>NC_089234.1:34412384-34730472 GCF_963924675.1 Phocoena phocoena
AAGAAGATGGGAAACTGTACCTGTGCGTGTCAAGCCCCACCATCAAGGATAAACCGGTGAGTAATATGCAGCCAGCTGTTGCTTTTCCAGAGCACGTATGCAATTGGAATAGCTGATCACCTTTTCCTTGTCATGGGAATGCTGAAACTAGGATCCTCTTACCCGGGGTGACCTTGCTATGCAATAGAGCTGGACTGCTGTTGATGGGAAGCTAATAACAAATTACTCAGTATTTTGCTTTATACCTTTGGGACCACATGTAAACAAATGTGCCCTTGTCTTTCACTTTACGGCTCTTTTATGCTAATTCCTATTCAGAAACTCTGAATTGAAGTAAATAATGCTCTTAGTGGTTTTGGCAGCTGGTTTCTGTCATTATTTCAGGTCAAGGGCAGGAGTAATTTATTTATTTTTTTAAAAAAAGATCATAATCATCAACATTTATATGCCTTTGAATGCAAGGCATTGTGCTGGGTGGTACCCATAGCTGGCTAAATAGCGCCTTCTGGGCCAGGAGCTTATAATCTAAAATGGGATAGCTTCAAATAGGGCAGTGGAGGGGAAGGACAGAGAACATGGACCCAAAATCATAGATAATGTACGCTTCTACAGAATTTGTGGTTAAGTTTGTGGTTTCTGAGCCAAAGAGTGTAAGTCACTAGGTAACAGAGGAAGACCGCTTCCTTTCTCCTGGCAGAGGGGCTATCAGTGGAGAAGGGGCAAGACCCTTTAGAGCAGAAGAAAAAACTTGGTTAACATGGCAGAAGTAAAGATCCTTAGGAGGTTGGGAGGGGGGTGAGTTTGTGTGTCAACACTTGGTGCTAGGAGTGGGAAATAGAGTAAAAAATAGTGGCGTGGACTAAGGGACCAAGGCAGGTATCTGTCATGGGGCCTACAGCATCCCCTTACACCAGAGGTGCTGGGCTTGGTTGACAGCAAGTTTTATTCTCAGAAATGTGTATGGGGAAAGAGTTGTGGTCAGATGTAAAGTTCCCAGTTTGAGTCTTGACTAGCATTTAAATATCTACTTGACTCTGAATAAGTCACATAATCCTTGCTGCAACTTGGCTTCCTCACCTATAAAATGAGAAGAAAAATGGTTCCTCTCGGGGATGTTGAGAGGCTCAGATAAGAACAAAATGAATGTGAAAGCGTTTGGTGAGGTCAGGTACTTGCACAAATGGTGCTATTAGTTCTACATAGTGCTAGAGGATTCAGGAGAGCAGCGTTAGAGCTCATCTACCTAGTAACATCTTTTGAAAAGAATGGTGACGTGTAGAACAGGGTTTACAATTGGTTGCAAAAAAATGATGCTGGGACTTGGCCACCCATAAGTGGGAGATTACAGTATGTAAAGCAGAAGAGGGAGTTACTAAAGAATGGGGATCCTGAGTCGTGGTACAATAATTGATGCAGAGGAAGAGGCAAGGATTTTAGCAAGTTTGAAAGTATCGCTATAATTTTTCAATATCTGGGGCTATTGCCCAATTTTTATAACAACAGTTAACAGCATTGGTTAGGGTAGCTATACAGGTAGCTGTATAGGAAAACAGTAGAAAATAGCAGGCTGGGAAAAAGAGTAAGGAGCCTTTGTTAACCTTCGTCTTAATTTAAACAATGTAGAGAGGCTGTGTGTTAAGAGGGAGACATGGGGACTGACTAGAATGGAAGTGTGCAGTGTTTTCTCTGAAAAAATAATAAGAAAGCTGCAATAACTTCTAAATCTCTTTGGAGTAATATGAAATTAGACAGACTGAGCCCAGTTTGGCAGGGTCAGATGTCAGAGGAAAATGGTCACCCTCCAGAGTGTCTCTGCCACTGACACATCAGTGGGAGTGGGAGTGAGCTCAGAAGGGTTAAGGTGGGGTTGGTCATGCACTGTAGGAGAGGATTTGAAATATGTTCGTATCTGTAAAACGACAGAGGGGTAGAGGTACATACTGAGATAGTTAACACCCAGAGTAGATTAAGAAGCTGTTGAATTGAGGGGAGGAGTCTGGAGGTGAGCAGATGGGGCTTGTGTACCTTGGAAGGGCCATGTCACTGGCTATGTGGGAGGAGGTGGGTCACATGTTCCGTCAGGGCAAGCTCGCACCAGGGCTGGACGTCTTGTGAGAGGGGATGAGCAGTGGTGGTTGCAGGCGGCGGTGGTATGGAGGCAACACCATTACTGTTGAGTGTTTTCACTCCAAACATGTGTATCACCCTTGGCTTGAAGGACTTTTGAAATTAATTAGTGTAATTATCTGTTTTGGAAATGTTTACAGGGAAACTAACTTTCATTGTTTGTGTTTCTACGAATTTCTACCTTATTTCAGTTTCCATTTTCTGAGCTCAAGTGAAGCAGTTTTATTGGAGCTTGGTGAATTCTGAATGGTGGCTGCTGATCACGTATTTCTTTGACCCAGGCATACTCAGAATTTCCAGCATACACAATTGAACTAAAACTTAGGATGGGAAACATAGAAGTCCCCAAATGCCTGTAATTCTAATGAACTGGATCCCATTTTGGGTTCTGGCTCTTTTGGCTCCATTTTTGAAACCTCTTTCTTGGCTTCAGCTCCACATCTTCCACTCCCAGCCTCATTTGGTCACACTTCCCTACCAGGTTTCGGTACATTCCACCTCATTTTGGATGCTCCCACAGACAGTGAGAGCTGGGTTGAACATTTGGGAATAAATGAGGACCTGGGAAATAGGTCAAGGTAAAGTCAGCCTCTAGAGCTCATTCACCAAACCTTCTGAGCTGTGGCTCTTTCTGGCTTTTTCTATTTAGCTTGGCTACCTTTCAGGATCTTAGTGCCTTCGTTCTGTTGTTTAGTTCCCTCCAGTCCTCCCAGAATTCCTCCTTGGAAATATACACCATGTTCTAAAGTGACCTCACAGATTTTCTGTCCTTTGCCCTCTCCCTTTCCCCTAAATCAACCCCCCACTCCCTTTGTGTGGATTAGGTTAATCACATGGTTTTCCTAATACAGTGCCTGTAGAAAGGTTCCCTCTCACTTATCCTTTCTAAGATCATGTTTGTTTTTTAACTCAAATGAATCCATACTTAGTGGATTTCAGGTAGTTATATTTTTGGTCAGTGATTACCTTTCATTAGATGATTCCACTATTCTATATATAGGTCTGATCCTGAAAGATGGCAAAAGAAACTGTATTTATGGCCTGATTAATTGACCCCTCAGTCTTTTTTTAATTTAATTTTTATTGGTGTATAGTTGATTTACAATGTTGTATTGGTTTCAGATGTACAACAAAATGAACCAGTTATACATATACATATATCCACTCTTTTTTAGATTCTTTTCCCATATAGGCCATTACAGGGTATTGAGTAGAGGACCCCTCAGTCTTAAAGAATGAAAGACAAATTGGCAAGAGTAGGAGTAATTGCAAAGCCTCTAGATCGGTGATTTTTTTCCCCCTTCCTCCAGCAAGAGGAGTTCCCAGCTCAGGCATGTCCCAGGCATCCCAGAGGATAGCTGTGTTCTTGTCCATGCTTCCAGTAAAGCAGGCAGCCATTGTGACAGTGGTCCCTCTAGTTAAGGGAACTCTACTTTTCGAATGTAGAAATCGGCTGAACCTGAAGGTTCAAGACAGCAGACTGATAGATGAGGAAACCTAAGAGGGTCTAACAGATTGAGGGGCTGAAAAGAGTAACCTTGAAAAGGAGGTGAGGAAGGAGATGTTATGGTTCTTAACTTCTAGAACACTTTGGCCAGAGATGTGGGATTGCAAACACCTTGAAAGGAGTATCAGAAAAGTTTCCTAATTCTTCCTCCTTACAATTTATAGCACAATCACAATTTATAAATATTCTAAAACATGACAGATTGACTTTGCTATATATATATTTAAACTGTCTTACCAAACTGAAGTGTCTTATGTAAGGTGAATTCTTTAGGTTATTGCTCAGGTCATCCACTTAAAACTAGAAAGACAAAAAAAATTTTTTTTAAATGGTGGAAAAAAAAGGAAGCTGGAAATAGAGGCTGGTTTAATTATTTAATTTTTAAATCTGTCTAATCTGTCTGTCACTCCAGTGTCTCCTACCCCCATTTATAAATCAGAGGAATCTCTAGCATTTTTCATCACTTTTTTTAGTTACAAAAATAGGCCGATCGTTTTGCCTAGGATTTAAGCTGTCTCCAGCCCACATACAGCTTTTAAAAATGCTGTGCCTTCCTTTCTTCCTTCAAACCACATTTGAGTGCCTACTATGGGCAAGGCTTTAGTATTGGTTACTATGAATCAACTTATTTTGAATCAGACATAAAATCCTGTGTTCAAAAACTTAATAATATAATGAGTAGATAAAACAAGTGTATAAATAGACAAATCTGTAGAGCCTGGTGCATAAGAGGTTCTCAGGTATTTGTCAAATTAAGAAAAATAATGAATACAGCGAGGTAAGATGTAGATTAAGCACTTTGGACAGTTTATACATACCAGGAGTGATGAAAGAAAGCTTCTTGGATGAAGTGTCTTTTAAACGAGGTCTTGAAGGATGAAGAGAGTTTGGAGATTGGCCAGGAGAAGTATCGAGGTGTGGGGGAATAGACATTTTGGAGAAAGGCAACAGTGTGAACACAGAAATGAGAAATTGTGTGGTATGAATGCAGAACACTTAGGATGGAACACAAATATATGAAAGGGAGTAGAGGGAAATTAAATTGGGAGAAACAGGTAGGGGCTTGTAGGGCAGTCTTGATTGATGGCCTCAGTCCTTGGGTTTGTGGTATATTTACTCAAACTTTCATTCCCCACCTACTACCTCCTAAGACAATAACTATAATTTTATCTTGGCTCAGTCAAATCTGGTTTTGTGTCATATCCCACCTTGGAAATCTTTAGCACTTCTAATCTTCTTGATTTATTTATTTGTTCCTTGGTCTAAATTCATGCTTTGGGCACCTCCCATCATAAGAATTTCTCCAAAGAAAGAATTCCTCCTTTAAAATGAGAGAAGTACCTCCTATTCATAATAAGTCTTATTTTTTTTTCTCCATGCATCTCTGATTTTGCAAATGGGTCCAGAGTTTCTTAGTGCTTGAGTCTTTGGAAGCTGTTATTCCTTTCTAGGGAGGTCTAAAAGATGCTGCAGTTTCAGTGTACAAAATGGTAACCAGGGGGCAAAATAGCCAATACCATCCCCTAATGGATCATAGTCCGTGTTTTCCAAAGTGTGTTCTGAAGAACGCTTGTCTCATCAAACACTGGTCTCTTGAGAGGATCATTGACAGAACGTTTGCTCTTAATAATAATAGGTGTCCCTTATTGAGCACTTACTTTGTACATTTTATATCCACTTTCTCCTTTAATTAAAGATTCCATAGCCAAGAACATTTGGGAAACATTGATATATTAAAGTTCTGAGGAGTTTTGCAATAAATAAATGTGTGTAATATTGTTTAATCCAGCATATTATATACTCTTTGGGGATTATACTTGTGAAGATTCTGGTAGAATTAGTATTTCATGAAGCTCACTCATAGAATAGGCTTCTTCCCAGGAAAAACTTAGGTAACGTGAACTTTAATGTGTACATTCCTCTCAAGAGTTTGAGTGATCGGCATGCCAGTGACAACATCCTTGTCCTAGCGCCATGGAACTGAAAATACACATTTATGTAGACATTGGACAAAATTGTCTGGCTGCAGCGCAAGAGTGTGTGAGGCTGTGAACCTAGAAGTTAAAATAGCCAGTTTCATTGCCAAATCATATTTGAGCTTTTCTAACTGCTAGTTTTGTTTAGTAGCTTTGAGAAGAGTCTATGGGTCATTTCTTAATGTGTTGAAAATGGGCCAAATGAGATTGGAAAGAAGAGAGAGGTTAATCATTCACAAATAAAAATGCATTTTGACGTTTCCAGGAGACTCTTGGGAAGCAGAGCTGGTGGCCAGTAGCCTGGAGGACAGGAAGCCTTGCAGGCACACAGCATCATTGCAGTGGAAAGAGTGTCTATAGACTTGGGGTCAGATAAACCTGGGTTTCAGTCCTGAGTTGCTGTCACACTTCTGAGTCTGAGTTTCCTTGTTTTTAAAGTAGAGATAATTTTTACAGCATAACAGTTATGGTGAGTTTAAATGTGATAGTGTATGCCTAGCACAGTGGTGCAGTGTAGGTGCTCAAAACTGCTAGTTTCTTCTTTCTTTCAAAAGGGAATCATCTATCTCGCTTATACTTTCTAAGTGATGCGGGAATATCAGAAGTGATGATGAGCACTAGATGATTCTGATCACCGCGTGCGTCACCTAGTGGCATCAGAAATTTGCACTGATTAGGCCCAAGCCCTGGCGTACCCACTGGTGACCAGACAGTGTATTTCCATGCCTCTAGAAGGTAGCTTTCAGTGGATTGAGGAGAATGATTGGGGAGCTATAGAGGGGCAGCTGCTGGAGGAGTTCTTACAGCAACACCGTCTGCCCCTCGGGAAAACCTTCGTTAATTCACCAGCACGCTGAGGAGCACAGAGCACTCACTAAGGGTTGGGTGCTGTGCTGGGCAGTTGGGACCCACACAGAGATATGGTCTCAGCCTTAGAGGCACCCAGAATCCAATGGAGGGAAATAGCCAAGTGAATAGTAAGTGAAGTAAGGAGTCACAGGTGCTATGATGGAAGCATTATAGACGGTAGTTGATGTGGGGTGGCTCAAAAGCAAAGTGGTCAGGTGTTCCTGAGGGCGTCTGGAAAGCCTTTAGAGGGAAGATGTTTCTTTGAATCTTACGGTTGTAAGTACGGGTATTAATCATAGCATCTAATTGATAATGGCTTTATTATATCAAGCATAGAGCAAGGATGTACATCACCATTTTCGGGGCACAGTTTATGCGTGCTCTGTTTTTGTACTGGGTGCCCTTATGAAACAGTATACAGAGTGTTATTTGCATTGTTCAACAGTAACTGAAGTTCCCAGTGGGGCTGTAAGCCTGTGGTTTCCGTACATCAGGCTGTGTAGCCTGGTGCGGATGGCAGCAATTTCCTTTCTGTACCTGCACTGTTTCTTGATGCTGGTGGTGGGTGTGGAGCATCCTGGGAGAGTGTAAGAGAATTTCCCAGGGTTACTTTCGGCTTTCTGTCTAAGAAGAATCCAGGCTATTTTGCTGAGGTTCTTTGGGGCCTGTGATCTACTGGTATCTGAGGAATAGTCTTAGTGTGACAGTGAGAGCTTTTTGCTTTGAGTCCCAGTGGAGTTCTGCCTGGAGGCCCCAGAGCTGCCCAGGGTACAGAAGTCTCATCAAGGCCAGTGCCTCTGAGCAGCTGTTAAGTTTCTTTCTGGCCACTTACCGCAGAAGGTACAGGGAGGGCATCTTCTTATCCTCTCTATTGGGTGGAGGGCAGCATTTGAGAATCACAGGTAGCATCTAAACTCCACAAAGGTGGCTGAGCCGTTTGTTTGGGAGCTATGTGGTAAAAATTAGGTTGACATGAGATACCAAATGTGAATATACTTTGAAGAGTCCAAACCACAGTTCTTGCTGTTACGGCTGTTAGTTTTGGTGGTTATAATAATAAAGCAGCCCCTTACACATGGAAGAGATAAAGATGCCTCACAAACCACAAACTAGTTTATTTGTGATATTGTGGGGCACTCCAGTCATTCTGTGAGGTCTGTGATTCTTAAAATAGAATTGCTGACAGCTGGGGTGGGTCTGAGTTCATTACCACTGCAGCTGAGCTGTTGCAGCTGTATCAGCGGACCTAGGTTTAGCTGACTCATCCTGGTTGTCAGAAGAGCCGGGATGCTGCTGCTTACTGGGGAGAGCAGTCCTGATGGTTCTGCACTATTGTTTTTCTGATTCATGTACATTGAAAGGATTGTAGGATTAGGGAGAGAAAAATGGAGACTTTTTCCTGAAGAGCTTGAGTAGGAGTTTGAAGAGTGTTGAAAAGAGGAAAAAGGAAATGGGGTGGGGTTGGGGCGATGCTGAGCTATGAGCTTTATGGATACTTTGTGGGAAAGAGATCAGATGACAGGGAAGGGGGATTTGGTCAGGTGATTTCCTGAACTAGCCACCAGATTGCACTGTTGACTCTGAACAGTTTGGTTGCTTTTTGGAGCTGCTTTGAGCCCAACAAATGAAAAGGAAGGCACTGTGCAGTAGACCCTTCACGTGGTAGATGTTTGTAACCTAAGGAGAGCACCAGACCACATACAGGGTGAGATGTTTAAAATGAGCTCAAGATAACATTATTTACTGGTAGATAATGTCTAAATTCTAAATAGTGGTCTAAACTGAGAGAATGCTAGAGCTATAGGGAGATTTGGTCATGTTCAGAAACTTGAAGTCCTAAGGCTTGTGTTTAAAACTGTTCTTACTAAAACTGTATGTTTTCTCTTATGCGGTTATTAAAGATACAATAAAAATGCATTTTATATTTAATTTTAACTTAGAGGCTTTTGCAAATTTTCAATGAAATTATCTTTTTAGGAAATGATGTTATCTTGTAGCATCCTGTCAAAATAAGTGACCTCTATTGCATTTCTTTAATTTTTTTCCTAGAAATTAGCCTAATCCTATCCCTATTAATGACTTTCAGTTTTAACCAGGATGAAATTTTAGTTAACTTTTTGAGAGCAATAGCAGGAAATAAGTGAGGAAAAGGCCTTGGTTGGAGTGAAGTTTCTATGATGTTTTGTTCAATTAGTTCAACCTTATTATTGCCATATTTTGATACATACTAAGAGTAAGATATAATAGGGCAGTATTACCCAAAGTGTGGATATTAATAGGTGTTACACAAAAAAATAGGTTCCATGGAAGTAATTTTGGAAACGCTGGCTTAAACAACATTCGAATAGATTCATTTCCTGTAGAACTTCTTAGAGCCTTTAATTAATATACACCAGTGTCTGCTGTGAAGCTCCAAGAAGGAAGTTTATAACTTTTTCCTAAATACTGCTTTTAGGAAACACAACCCTAGGGATCTACACTTCACAGAACACACTTTGGGAAACCTTGAAAAGGAAACTTAGTGCTTTTAATACTAACTGTTGCTATTACATATTAATGTTATGTTCTTTTAGATTTCTTGATGGCTGTTGAAGTCACTTTATGGTATAAATTGGTATATATATACTACCAAGCTTTATGTTTGGTTTTTGCCTTTATCCTTAAAAAGATTTTGCCTTTGGAGATAAGCAGTTATACAAAACCAATTATTAATTGAGATAAAAATTTAAAAGACAAATAATTCCGCTAAAAGTAGGTTTATGGTCCTGACCAGAACTTCCACAGGAATACATGCTTAAAAAAGAAACTAAAGAAAAACCATTTTTAAATTTTGTCTCGTAAGTGTTTATGCAATAAAACATTCCATCGTGAGGAGCTGTGTGGTAACTAAACCTTTCTAACCAGAGATCACAGACTGGGGCCCACAGGATAGATCTGGCCTGCAGATAGTTTTGTCTAGCGTGTACAAGTGACTTTATACATTTGAATTAGTTCCCAGCATTCAAAAATCTTGAAGTTTCATGTAAAAATCTGAATTTCTAGCTACTTTTGAGAAATGGAAAAGAGACAACACATTCGCAAATGATAACTTCTAGCTGGAGCTGAGAGGTGTCTGCTTCCTTTAAAAAGAGTGGTTTAACACTGCTGTATTTAAAATAGGTAACCAAAAGAACCTGCTGTATAGCACAGGGAGCTCTGCTCAGTATTCTGTAATAACCTAAGTGGGAAAAGAATTTGAAAAAGAATAGATACATGTATATGTGTAACTAAATCACTTTGCTGTACACCTGAAACTAACACAACATTGTTAATCAACTATGCTCCAATAGAAAATAAAAATTTTAAAAAATAAATAAAAAGAGTGGTTTACTCCATTGTGTCACTGCCTGCCTACTAACGAGTTGTCCTGGTAGCTTGACATGTTTATGCTGCCTGTCTGGCCCTACAGACATTTGTTTTTGTGTATCCTTTACTGTAAGGTCATGGCATGGCCAAAGGGCTAGTGGGTGCCCCCTCCCAGATGGCCTCTTCCTAGGGTCACCTTTGTTATCAAATGTGGTCAGGTTTCTTCAGGAGGCAGTGTTGAAACCATGTCAGGCTCATTTAAGGTAATCTTCACCATTCTTCACCTTATCCTTGTCCTTAGGATGTTGTGGCTTTTACTGCCCAGTATAGCCTATTTGACAACATCCTGCAAGAGTTGTTACACACACACACACACACACACACACACACACACACACACACAGTAATCCCTATGTATGTAAAAGCTGTTTTGCCAGGGGAAGTTTATGTTGAGTTAGGACAGAGATCTAATTTCATCCTTTCTCAAAAATTATTAAAGAAATAAAGATAATAAAAAAACAGTTCTTTTACTTATATTCTACCCCTTCTACAAAATATCTGAGTCAGCTTATAAAGTATGGGATTAAAAGAGTAGAGAAACACGTATATATATTTTTTTCGAAGAGTAAGTCAGAAAGATAGAACATGGATATTAGACCCTGAGAATAAACCTTAGAAGATGGAGAACATGCCTGTATGAGAATGGTCTTATATTTCAGAGAGAAACCAGAGTGTGAATGGAACTTCTCAGTGCAAACAGTACCACAGTATTACTTTTTGCTTAGCTCTTAGAGTGTACTGATGTTGGCCTGTGTTGACATTTCTCTGAATCTGCAGTGGTGTGAGCTCTGAGGAGCTGTTCTGTGGTGGCAGCTGGGAAATGTGGGTTTTGTGAATAGGATTAATCATTACTGTCTCCCTAGTCCTCTTCCTGTATTTTTACCAAGAATAGGGTAAGGGAATGGGTTGTGTGTGATGTAATGAAGGGGTGGGGAGGGTGACAGAGGGAAGAAGAGGCAGCAATGGAGACCCTCAACAGGCAGGTTTGAGATCGTCTGCAGAGTTCTTTTGAGCAGCAGTAACCTCCAGCTATTGTACAAGGCTACATTTTCTGTACTTTTGATTAAATGAAACCAGAACACTATGGATACTACACAGGAATTGTTTTCATTTGTGAGCCATATGAGCAAACTCAGTTATCATAAAGTTAATGGAATTACCTGGTCCTGAAGCTGCCTTAACTACTTAATAAAGGATGAGACTAGGAGAAGAGAGGGCTCTGTGTAGAAAAAGATTTGCCCTACTTTTTTTTTTTTTGGTGACGTTAGAATCCTTTTTCTTAGTGTCAGGACATTGTGTTTTTAATTAAAAATTAATAATGGGCCCTCATGAAGGCATTTGAAAGTGGTGTTTTATGGTATTGGTGAATCTGCCTTTGTGGTAAATGTCAAGGGAACAATAATTTAGTCAAACAGACAAAATTTTACAAGGAAAGAACTGGATTTTTTTTTTTTAAGTGATAAAGGTAGAGCAGATGCCTGAGTGTTAACAGAATTACAAACAGGTCCAAGGTTTTAGGGTCTAGGGAAGAAGTGGAGATTTTATGGCTTCTGGCTAACTGGTGAAGGCAACTGTGTCATAAAAGCCCAAAAAGCTGCGGGGCGGGGGGGTACATTTTGTAACAATCATAAGGAACGTGTAGCCTGCTTCTAACTGAGCGATGCCAGTGTTAGAGATGACCCAAGATGTTTTGAAAGTGTAATTGACAGATTTACTACCTTTCAAATAGGAGTACTCCTGGATATAGCCAGGCCACATAAGAAATTATCGTATGTGTTTCCTTGCATTATGTTGTTGATTAATGGGGCAAAAGAAGAATTTTGTTGATACTAAGAAAATGAAAATTCAGCTGTTTTGTTTCCTATCCTAATCGATGAGGGGAAAGGAGAGGGGTGTTCCTTAAAGACCGACACTATTTTCTCTGCTTCTATACCTGGCCTACTTCCCAGCGCGCATGGCCAGCTGAGCGACTGGTTGGTTTTCAGGCAGTGCTGAAACTGGCCTTTTGGTATGAGAGGGTTTTTTGTGCTTTTTTTGTTTTGTTTTGTTTGGTTATGGATTGAAAGGAATATGCTTTAAGGTTACGATTCTGATGGAATACCTTATTTTATATGATAATGGTAAAACAGTGTAAACTATGGGCAGGAAGTCAGAGTCCCAGTGAAGAGACATTACCAGTTAGAAATATGTCATAGAGATTTCTTTTTCTATTCTTTGAAAATTTGCTTCATTTCCTAGGCTTACCTTTATTTAACCAGACTTGTTTAGGAAAATCAGATCAACCAAAAGTCGATAAATCTTTGACCTTCAGTATTTGATATTGCTGGTAATTGTGTGCTAACTTGATAAGTGTTAAACTGTGTTAAATCATATTGCTGAAAGAGAAATGTTTTAATTTTAGGGGGTGATCATTTAAAATCCAGACATATGGATAATTTTTAGAAAATATTCCCAATGTTCCTGTCCCTCTTTAGGTGAGCTCTTAAAAAACTAAGTGCTGTAATGTGACAGGTTATAAACAGTCTAACATGTGTTAAAATTCAAAACCCAGACTCTATAAAAGACTGCCCTTTTTTAAACCACAGGTGGTTTCTGAAGGTTTCATGGTATATGTCTAGAGTGTTGAGTCTAATAACCTGTAAGTAGATTCCCCAAGAGTTCTATTGAAAGGCACTTAATGCAGATTACATTAACTAATAACTGGATTTTGTTTGGGTTGTGTATGTTGTAAAATGCACAAATCAGTGGGTTTGTCTTTAGTCACCTTATTCTCATTTGGGGTTGATGGAAATGAAGTAAGGACCAAGTAAACGACTTTTTTTCAGGTGCAAATTCGACCATGGAACCTAAGTGACAGTGACTTTGTAATGGATGGTTCTCAGCCTTTGGACCCCAGAAAAACTATCTTTGTTGGGGGAGTTCCACGACCCCTTCGAGCTGGTGAGTGGAAATAGTAACACCACAACAACAAAACCAACAACAGAATCCCCAATGTGTTTAGTCTTCAATATTTTCTAGGTTTCTGGTCAGCTATGCACAATCTCCAAAAAGAAGGCTGTCAGGTCAGTTTCACTGAGCTGACCCTTAAATGTTTTCTCCCAAGATGTTGTATTTTCTTATGGTACAAGAGTGAATTTCATTAAATTGTTATTTCAGAGGGATGAATTCTAATTAGTGCCTCCCTGTTCAAGCAATTATTTTTAAAATAATAACAATACATTTGGCAGTGTGCATTCTTATGCCAGTTAGCACTGTTACGTATGACAGAAAAAGAAGTCACCCCATCAGAAATCTGTCCAGTGCAGCTGTGTGCCCACTTAGTCAGTGAGGAACCAAACCACTGCTAGAAATTGTGTCACTGGGAATCAAACTGAACTTTTCCCAAGTGAAACAGGTTCCTATTTTTTCTTATGTACTTTGAAAAGTGAGGTATGTATTTGAGCATCTTTATTTTGACTTCTTGAAAGCTCCCCTGTTTTTTGTTTTTTAAGTACCTTTCCAATGATGAAATAATTGTGCCTGCTGGGATTGGGCAGAATCATTATTGACTGGGGCATTTGAAGTGATGCTGTGCTGGTGACTTCAATATTTAAATCCAGAGACAAATCTGATTGGTTGTGGATTAGTGTGATTGCCCGTGGAATATAATAAAATGATTTGTAAGAACAAAGTGCTTAAAATAGTTGAGTTTATGTTTTTTTAAATAAGATGAAAAAATAAGGTAGCTGTTGCCACTGTAGTAGCAAAAAGGACAGTGTTATCTCTACGTTAGTGTAAGCAAGTAGACTTAGTTCTACTTAAAAAGTAAAAGAAAAAGCAGAGGTCATTAAAATCAAGTTGTGAAACAGAATTGTAAAATGTACCTACAGCTCTTTGGCTCTATGACTTTGGGGACTTCTTAATTCTGAATGTTCCTCAACATTTCTAACATATTTATTCAAATCTCAACTCCAATCTACTCCTAAAAGATAAGTTTTAGGTCTGTATAAAGATGTATTCGTTATTCCATTTTGAAGGACTTTAAAACATATTAATCATGACTGTGGAGTTTGTAATCTTATGGTACTTCAGAAAGTCAAGCATCACTGGGTCTTTTTCTCATTCTCATGGAAAACCTGCCCAGAGAAGGAAAGCAAAACGGCAGAGATGCTTCCCCCTTCATCTGCTGTCAGAAAATAAAGTCTAAGCAGGGCTAACTCGCACGTGAACAGCATTATGAGATGAGGGCCAACGCAGCCCTTTGTTTCTAAACAGCTTGTGCTTTAAAAGAAAAAAAAAATGTGGGTGGGGGCACTGTGTAATATTCCTGGCTTTTTCTAACTGGTGGTGTGTTTAGGAGTGGAGAGGGAGAAAAGTCCCCTTTGATAGTGTTTTAACTGCAAATGGATTCTACAAAAATGGACATTCATTGCTAGTATTCTAGCTGTTCTTTTCTGCAACTAAATACAAGCACAAATTAGTTTTAATATCTTAGCTCCTCTCCTTTTTTCTTATCTGGGAATCTGAAAAAAAAAAATTTCTGAAAGAAAAGTTCCCACAGTCGTAAAAATAACAGAACTGTCTTTAACCTCTTATGTCTATTTTTAAGTCACAGACACAATAGTTTATAAACTAAATTCCCTTTTTTATTAGCCACTCTTCATTCTTTCTGTTTAAATCATTTGAAAGGATAGGTGTGGGCCTCTATATCTTTTTCTCTCTATAAATCTTGTGATGATATGTTTTTCACACTGTTCTTATGATCGCACTGACACTGCAAGACAGGAAACCCAAGATGCTAAATTATATTCTTTCTTTAACATTCTGTGTCTATAAGATGCTGCAAGTTCTATGGTTAAACAAGAATTATGTTTAGTTATCTAGTCAGAAATGGGATTTTGTGTTCCCTGCCTAGATAGTATATAATTTGTAAATTTCAAAGTTCTTTTTTCTCTAACGTAAGCTAAATTTTTTTGTTTTAAAATTTTGTTTTTGCCATTATTGGCTAGTAATCTACAGTCACTTGGTCTAATGGCAGTGTTCCCCCATGCCAGCACCTCCTATAAGTGTAGCTAGTTTCTAGAAGGCTAAACCATCTACATTAGCATCTTAGAATTTTACTCTATCTATCCAAGACTTCCAGATTGGAGGCCACGTAATCTTGATGAAAAGAGTTAACATCTGCAGCTTTTATCCCTGTGCATAGAATTAGTTTTCTTTGGAACACACTGAGCTTTGTGGATTGGTGTGTGTCTTGGAATAGAAGACTGTTTTTAAAGGAATTCATTTTGACTTTGCTAGACAATCTTAAATTGAACGCAGTGCAGTTCACTTGAATAATAAACGTATTGAGCACACACTGTGTTACTGGCACTGAGAAAGTGCCCATCATGCCACACTGAATGGACATCCCACTATCATGTTGAACAAGTCGTCATCTACAGAATCAAAGATTTCAGAACAGAAGAAAATGAGAAATGTA
This sequence comes from Phocoena phocoena, assembly GCF_963924675.1. Lineage (NCBI taxonomy): Eukaryota > Metazoa > Chordata > Mammalia > Artiodactyla > Phocoenidae > Phocoena > Phocoena phocoena. Next base: position 34,427,710 of record NC_089234.1, read on the forward strand.
TGAATAGAATACTAACTCAGTTAATTGATGCTAAATTATACTCCTTAACATAATGATGCTCAAATTTTGGTTTTTAAGTACTTCAGGGCATTTTTTTATTATTTCCAGGGGTGCCGTGGTTATGAATTCTGAAAAGTCTTAAAACTATTTCAGGCACTATATACAAGGTGATCCTAGACTAGATATCAGTGATGAGACTCAACAGGTGACATTTTATGTGTCCAGATTGATTTTCACCTTATCCTGGGCCAAAAATGGTCCTTTAGCACTTTACAGTGACTAAAATGTTATCACTCAAGAATTATTCCTTTGGATCTTGTGAGGCTTTTTATCTTTGATATTTTCCCATTGTAAGACAGGGACCATTATCACTAATAAATTATTCTAAATATAGTTATCCCACCGAACAGAAGTACAGAAACACTTCTAAAGAAACAAGGCAACCTGTTTTAAGTGGTATTGTCTTGACTGAGGAGTTTAGGTTGCTCCTTCTGACCTTTTGACAAGCGTGACTTTTAAAACTTCAGGTTGGAAAAAATCGGGCCTAGAAAAATTAGCCTGAAAATGGGAAAATATCAGTGGAAAATCTAGATGAGTTTCCCCGAAGTTGGACTGCCTGATTGTTGCCTTCTCTAAGTCAAATAATACACATTTCTACGTCTCTTGTCTCTCCCTTCCAACACTCCTGTCAGTGACAGTGGCAAGCCGAGGATGGTTTGCCTGAAGTCTCCTGGTGTTTCTCCATCTTGCTTTCCTTCAACTCCCCACCCTGACGCTAGGAAAGGCCATGGGTGGACTCGCCATGCCACCGTGTGGCTAAAGAGTACATATTCTTCAGAGAAATCAGTACAGGGAAAGGGGTGGTCTGTCTGTCTGGTCTGTCTCTCCTCCCGCTACTACGTGGATGTGCAACAGCATGTTGCCACTCTTCATTCAAGTGTTGTAAGCAGCATGTCTTCCTAAATCTCAGCATGGAAGTATCGCTGTTGCATATCCCTATGACATTAGAACCTCTCCAGACCACATCTCTTTGCTCTGAGAGCAGCTAAGTGCCAACTAAGAGCTTGGGGGTTATGAGGAGACCACCAGGAAAAAGTGGAAAATGAAGGATCTGGTCCCTGTATTCTTCCCTGGTTTGTAAACGTGAGTGTTCTCTGACTCTAGCTTCTTGGCTTAGACATCTCATTTGGGGGCTGCCTCAGTGATCAAGCTTTGGGACCCATCCACTTCCAATTTTGATCAGGCTTGAAAAACCCTCAGTCTTCCTCTCTAATTAGAGGCATCTGTGAGCTGTTCCTCCACTTTATGACTTCCTTCTGACAGTTTATCTGACAGGTCCTGCAGAACAGATCAGTCTTGAGTTCCTAGAGCCTACCATTTGCCCATCATCTTTGGGTCTCCCATCTTCCTAACTATTGCTCTGATGATTCTTTCCTGTCTTTTTCTCCCCTGCTAATATTCTGTGATGGATCCTGAAATTTCCTTCTCCACCTTCCCCCGTCCCAACTCCCCCCACCTCACTGTTGTGAGGATGGCTTTCTATGGAAATTCTAGGGAAAAAAATTTTTGAGGTAAATATTCAGTAAGGTATGACATACATCTAGAGAACATACATGATGAATTTTTCTAAGAGCATTTATTTCAGACATTCTGCAAACATTCTGGTAGTCCACATGTATTAGGAATCACATCCTGATTTATGATTAAGGAAATAGGAGTATTATAACCATAGCCTTTTTGTTCAGTGAAGTGGTAGCAGGCAGAAATCATCTGTATGTCAAGTTTGTCAGCACTAGAAGCTTTTTCTTTTTTTTTCTTTCTGTCTCTTTTTTTTTTGGCTGCACCATGCGGCATGTAGTATCTTAGTTCCCAGACCAGGGATGGAACTCGCACCCCCTGCAGTGGAAGCACAGAGTCTTAACTGCTGGACCTCCAGGGAAGTCCCCCTGCCAACACCTTTTTTTTTTTTTAACATCTTTATTGGAGTATAGTTGCTTTAGAATGTTGTGTTAGTTTCTGCCGTATAACAAAGTGAATCAGCTATATGTATACATCTATCCCCATATCCACTCCCTCTTGCATCTTCCTCCCACCCCTCTAGGTCTCACAAAGCACAGAGCTGATCTCCCTGTGCTATGCAGCTGCTTCCCACTAGCTATCTGTTTTACATTTGGTAGTATATATATGTCAATGCTACTCTCTCACTTCATCCCAGCTTACCCTTCCCCCTTCCCTTGTCCTCAAGTGCACTCTCTACGTCTGCATCTTTATTCCTGTCCTGCCCCTAGGTTCATGAGAACCTTTTTTTTTTTTTTAAGATTCCATTAGATGTGTTAGCATATGGTATTTTTCTCTTTCTGACTTATTTCACTCTGTATGACAGACTCTAGGTCCATCCACCTCACTACAAATAACTCAATTTCGTTTCTTATGGCTGAGTAATATTCCATTGTATATATGTGCCACATCTTCTTTAGCCATTCATCTGTCAGTGGACACTTAGGTTGCTTCCATGTCCTGGCTGTTGTAAATAGCGCTGCAATGAACATTGTGGACACCTTTTTTTTTTGGTAGAATCTTTTTCTTTCACCAAGTCCTAAGTTCAGAATGAGTTGTCTCAGATAAACTCCAGAATTGGCATACTGACTTGATTAACTGCATTGCCCTTAGGCTTAAGGATTTTATAATGTCTGTGTTTGTTTGCTCCTCCTCCAAAAAAGCAAACTCTCACCCACAGCCGATGTCAAAGTTTGCCATATCAGTGGCAGTTTGAGCAACATTAGCATAGAGCCAAAGTAAGACTGGGATGAACTGGTGCTTATGGAGCAGAAACCAGGCCAAGTAAATGTTAAGCAAAGATTTATGAGTAGAGGGAAAAACAACTGCTGGACAAAACTAAACATTTGAGCACTGCTCTTTGCCCAGCAGTGTGCCCAGAGCTCTCATGTATGTTTAATCCTCATGATAACCCTGTGAGGTTATAAGTGGTAGACTTTTCATTGTAGAGATAAGGGAGCAGAGTTCAAAGGGGGTGATTAGTCAAGACCACAACAAGTGAAAAAATCAAGGTTCAAACTCAGATCTCCAGACTTCAAGTTTGGGGCTCTTTGCACAGAAGGAAGCTGCTTTATCAAGCTGAGATCTGAGATCTGTTGTCGCAGTAACAGCAATAACAGTCAATCTGGTACCAGCTCGATTTAATCAAATTAAAACTCTTATCCTTCTTACTTAGTTGGTTGTTCCTATCATTTATTTGAAAATATTCTTAACTTCCCAATGTCTCATGCAGGGTGGAAGCTAATGAGCACATTTCCTCCACTAAAGATGTGTGAACTGCTCTCATGAACCAACTCAGCAATCGTAAACCCAGAAAGTCCACCTTCAAGTTGAATTTTCCTTTCTTTCAGAAGTCCAGACCTCTTGTAATCCTGAGGTGCCTTATGCCTCTTTCCTGTCTGCTTTGTTATTTCCAAAGAGGAGAAATGTAGCTTCTAGATTCACAATTTAGAATTGTGTGTAGTATTTCCCTCAGGAATCCTCATTCCTGCTCTACCCCGTTTGGCTCTCACAGTGTCTCAGACTTATACATTGCCTTAGGCTAGCTTTGAAATCTAATTAAATGACAGGAACAGGATCCTGGGATGGGACAGGATGGGGAGTCATCATGATTTTCTTTCTGATGAACTGAAGTCCCTTTCAGATCTCTGTGAAGAGTTAGGAGCAAAACAAGGAACCACAGTTGGGGTTCAGATTCACCTTCAGGGCATAGTCACCACAACCCAGAGGAATTCATGGAAACGCTATATACTACATACAACTGCAATATTCTTGTTTCCTTCTCCAGTCTGGGACATGGTGAAGCTCATCACAAGAGCCAATGTGTGGGTTATACTCATAGAAGTGTACTGTTACCATGGAACAGTTGTTTATGAGATGACTTGAGTTGTCTTAAGAGCACAGAACATCTTATCCAAAGTACAGAATACCCTTGGATATAGCTACCAGAACTCCTAATTTCCCACCCCTGTGGTGACCAGACAGACGCCGTGAACACTGTCTGGATGGGAAGGAAAAAATAGAAGTGGTTTGGAGATTCCTGACTTCCTCATGGACTCTATGCCTGCTGTCACCTCCATCTGTCTGAATTTCAGCCTCTACCTGTATGTCCTGCTCCGGTAGCCTCATCTTCCTCAGGTTAAATGTTAAGAACGTGCTCTGGGGAGCTACGCTGTCCTTGTCCTCTACAGAGGATGGTTTAGAATGAGGTTTCACTGTCATAGGTTTAGTAGGTGGTTTGACTACATTTTCCAGATAAGACACTTCCTTGATCAAGGACTCACATTTCTTTTTTTTTTTATTATTTTATTTATTTATTTATTTTTGCGGTACGCCGGCCTCTCACTGTTGTGGCCTCTCCCGTTGCGGAGCACAGGCTCTGGACGTGCAGGCTCAGCGGCCATGGCTCACGGGCTTAGCCTCTCCGCGGCATGTGGGATCTTCCCGGACCGGGGCATGAACCCGTGTCCCCTGCATCGGCAGGCGGACTCTCAACCACTCCACCACCAGGGAAGCCCAAGGACTCACATTTCTTGAGCAGGATTGAGATCATAAAGTATAGATAGACCCACGAAGGTTTTAGTTGATTTCTACCTGATCCTTACTGCTTTTTTTCTCTCTTCCTCCCAAGTAGTCAAAATGGTAGCCCTCTTCTTGGCTTAGCTCCCCCCTAATCAGAGGAAGGGAATTTATATGGGACTTTCCTACATTAACTGATAATACTCACTCTAAAGAACCCTTTAAAACCTAGTCTCTAAAAGTAGTGGTACATTATGACATCTGTAGGTGAATTTGTATCTTCCATATTAAAAATATTTTCGGATTGGGAATTTGTAGGATTTGAGGAGAGCTTGCTCTGTGTTTGTTAGTTACCTGTGTAGTGGATGAATTGTTAGTATTTTTTTTAATGCTGTTTTTACCAACTGGTTACTTTTCTCAATAATTAAAAAGTCTGTTTAGTACTTAGGTGACTTACCTATTGTGTTTGAGCCCAGCATGAGTTTAGCCTGCAAAAAGTATTCACTAAAGTGAAGACTTGCTGATTGAGTAAAGGACCAAAAACAAACAGCAGTTGTTTGGTCATTATTTACTTTCTTTCAAGGGTCATCACAGTATTAGAACTTTTGTAGTTAAAATACAGATTAAGGTAGAGAGATGGGTAATCTTCATGTTCTTCCCCCCCCAGAAAACTTCCTTTAGTCACCTTGGTTTCTTTCTTGTAGCTTCTCAACAAATTGCCCTTCACTTGAGTGAGACTTCATTGGCTCAAATGCCTGCAGAGTTTTGGGTGGCCAAGAAAATGACTGTATATAAGCTTTTAAGTGGAAATTATTTATTTATATAGTTTTCATAAAAACAGAAGTGACTGAGGGTTTCTTCTTCCTATCAAAAGTACATAACTGCCAGCAGCAGCAGCCATGACCTAATCTTTGGCACGTGAAGATGATTTTCCAGCAGCCAGATCCACAAAGTGCTTGTGGAAGGTGCCATCTGTGGCATCTGAGGATCCCTAAGGTTCCTTTGGAGACCAAGATGCAGTAGAAGAACCCGTGGTTACGGTAACTCTTCTCTTCAGCTGGAGCTTCAAGCTCACAGCTGGTATGTATACCTTCTTTGTGAATTAGATATTTTCTTGAATCCTTCCTAAGGGTGGAAGACAAGTGTATTCAGTCCCTTGACAACATTCTTTTCCTGGCCATTCACCAGGCTGAGGGAGTTTTCACTGTCTTATTCCATTCCAGAGGAAGCCAGGTCTTTGGAAAATTAGTGTTTAATTTCCAGGCCCTGAGGTTACATATTTTACTAAGCCCACTTGACTAATAAAGGAAATTCATTAATGACTGCAGTGAATTAATCCCACGTTCAGTTTCTTGTTCTCTGTAACTGGAATAATGTTAGCTATGTGAGGAAGTCCCCAATCCATCAGAAGTTGTCGGGGTGAAGTATGAGGACCTACTGAACTCTGATATTTAGGGTACACACATGATTCTTATTGCATTGTTTGAATGAGTGTGATTCCTGGATCCTGCCCCAAGACTGCAGTCAGGGTTCACTTGGGCTCTAACCAGCAGTGTTCCCTTGGCTGATGTGACTCAGTAATTCTGATCATAATGGGATCATTGGGATAGCTTTCTGCTGTTCTGTCTTTAAAATCACTTATTCTCTGGCTTAATTATTGCTAGTTTAGTTTCTCACCTTCTGAAAATTACCTGTTGGTTGGAAGTCATTCTTCCAGTTAGAAACAGGCACTTAGAAAACAATTACCAGTATTAGGCAGTCTGGTTTGGGGACAAATTTTGAAGAAGTTGAATAGAAAGACAGCCCTTCTGTCTGGCGATATAGCTTTCTTACTGCCTCAGCAGCTTCCTATTACAGGAACCAGTAGTTTGGCTTTCCTTCTGTTTGTAGAAATCTTACACCGTTCAGCCCTTCAGCCCTTGTACCCGCTGCAGAGTTCTGCCCCTACCCCTCCAGGTTGTGCTGCTTTCCTTCTCCCCAGATACTGATTCCTGTGGAGCTCTACTGTCTGATGGTCTTTGCACACTGGCTGTGTCCGAGGTCATCATCTGTCTTCCCTGTCTGCTCCTTTCCAAATGCCATGCGTAGGTGTTTGAGGGAAGTGGATTCTTGGGTCGTTCGCCAGGGGTAGGACTAAGTCTTTTGGACTTAAACCATGTGAGTGGACTGAAAGGAATGGTCATACCTGGAGGAGGTGCCATCCAGTATCAAGTAAACAATTACCTTCAGGCAATTTGGATCCAGGTAAGTAACTGCTATGTGTCTCTCCATGGTACCTTTTGATGAGGACAATTTTAGAATATCAGACCTTTGGAATGGTCCAATTTCCAAGTGCCTTCTGTACAGGTGTTTTGCAAATATATCAATATAAAGGTATACTTAGAAGAAATATGGTGAGGTGTGCAGACCAGACCTCTGGATTTATAGTAGGGTGTAGGATGGGTATGTTTTTACTGCCTTTGTAGCAGCTTAGTGTTTCCTGGCACATTGTAAGTGCTCAATAAATCATTGCTGCTGTGATCATTTTTAGTACTATTATTTAAGAATTCAGTGTGAGAAGTTAGTATGGAGAGTTCTCAATTGAGATAGTATATACTCTTAAAATCTTATTTTTTTTAATTGTAGAGATTTACTTTAAGCCTGTAAACATATTGCCTCTAGTTAAAATGAATTAAATTCTTTTTTTTAAATTAAATTCTTCCTATAGCTTGATCTTAATATAGTAATGTGACTTCAGTAATTGCTTTCAGTCCTAGAGGTCAGTAAGTAGAGCTGTTTCTTATTAACTTGTTGGGGTACCTGAAATGCTTTGCCTACCCAGGGCCCACTCCAGTGGACTAAGCGGTTAGAAATTAGAACAGGAGGATTGCTGATAGATCATTTCTTTTGTACTGTTGCTGAAATTCTGATTATGTAAACTCTTAAAATTTTTTTTCATTTTGTTTTCAAATACCCTATGAGGAGCTCCCCTTCTTGAGTTGTAAGACTGGTGTAGACACTCTTCATGAGACTTAACATGGCTTTTCTGTTTCTTAATTACACTGCATGATCCTTACATAGTCCTTCCTTCTCCTGGGCAAGAGTACCTTCTAAACATTTATAACGAACAGTGTTTATTTTCTTGCAGTTGAACTGGCAATGATCATGGACCGTTTGTATGGCGGTGTCTGCTATGCTGGCATTGATACGGACCCAGAGCTGAAGTACCCCAAAGGTGCTGGCCGCGTGGCATTCTCCAATCAGCAGAGTTACATTGCAGCCATCAGCGCTCGCTTTGTGCAGCTCCAACACAATGACATTGACAAACGGGTAAGCAGCTGCTCAGGTTATAATTGCTATGGGAAAGAAATGAAATTTATTCTGTGGGCCCCTGGGGAGAAAAGCACCTTGTGATCAAAGTGAGCAGCTCTGCCTTACATGACATTAGTCCATGAGTCCATCTAGGCTGCCTGAAAAAGAGAGTGCCCTTCGTATTTAAGGCGTTAATGAACTTTCTGCCTCACCCATCCCCAGGGTGATGTTACACTTATGAAAATAACACTGCAGAATTTAGCAAAGCAAACCAGTGCTGTTCAAAATATGATGCCAACAGCACGTTAACGAAGATTGAGAGCTGGTAATCTGCTTGACCCATGTGGTACTCTTAAAACAAACAAACTTGAACTAACATTTAATGTTAATATTCAGGAGTATGCATAAAATTTTGAAGTTCTGGTTTCTTTTAAAATTTCAAGAACATAGGGACTTCCCTGGCATTCCAGTGGTTAAGACTCCGTGCTTCCACTGCAGGGGGCACGGGTTCAATTCCTGGTTGGGGAACTAAGATCCTACATGCCACGCAGCATGGCCAAAAAAAATTGCAAGAGCATACATGGTAGCAGTCATTGGAGCCAAATAGCTGCGGTCGTCTCCAGTCCCCTCTCCAACTCCCATAGTTCTCCTGCTCATACCAAATATGCATATCCATTACCTGCCTCTTTGCTCATTGGTGTTACCTACCTGACCAGTAGAGGCACTCAGATTTGCTACCTCTCATCTAAACAGGGGGCAGTAGAGCTCTAGGGCATTGGTGTGTTCAGTTGGGTTTGGAGACAGACACAGGTTTAAATCCCTTAAATTCCAGCTCTGCTGCTGTTTGGAAGCTTGGGGGGAATAGAAGGTGTCAGTAGCTAATCTGGGACCTGTATTGATAGATTAAAAGATCAAGTGGGAGAACATCAAGTCTAAACACCTCCCTGTGCAATTGTACAGTGGTTGTTAATGCTTCCAGCAAAGGCTGTTCTTGGGGCATACACTGGACTAGAATATGTAAAGTAGTAAATATGTTGTATTACAAAGTTTCACCTATACTCTCTATGGTTGACTGACTAATTTTGCGTAGTAGACCTAAGTTTCTTAGGAGGTGAAAGTTTCAATTGGTGATGATTTTTTTTTATAGTCAACAAGATTACATTTTCTTTAAGACATAGATTAAATTACAAAAGCCAGTGCTTAAAATAAATAGTCTATTTGCTGCATCTACTGGGATCCTTAAAAGTAAGTAGTGGTGGTTTGTTTTTTAATTAAAATGAATGAAGTTTTACAGAATTTTGAAGCACTCTGAATCAGTGGAAACTCAGGGGTGATAAACATTCAGCTCCATTCCTAGTTTTCAAGTGCCCACAGCACCCCTTCTGTATCAGTAATTCCTCTACAGACTGTAAGCTCCACAGAGCTTACCCATTGCTTGATGTACAGACACAGTAGATGCTTGATAAACCTTTGTTGAATTGACAAATGGTGTTATGTGGAGTGTTCTCTTAACTACTGCTGCTGGTGGACTTGCTAGTGCCTATACATTTGTGAGTCTGAAGCCCCAGATCCCATTACATTTAGACCGCTCTTGCCCCCATCACTGGTGATCCCAGGCAATAAACTTAACCTGAAGAGCGCTTATGTTTTCATCTCTATCACAGTAGCTTTCTTTGTTCCCCTCTGAAGCCAGAACTAATGAGACTTCTCAGGAGGTAGGTCCTAGAGATGATAAAAGAAGGTTCCACTTGCTCATGCTTATATCTTTCCTTTGCTCTCACCCTAACAACCTCCTGGCCTATTCCTTAGTTAGAAAGAAGCACACTTATCCCAGGGATTACAGTAATCTTTGAACCCCTTTAAGCATCATAGAAAATTCAGGCACTATTTGTTTTATTGCCTGCCTCTACTCTCACCCCTGCTATGCTCATGCCCTCAGCATTGACTCTCATACGACTTTGACGTAGGTAAAAAAGAAAGAAGTGGCTTTTCTTTTGTTAGCGTAATCATAGGCCATGCTATAGAAATGTATTTGGCACATCAAACTTCTCAAGACTCAGGAAAGCCATTGACTGTTTTCTGCTCATTGTATTTGGGTTAACCATATCCTCCATATCTTAGAGTAGTTCTTGATAAACATTTAGGGTTAACAGTCAGTTGTAATGGAAGGAGTATGGAGTTTGAAGCTAGAACAGATTCCACTACAGTTAAGCCTTTGCTGCGCCAGTCACTGGTGACTCAAGCAAGTTACTCAGTGCCGGGAGCCTTGGGTCCTCATCTGCAACTCCCTCCTGGGGATGGTATGAAGATTAAATGAGATTTGAAGATTGAACAGCCAGAGTCATACGGCAGTTAATAGATGCTTAACTGGCACTTGCTGGTTAATAGTATTCATCTTGCTGGAAGTATATTTACACTGTTGTTAATATTATGTAGCTTGAACTTTATCGGTTGCTCTGCTGAAGATGCAGTGAAAAGATACACTGGATAGTGAAAAGGGCACTGGCTAGAGTCAGATGACCAGGTTTAGATCTGGTCCTGTTCCTGGTGGGCTGTGTGATTTTGAGCAGGTCACTTTTAAATTCTGAGTTTCAGTGTATAATGAGGGCAGTAGTAATAGCTTTGTGTATCCGACTAGATTGTTGAGAAGCCCAGAAGAGATACTGAGCAAGAAAGTAATATATACAGTGTGACTCACTGGACACATGTAGAGTGGGACTATTGTGGGCAAAAGAATGCCATCTCCATCCACATGGTGTCAAAAGGGACCTATCAGTTCCTTCAGTGCCCTAGGATGAGAGTCATGTAAGTGGGAGAACTGGAAATCATTGAAAGTGATGGATTCCTTTCTCTCCCTGTCTCCCAGCTCCATCTTCATGCTCTTTGTTTGCCCTGACCAAGGTGCAGACCATTTTCTTTATTATAAGAGAAGGAAGTCAGCTTCCATCTTGAGTGGGGCTCCTTTTTCACCGGTCTTCTGTGAATATTACGCTCCTCTCTCCCAAACTGTTACTCCATCCTCTTGTTTTCTTCTTGCTTTGAACATGGCCAGCAATACCTTATTTTGTTGTCTCTGGCATTCTGAGCCTCTGTTAACAGCATCGTTTGCTGTAGATGCTTTTTTAGGTTGATTCTACTTTTATATTTATGTGTCTTTCTTCTAAAGCTTAAGTTTGAGCTTTCCAGAGAGCTCCCATTATGTGTAAGCATATTAGTATTTCCTTAGGTAATGCCCTTTTTCTTTCTTAGGGGCTCTGTTCTTGATTGACCGTGGAGAATTTCTGTTGTCGGGCACACCCTTCTTTCCTGAAGAACCCTTCCATGTTTTTAGCAATAGTCTCATAGCTAAGGTTTTGAAGCTTTGAAAGTCAGTGGCAGGTGTCTACCTGTGCCCACAATCCCTTTTCCTTGCTATTGCAAATTCCAAGATGCTATAGTCTTTTTCTCCTTCATTCTAATGTTAGCCTAAAGTTGCTTTTAAACCGAGGTCTTGACTATTTTGAATAGCTTCAACCTTTATTATCCTCCTGGTCAAAGGAATCTCTTTTGCTGTCTGTATCATTATAAATGCAGATTCAGTGGAATCAGCAGATTTAAAAAACAAAAACAAGTATAGATGGCATTTTACAGGCCACTTGCTTCGTGTTTGCAGCCCTTTCCTCTTTCACTGTTTGCCCTATATGGAGAGTGGGAGAGGGCCTCCTGCAGAGCAGCAATGTCTGGAATCATGGAAGTTCCAGCACTGCTTAAGGTATATGTTCTCAGGCTGCACCTTTCCTAGGTAAACTGTGGGAGGTAAATGAAGAAGGATCTGATTGATATATTTCATTAACCTCTTTTATATCCAACCACCGTTTTTCAAAAAAGACATCTCTTTTGAGAGTTTATATGTTTATGTATCGTCATCGTCGTTGTTATTGCTGCTCTTTGGCTAAGCTGGAAAACACAACCTTTATAGATTAGATTTCTTCTCATCATCGTAGAGACTTCTGGCTTGCCTATGAATATAAAATATGCCAGTATGCAACAGTTACAGAAACAGTTGCACCTATGGCTTTGGCACTTTTATCTCTGCTGTCGTCTCACTCATCCATGTCATCATCTTTAAAGAAGAGGTGATTTAAAAAATTTTTGTTTTGGTAACAACTTTATTGAGATATAATTCATATACCCTACAAATCAACAATTTAAAGTATTCAATTCAGTTTTAATATATTTACATAGTTGTACAATCATCACCACAGTCAATTTTAGAACACAGGAAAAAGTATTTGAATGTGCATCCTTCAAGTCTGCAATCAAAGGATCAATTGAATAATGACCCCAGTGAGGACACAGGGAGTTGGGGGATAGTGCATTTATCCTGTATAATTTTACTCAGCTCATTATAGGGAGGGGATCCTACTTATTAACTTGTGCTCTTTGAAGTCACAGGAACAAGGCAGCCCAGGCTGTTGGGGCAAATTTCTGCCCCCTGCTATGGCAGTAATTAGGGTCCCCCGAGAATATGTGACTTGTTGGAGTGGGCTGATAAATCTACGCATCAACAAGCTTTTCGCCATAGTATGCGTAGCAATGGGAGGACTAGCAGAAGTGGAAGAGGCTTCTAATGGTAGTTCCTTACGCAGCTGCCATGATCTTGACTCTGCCACCTGTGCCCAGAGGTCTGAATGGGAGTGCTTGGCACTTGGCTGACACTCAGTAAGTGTGTAGAATAAACTAGGACGGTATATGGGAGAGCAAGGACTAGAAGCAGCTCCAATTTCAACTTTTGCCCAACTCCAATTCATTCTTTACATTAAAAAACTAAAGCGATCTTTTAAAATCATGATTTGAATCACATCTTTCCCTCCTTTAAACCTTTTGATTATGCTCTACTGCTCTTTGGTTAAAGGTCAAAATCCTTAACTAACACTGCCTACATGACCCTTCGTGTACTACATACTACCTCTGCCTCAGCTCCCATTTCCTCATCTTGAGCCAATCACAACTGGCCTTTTTCTCTATTTTACAGGGTGATTATGGATACTGTTTCCTCTGCCTGCCTAAAGCTCACTTTTCCTTCAGGTCTCAGCTTAATTATGAAAATTGTAGGAATCCTTTCTTCAGTGGATCTTACATCTTCCCCATAGATCATTGTCATAATACCATCTATTATTCCTTTGTGGCATTAAATACCTCTGTAATGAAGCAATGCTTTAATGTCCACCTATGCTTCTAGACTGCAGTCGATGAGGGCAGTCAATGACTGTGTGTCTCTCGTGTTAGCTACTGTATACTCAATAATTGACACACAGTGGACACACATTATTTAATTATATTTGAATGAATGAATGAGTTGTTGAATGAATGCTGATTGAGAGCTTCCAGATGGGAAGCCCTTTGGCATGTCCAACTGTCCACCAGAGGGCACTCTGCACAGCTTTCTTTTTTTACTTAGTTAAGCACGCACTTGAGTAACAAAGTTTAGGTTTTGCTGTTTAGCGTATCAAAAAGTATTCTTTGACACTTATAGTACATTAAAGCTAGACTTTAACTTGGGCATGACTTCATCCAACCCCCTTTATTTGCAACAGAGAAGAATCTAGGAGAGGCTTGGAGACTCTCAAGGCACCTGTAATTGACATGAGAGCTGCCTCTGCTTATGGAACTCCCTTCCCGAACGCTGCTGCTCATCCAGGGTCTAATGTTTCTTTAAATCCACTTCTTCTATGAAGTCATTTTTCCACAGACCTGGGTAGGAACCCCTGAGTTGTATTATAGGTCCTTTAGTTAGTTTTATACATGTTTCCATATTTCATGTAACTTTTCAGGTGAACATATACTGCACAGAACAGGGCACATCTGGAGTTTGATATCAGAATTTGTCAGTATGTCTATAGGTCATTTTGAATATTAACAAAATGAATTTGAAATTTTTTTTTGCAATTGTTTTGATTTTAATTTTTATTTTGTCTTCATGTAAACCCTTTTTTAAGTCAGTGTGAGCCAATGCAAGTCCACTGGATTATAACGTTTAGTGAAACTGGCATTTTTGCTGTCATAATGACCCTTGTTATTGAACATTATTATAAATGAGACAAATACAATTCATGCCTCAGTTTTTACTTCAAAAGAGAAGTTATTAACATCTTGAAATAAATCCTTTAAGGCTTACATTTATGCATATTTTATGGCTAATGTTCAACAGTTACTGGTCAACTGGTTATTCATCCCTATGATGACAATATCGAAGTTGTATGATACCCAGCACAGTGTTCTCAGCATTTCTTCTGCCTTGGCATACACTCTCATGGGTAACGGAAGCTCCCTAGAACACTAATGCGGGGGGGGGGGTGTTTATGTATCTGAGGGTCCCACACCCACTCCTGCCATCACCACCCACAGAACCATGGCTGTAGTAAAAAAAAAAAAAAGTGTCCTGGCTTAGGAACTGAGAGATCTGAGTTTATACTCCTAGCTCTTCTCCCAGCCATAATGTGACCTTGGGCAAGTTACTTAACCTTTTGAGGCTTGATTTTATTGTCCCAGAGTAATAAGAACACTAGCCTAACAATCTTAAGGTTTATTACACAGATAAACAATGAAGGTGAAGAAGTGCTCTGGAAAGTGATTAGGCTGTACAGATGTTGATTTGTGTCATTGCTGAGCTTGGCCTATTTAAACTGTGCTGTTGGTTCCTAACCATATGTCCAAGACTAATAGTTGATTCGTTCTCTTTTTTTTTTGTCTTTTAAAGTGCCTACTCAGTTTCACTCAGAATCTTTAATATAAGGATAATGAAATAGTTGAAGTTGACACTAAAAAAAAATAAAAAGAAAAAAGAAAATTTAACATAAGTGCCCATCTGTTAACACGCAAGTTGGATGTTAGTCAAGACATGTATGTAGAGACTCAGGTTTCCTTTAAAGGTGTAAACACCTGGATGCATTTTCTATTTAAAGGATTGAAGGTATTTCTCTCTTTAGTCTAGAAAGAGGTGTTTTTACCATTACCTTCTCTGATAATGAAACGATTTTGAACCTGAAATTGAGTAAAAGGTTAGGATTAAATTTTACTTATATTCTTTTGAACAGTGTTTCTGTGAAAAACTGGAGCAGTTTAAAGTATTTAAGTACAATAAGGGCAAAAGAGGGCACCTGTACTCATTCTGTCTGTTTTAATGGTATTTTTAGAAGTGATGCCAAGTGAACACTTAAGATGTGAAAGCTCTGCTAAATCCAGTTTTCTTTATAACTCGTCTAGGTCACTTACATATGAAAGATTTTTGTAGTGTGAAAAATGAGATCATTAGAAAATGGGTAATCTTTTTAAAACATGGCCATTTTTCTGCTCTTTTGTCTACTCTCCATGGTCCTGAGAAAATTTGTAAGGGTAGAATCAGTTGAGTCTCCCTTAATCTAAAAAAAACCATATGATTTGATTTATGTGAACTATTTCTTTATAAAAATCTCAGGGATCCCTCCCACAGCTATTGTTTAGCACAGCTATTGTTCTAGTAGAAAGGATACTAGACTAGAATCAGCCGATCTTGGGTTTAGTCTTAACTATACCTACTAATTGTGTAGCTTGAAGGAAGGACATGTGTATGTGTGTTAAAGTGGTTTTGAAAACTATAAAGTACTCTGTCAATACACAGTGACACTGACAACACATTAATTTACATGAAATAATAAATGACTAATATTTGAGCTCTTCTGGAAGATGTTTATTAGACAGTCTAATTGGAATTTCACATTATAAAAGGAGTTAAATATTTCAGGCAAGATAGGGGTAATGTTGGTTGGTTATTTGGGTTTGTGAAACAGGAGGAAGAACTCTCAGTAGGCAGGTCTGCCCTGCCCAGGAATCTGTCCCTAAAATTAGTTCCCCAAATCATCATTTCCTACATTATTCTCCATGAAACATGAATCCCTTGGGATTTTAATATTTATTTTATAAAAGAAAATCTTTTTCTGAGTCAAATGAGTTTAGAAATGCTTTCTTGAAGAAAGTTAAATTGGCTAGTTTATTCTAGGACTTCTTAGAAGCTTTTATATACTAATCTCATTGTGAACATCCAAGAAGGAAACAATATGCAATTTTTCACAAATTTTTTGGTCATGGAGCTCTTCTAAAATGTACCATCTCTTGGGAATAGTGTTCCAGGGAACCCAGTTGAGTAATTAGTGTTTTCAGCTTCTTTTCTTCTTTCATGCTCAAAATCAAAAGTTTAGTAAGCAGTTGATTGTTTTTCCCTTCCTCGGTCCTTTTCCCAAGTTTGTCCCGCCCACCATATGGTCTCTCTCTTTTTTTTTTTTTTTGTTTTCTTATTGTGGTGAAAAAAACACATGAGATCTACCCTCTTAACAAATTAAGTGTACAGTACAGTATTGTTAAGCATAAGCCCAATGTTATACTGCAGATCGCTAGAACTTTTTCATCTTGCGTAATCGAAACTTTATACCCTTTGAACAGCAACTCCCCACTTCCCCCTGCCCCCAGCCCCTGGCAATCACCATTCTACTTTCTGCTTTCTATGAGTTTGACTACTTTAGATTCCTCATATGGAATCATGTGGTGATTGTCCTCTTGTGAATGGCTTATTTCATTTAGCATAATGTCCTTAAAGTTCATCCATGTTGTCACATGTGACAGGATTTCCTTCCTTATTACTTCTGGATAATATACTGTTTTACGTATATACTACATTTTCTTTGTCCATTCATCTGTCAGTGGGCATTTAAGTTGCTCCCACACCTTGGTTATTGTGAATAATGCTGCAGTGAGCATAATAGTGCAGATATCTCTTCAAGATCCTGCTTTCAGTTCTTTTGACTACCCAGAAATGGAATTGTTGGACATGAGTCTTCTATCTACAAAGGGTTGGGGTGGGGTAGCTGCATATTCAGAATGCTGGGAAGGGCACTGAAAGCGTGGTTGCTATTCTCTTTAGTATTTGTAGTCCTTCATCTCTTGATTTCTTGAGATTATCTATTGTATCTTTCTAACACATCAGTCTCTATACAAGAAGGGAAAATAGTTTTGAAATCAGTATACCATTGGGAAATAATGTTCTCTTGACTCTATTTTAGCTTAGTGTAGAAGACCTGAGAGTCTGACTTTGTTAGCTAATTTGGAGCTTTCTGATACTTTTATTTAAGGAACATTGTGATAGTTAAGCCATAGCACATCGTATTTGCTTTGAATAGCACTTTTTAGAATAACCCATTTTTTATTTAGTGAGATGTTATCCACTGCACCTTTCTTTGCAAGCACTTCAAGTACTTCACACATTTAATCTTCTTTTCTCTCTTCACTGAAAACATGCTGGGCCTGAATTTTAGCTAAAGGTTATCAAAGGCTTTATATTTTTAGCCTACATGAAGATTAATATGAACTAGTAACCTTACTAACAGAAGTGCTGGTAATACTACTCTTTGTCCCTGGCCACAGCTAGAATATATGAGATGACTCGATAGCAAAAGAAGTGAGGGTTCTGACGACCTGTTTCCAGACTATTTCTGGTCCTAGCCTTAGTCTGGGACTCCGACAACCCAGCCTTTTACTTGGTGCTGTTACTGGCCCTGGCCTTGAGCTGGCTTGAAAGTTTCCCAGCTGTAGCTATAGCTATGTTTGGTTTGACCCTTTGAGAGGAAGCAACACCCAGAAGTGAGTTCAGGTATTTTCTGAATACCACATGGGCTTATTTTGAAGCCCTGGGAGTCTCAGAGCCTTTGACTAGACATAGCTTTTAAAATAGAGTTTGGGTCATGTTAAGAAAGAGAGAAAAATATTCCTCTTCTCTGAATGGCATGGGACCTTTTTGTCTTGTCTCTCCTTCCTGGTCTTGATCCCTCATCTCTTCTGTCCTTTGCTCTCTTTTTATGTCTTCTCCTGTGGAATTGTGATAATTTTTAATATGAAAACTCTTTAGAGTGATTAAGTGTTCTTCTTTCCTTCTCATATTTGAGTTTAGACACTGGTTATGAGATTACTAATGGGAAAAAGACAACCACAGTTTTTTAAAGTAGTTATCTCAGTAGGATATTCAAGTTCTTTGACCCCAGAAGGCAGGGGTATCAGTCAGTTAGCAATTTCTTGTTGAGTGCTTATTTTTACTTGGAAGAGCTGGTCCAAACCTCTAATATAGTAGAGGAAGCTGTGGCCTGCAAGGTTATGATGTAGCCAGTTAAGTGGATAGAGCCAGAGGGCTCTGCACGTCTGCATCCTGGGGGGTTGGGGAGTGGTGATGCCATGGCAGTCATGCATTTTATAGATTTTAAATGACTTTCTTACCCATTGTTCTCTATATGATATACTCTTCTACTACTAGAAATTGATTTGGGGCTGATTTATACCCTCACCTCCATCCCCACTCCCAAGCAGCATGGAAGGAAACGAGATTAGAGAGTGAATGTATGGAGTATGCAGGATTCTGTCAGCTGGACCTTCTTCGTTTCATGAAAAAGTAATCTTAAGACCAAACAGAGCACTCACAGATCTCTCTCTGTTCTATAGACGTATAGCAAAGGTGTCAACATTAGCACACATGAGTACGTTTCCTTGTGGGAAAGGCATAAGGGTGATTTAAAAACCTTTCTTCCCCTAGCACTTGAAAATATGAAAAATGGTCAATCCCATCCTTTGAAAGGTAAAAAGAAAATAAAATTCAACCATTTTCGCTGTGTTTATTTTAATCTACCCCAGATTTCTTCTAAAATTAATAACTGCGAATTTGCTATAACTGGAAGGTTGTGGATAACTTTGTTGCTAAGGAAAAGCTATTTTCACGTTGCTGCTTTAATTTCCTAGGCATCTGTCATCTGCTTTCTAAACAGCAGGATTCCAGCTCATAGTTGAAAAACTAAAAATTTATGTTTAAACATTCTTAGTATTGCCTGCCGGTGGAGGACTTGCTTTAGCAACTGTAAAGACACCGTGTTTAGTGGGAATGGTAATGAGGTTACTGTGGATTTTAGGCCTGGATAGATGTACTCTGTGACACATGCCAAGAAGATTAGGAATGCGTTATGTTTAAAGCTTTGAGTACACCAAACAAATTGGTCTTTCCAGGAAGCATGTCGCTCCAGATGATAAGAAATGGCCTACCTGACTTCTGGGCAGGCCTTTCCAGACAGTTATCCCTGTTAAATTATACCTCTTCACTTGGCCTCTTTCTCCAGTTTGTCCAGAGATAATGGCCTCTGACTCCATTATCTGAAATCATTGCTGCTACTCATCTTCCAGCCACCTGTAAACATGCCTTGGGACGGCTGGGTATCTGACAGACTTAATTTGTTTTTTTTCCTGTCACCAAAGGGCAGACTGCAGCAGGGGCCAGCTGTTCTTAATCATGACCTTTAGCACATAATTCAGGCTGAGCCTGACCTTGGCTAATGCCTCCTTTCTCATTTCTACAACCTTTCGGGTCCAAGGAGAGAGAACTCTGGACCTGTGAATAGTTTATGGTCTCCCTAGGTATCACCTCTGTGCCACCAAGAGCTGTTAGTCATTGCTTTATTTACTTTAGGAGGTCATTATGTTGACCAATATCAAAATGACTGCCAAGCAAAATATTTTCCCTAGCTTGTTAGAAACACAACAATGCCAACATTGAGATTAGTTTATTAAAGTATTGCTTTTTCTTCGCCTATATCATTCTACCTATATTATTCCCTTTTTCCATCTTTTTATAGCCACTTATCCAGCATTCCCCATCAGTCTTCCTTATCTTTAATAGTTATCCCTCATCAATAAGTTACACATGTTCTCAGCATCCTTGGGTATGATCACCTCCATACATTCACCTATGGTCACCATTAGGTGTATAGTATGAATTCAAGCGTTTCTCTCTGTAGGAAGTTCTCATCTCCTGGTCCTGTAAATCTCTTTGAACCACAAGGTCAGCTTGGTGATTTGATTGGCTCTGTGAAGGGCTCTAGTATTTGAACTTTAATGGTCATGTAGATCACTAATGTGATCGCAATAGGTTGGTGTCTCCAAAGTGCTGTAGCTTAATGATACTCCAGGTGTTTTAGGTGGTTAACAGAGAAGCCTCTTTTTATTTTATGTTATTTTATTTTAAATTTTATTTTCATTTTATTTGGGGGTATAGTTGATTTACAGTGTTAGTTTCAGGTGTACAGCAAAGTGATTCAGTTATAATACACATATATCTATTCTTTTTCTGTGTTTAATAATTATGTAGATGTGTATTGGGAAAAATAGAATTAATCTGGATAGTCAGGTAAAGCATCAAGTAATAGTACAGATGGCATTAGGATATGGCAAAAACTACAAATGGTTGGGAATACCTTTAAGAAACTCTCAAATAGACCATAAATTATTTTAGGGAAGAACTGTGTCTTGTTCTTCATCGTATTACAGTTTTCAATACAGTGGCATATAAGGAATAGGCACTCCACAAATATTCATCAAATGAATGAATCCATTTGAGCCAAAATAATCACCCTTCTTTAGCATAAGGACCACCTAACTACCAGTGTCCTTCATAGTCTAATGCTCAAAAGACCCAAACTCCCTGATAGCTTTCACGGAAGGGCTTTGAAAGGCAACATTTGAGGTGAGGGTTGCAGGGGGCATGACTTTCTTCTGTTTGGTTGGTGGTGAGGTAACAGGGTGGTGTTTCAGGAATCTTAATCATCAACCTTCTGATTCTAACCAATCAGGGGTCTGTATGCTTATGGTCAGCATGTAGTCACCATCCTCCACCTGGGTGAGGGTCTTAGTTCCTGCAGAACAACTCAAAGATATGTGTCAGATTGTTATGTATTTCCCTTGAGGAGGAACTAGGACTGTGTTTTATCACTGAACTGTTGTTTCTTGACTATTTTTCCTTTGTTTCTGCATTTCTTCACTCCCCTAATTAGTAACTGCTTGAGTCTGCTCTTTGGAACTCAGGAAAAGCCCAGGAAACTAAAGTCTTTTTCTACAAACAAGAAATGGGGGACCCAAGGTGGGGATTGTATGCAGGAGGGCCCCACACCATCCTGCTCCTTTTCAATCCCCTCCCCTTTTAAAAATTTATTTATTTATTTTTAATAAATTTATTTATTTTTGTCTGCATTGAGTCTTTGTTGCTGGCCGCGGGCTTCTCATTGTGGTGGCTTCTCTTGTTGCGGAGCACCGGCTCTAGGTATGTGGGCTTCAGTAGTTGTGGCACGTGGGCTCAGTAGTTGTGGCTCGTGGGCTTAGTTGCTCCACGGCATGTGGGATGTTCCCAGGCAAGGGATTGAACCCATGTCCCCTGCGTTGGCAGGCAGATTCTTAACCACTGCGCCACCAGGGAAGTCCCTGTTCACTTTAAAATGGTTAATTCTTTATGACTTTAACCTCAATTTAAAAAATTAATTTAAGCTCTCAAAAAAAACTGAGGGACAAAATCCCCCACATAAACACAATGCCACTTTTACACCTAAACAAAAGTAACATTAAAAAAAAAAAAAAAAAAATATATATATATATATATATATATATATATATATTACTGGAAAGTGCCCTTCCTGCTAGGCTTGAATCTCCTTAAGTACTCTTTTCACATGTGTATATATTACAAAGGGCTATTGTCTTTCTCCTCTGGCAGCTTTCTTTTGCTGAATGTAAAAGACCAATCCTCTCTCTCACTGCTGGATCCCCTTTTCTGAGCTTTTTGGGACTCAGATCTGGTTGCTGGAGCACCCTGAGTATAGGCATCTACCTGGTGGTAGAAGCAAAGCAGTCCTCAGCTCATGGACCGAAGGTAGAAAAGCTGGCTGCTCCTAGTTCCCCACAAACCCTGCCTCTACCAGTAGTCCTCCCACCTCAGGGCAGAGGGGACTTAGTCCACCACTTCGCTCCTTCTTGGCCTTCAAGTACAGGGAGTTCAGGCCAGGTTATATACACTTTCATGAGCCTACAGCTCCCTCCCCCCAGGAGCCCACAATCTCTGCAGATCACATTCTTCCCCAGATCTATTCTGTCCTCAAGTTGCTTGAAGATAAGGAGAGATGCTGACCAAGGCAGAACTATAGATAGGAAATGCCAGAGGAGCAAAGTGGAGTATTAAGTTCAAAGGAGAAAGGAATAGTTCCCTGTGGGACTGAAAGGCTGGGCCTGTAGTTAGTTTTCGACAAGGTTGGTGAGACCATTCAATGGGTAAAGAATAGTCTCTTCAACAAATGGTCCTGGGGCAATTGGATATCCACATGCTAAAGAATGAAGTTGGACCCCTGTTTCACACTATATACAAAATTAACTTGAAATCAGTTAACCTAACTATAGGAGTTAAAACCATAAAATTCTTAGAAGAAAACATAGGGGCAAGTCTTTTTCTTTTTTTTTTTTAAATAAATTTATTTATTTTATTTATTTATTTTTGGCTGCGTTGGGTCTTCATTGCTCCACGTGGGCTTTCTCTAGTTGTGGCTAGTGGGGGCTACTCTTCGTTGCGGTGTGTGTGCTTCTCATTGCGGTGGCTTCTCTTGTTGTGGAGCATAAGTCCTAGAGCATGTGGGCTTCGGTAGTTGTGGCATGCGGGCTCAGTAGTTGTGGCGCGTGGGCTCAGTAGTTGTGGCGCACGGGCTTAGTTGTTCCACGGCATGTGGGATCTTCCCGGACCAGGGCTTGAACCCGTGTCCCCTGCATTAGCAGGTGGATTCTTAACCACTGCACCACCAGGGAAGTCCAGGGAGTGAATCTTCTTGACCTTGAATTTGGCAGTGGATTCTTAGCTATGACATCAAAAGGAAGAACAGCAAAAGAAAAAAATAGATAACTTGGACTTGCTCAAAATTAAGAACTTTTGTGCATCAAAGAACATTTTCAAGAAAGTGAAACACAACCTACAAAATAAGAGAAAATATTTGCAAATCATATATCTGATAAAAGTCTAGTATCTAGCATGCATAAAGAAGTCTTACAACTCAACAACAGAAAACAATCCAATTTTTAAAATGGGCAAAGGGCTTGAATAGACCTTTCTCCAAAGAAGGTATACAAATGCCAACAAGTATATGAAAAGATGCTCAGTGTTGTCAGTAGGGAATTGCAAATCAGAACCACAATGAGACATCTCTTCATACCTATTGGGATGACTATAATCACAGAAATGGAGAACAAGTGTTGGTGAGTATATGGAAAAATTGAAACCCTTTTACATTGCTGGTGGGAATGCAAAATGGTACAGCCGCTGTGGAAAACAATTTGGCAGTTCCTCAGAAAGTTAATTATAGAATTGTCATATGCCCCAGCAAGTCTACTCCTAGGTATGTAGTGAGAAGAATTGAAAACAATTATTCAAACAAACATATGTACATACATGTTCATAGCTGCACCATTCACAATGGCCAAAAGGTAGAAATAACCCAAATGTCCATTAATGAATGAATACATAAACAAAATACCATATATATACATGCATATACATACACAAACAATGGAATACTATTCAGTCATACAAAGGAATCAAATATTGCCGTATACGACATGGATGAACCCCAAAACATTATGATAAGTGAAAGAAGCCAGACACAAAAGGTCACAATTATGTGACTACATTTATATAAAATATCCAGAATAGGTAAATCCATAGAGACAGAAAGCAGATAGGTTGTTGCCGGGGGCTGGGGAGGGAGAGAAGGTAGGGAAAACTGCTTAGTGGCTACAGGGTTTCCTTTTGGGGTAAAGAAAATGTTTTGGAACTAAATAGAGGTAGTGGTTGTACAACATTGTGAATATATTCAACGCCACTGAATTGTTCACTTTAAGATTGTTAATTTTATGCTAAGAAGGAAAGAGAAAAGAAAGACGGGGCCTTACCGGGTACAGGAAATTGTTGGGTGGGCTGAGTATGTAGGGTGGGAAGAAAGTGCGGGTAAGTTAGAGACCAGGTTGAGTTTGAGTTGGGGACTAGATGGGAGGGAGATTGGGGCAAATCCTGAAGGCTCTGGCTTACATTTGAGTCGCAGGGGACAGGGAGTAAGTACCCCGTTATACTGAGGCAGCTGGGCTTACTCCTGAAGGTAGGGGAGAGCCTGAAGGGCTTTTGACCAGGCAAGAAACATTGAGAAGGGAGATGATTGAAACATCTACCTGGACATAGGAGAATTGACCCAGGGAAGGCCTGGAGCTTGGTGGCCAGTGCAGAGGCCATCAGTATTGGCCAGGTGTGGATGCACGTTGTGGTGGCCTGGACTAGAGAGGAAGCAGGGGGAGTGATAACTACACTTAATGAGGGCATCTGATGTGCCAGGCACTGTTCTGTGTGCTTTATGTGATTAACTCATTTGCTCCTCATAGGAACCCTATAAAGTATGAACTGTTCTTTTCACCCAGTGTACAGATGAGGAAACAGAGGCTCAGAGTACCTGAGAAATTTGCCTAAGGTTGTACAGCTAGTAATGTGGCTGAGATTTGAACCTAGGCAGATGACCCGAGAGCCACTACAGTTTTAATTATGATGCAGAGGTGAATGTGAGATTTTTTTTTTTTTGAAGCCCACTCTCTAACCTGTTAGATCAAGGAGGGAAGAATAGGAGGAAGGGAACTAGAGCCACAGAGCAAAGACATTTTCCCCCTTGGGTAACCAAGGGCTGGGACAGGTCATCTCCAGTGGGTCTTCCAAGCAGAGACAGAACTCCAGAGGAGGCCGGCGAAGGGGCCTTCAGAAGGGAAGGTCCAGGAATGCCAGAGTCCAATCCCAGGTGTTCCCTGTGTCCCTGCTCACCCCACGCTGTTCCCCATCAGCCCCTCGGTACCCTGCCCCGTGCCCTGCTGGAACCTCCGGGCTGCATCCAGAGGCAGCCCAAACTGGTCAGGCAGTTGGCTCATGTCAGAAAAAATGTGGGTCCCCATCTCCATAGCCCCAGCGGCCACAGTGCTTGCTCTTCCCCAGAACAGCTCTAGAGGTCAGCGTGGGAAGGAGCCTGATCACAGAGACTTGCCACCTTCCTGCTAATTTCTAACATTTGGGATGAAAACATTAATGATAGTCCGTTTCTGAGGTTCTTGGAAGTGGACATGGGGGAAAACTGTGGTAACTTTTGTTCTTCCTTGCTTCTGGTTTTCCTCTAACATAGCCTGCAGGGCTGTGATGAAAAGTTCTCTATTGAAGCTTCCAGTCTTGGAGGGAGATTAAGGCAATAAAATCTAAAAAATAAAAAAGCCTCAATTGTTAGAGTAGCTTCTTAACATCCCCCTAGTCCCCCTTTCCCTGCCATCCATTGTGAACAGTACTGGGAGGTTAGTCTTTTGAAAGCCTTGTGCTTAAAACATTGAAGCCCAGAGCCTCACGGTCACCCTTCAGCTAGGCTTGCCAGCCTCAGTGGGACTTGCCCTTTGGCCCAGCTCCTGCCAAACTTCCCCAAGTACGTGCTCTGCCTTTGCCTACTTTTGGGCTTTGTCCTCGCTGGTTCCTCTCCCTGAAATGCTGTTCGTGCATAGCCGTGTGCTTCCAGCCTTCAGAATTCAACTCATGTGCTTTTATCTGTGCTGCCTCTCTTAATCCTCACCAGCACCCTTTGAGGTAGACCCTGCTATGCCCATCATACAGATATCCAGATGTGTGTGTGTGTCTGTGTATCACCATTACACCCACTTTACAGATCCGCATATAGAGCAAACAGAAGCACAGAGAGAGGTTACTGCCATCACACAACTAGTAAGTAGTAAGTCAAGGAGCAGATCCCATACTCTCAGCCACTGTCTGATACCAGCTGAGTTCAACACCGAGTCTGACTGGGACATATTAAGCTCCATTATAAACTCTTAAGAGGAAGAAATGTGAGGAAGCTTTGCTAAAATCTTTTTTCCTGTCTTTCCTCTTTGGGTCCAGGTGGAAGTGAAGCCATATGTGCTGGATGATCAGATGTGTGATGAGTGCCAGGGCACACGCTGTGGTGGGAAGTTTGCCCCATTCTTCTGTGCCAACGTCACCTGTCTGCAGTATTACTGCGAATACTGCTGGGCGAGCATACATTCCCGTGCCGGGCGGGAGTTCCACAAACCGCTGGTGAAGGAGGGAGGTGACCGCCCTCGCCATGTCCCGTTCCGCTGGAGCTGAGCCCAGGGTATACCCAGCCACAAGTACTGGAGTAGATAACAAGGAGGGGAAAGAGAAGGCACTGCCTCAGGGCTTACAGTGTTCTGGAAATCTGTGCATTTGTTCTCGATTTTTAAAGAAGAAATGGGTCTTTTTATTATTATTATTATTATTTACAGTCATATTACTGAACTCAGTGTCCAGTATAATGCAGAATTGCAGAGTGTATAACGGTACTGATTTGCACTTTGATTCACACCTTTGTCTGCTTGGTACCTTAATTTCTTACACCTGATTTGTCACTCGTAGACTGCCATTCTCATCAGCGGCCATCAGGTTGATGTCTGTGATTTTTTTGTTTGTTGTTGTTGTTGTTGTATTGTTATTGTTTGGATCGTTTTTGAACTGGAGCATGCACTTATTTTCAGAAACTTAGAGAATCGCCCCTAGGAGAAGACTTACCAAAGGTAATACTCGTGAGTAGGTGGCAGATGTAGCAAAAACTTCACAACAATTCAGCAGTCATTAGCTGGGGTCATGTAGAGTAAGGAAAACCCTTAATGAAAATAAGCCTTTAGTTGCTCTCTATTTTGACACGTAAGGATACCTCATAAGCTGAATCTTTATTTTTCCTTCATGTTTAATTTTTGTTTTGCTGAGGATTTTGGTTAGATCTTTTAGTGTTATGTAAATTTATGCTGCAATAGCTTTTGCTGCTATTAAAGTGGTATTATTAATACCATAATACTCTATTCAGGCTAAGGTATCAATTACAAAAAACCCAACAACATACTTTTGTGATTTAGGGATAGAATCAGCTGCCGAAAGGAGATCAGAATAGACTTGAGAAAGCTTCAACGGAAGGTCACTATTTCTGACTGCATGTTTACTTAATCAGGTTGCTGCATGCAATAAATTTTATATCTGATGTCTAGTATAAAACCTTCCCACAATGCACAAATTAAGAATCTATATAAGCTATAAAATACTGACTTTTTTTAAAAAAGATTTTTTTCATTCAAAGAAATGGTAATTGACTGGAGGAAGGCATGCCTCAATAAATGGAATGCTTCTGAAATTAGGAACAGCCCATAACAGAATGACCTATATTACAACCAATATAAAACCTAGGTGTAGGATATTCTTAAAGCAAATTTGTGGGTGGTAGATGAAGTACTTTGCGGTGCTCTGTTATATATTGTGCAGTTTGTTTTATATAGTAAAGTGATTATGTCTAACTGTGATCAAACTTAACTGTTTAAAGCCTCTGTCAGACACTAACGAACTTGACAGTTCATAACTGGTATATTATTAACTAACACATGAGCTCTTAGTTACAATCTCCTAGTGCTTGCACCATTTTACATAGCTTCAGACCTTGTCCAGAAAACCAAAGAGCTCATCTTAGCTTACAAACACTAGGAATATATACAGTATATAGAGATAAGTTGTCAATTGACAAACTAGGCACATTTTAAGAAAGTTGCGTGATCGTGATGCTAAAGAAATGTCTGTACAAAATAAGATGGCCTGGGCAGGGTTGGTTGTCTGGGTGAGAAATTAACTACTTAATTCCCTGGATTTATCCTGTAAAGCTTGAATAGAATTCAGACCTGCTAGTACTACCATGGACATTTTTTTAGCATTCACTCTTGGGCTGCAGATAGTAATATATAAACACACACAATGATTATGAGACTATGTAAATCTTTTTTTAAATCTTCTTCCTATGTTTTGGAATTATGGGGACAATCTGACTGGATATGACACTGCAGAATAGATTTAAGTCGCTGTGTTTTATGTGCTGTGATGTCCTTGTACTGTCTTAAGTTAATATTGCTTGGTTTTGTTTTGTTTCTCCAGTGTTTAGTTGCAATTAACAGCTCTCAAACTATAGTTTGTTTTCAAAAAGGAAAAAACAAAATAGTTTTTTACTGGGTTAAAAATGCTTATTAGAATTCTCCCCCTTTGAGGTTACCTCTGGGCTTTTTGGTAATAACTGCTTTTTTCCAGCCCAGCTGTGGTTTTCTGTTTGTTTTTTTCTATGTTTGTGGTTTTTTTCATCTGTATGAGAAATTTTGTTATGCACTACTACTTTTTGTATTCTAGACAGTTTTCAAAAGTTGGCTGAAGATTTTTTTGTTTGTTTGTTTTTAAGGAAAAAGGCATGCTTTCTGACTGACATGATCTTTTGCAATACCTCAATTTTGAAATATAGGAAAGAAAATGATATTTTCTAAGTAAGTTTATTCAGAAAAATATATATTAATTTAATTCTGCAAGAAAAATGATTTAACAGATGGGTAACTTTATTTTTTTCATGCTTATTTGTGTTTTTTGAAAATGAAGAAGTTAGAGCTTTATAACTATAATATTAAAGATCATATCTAACCTACAGAAATCTACCTAATTATGTGAAAGAAGCAAAACTTTTTGAAGAAGCACCCCTCTTTCATGTACTAAAATAATACTGAGATTTAAAAAAAAAAGCTGGAATATTGTACAGCATAAAGCTGAAGTGAAGGTGAAAAAGCATTGTCATAAAGAATAGGTTTCAAAAAATAAACTCCATTTGGTGCTGAAAGTTGTGAATAGGTGGTGGAAACTACTTTCCCTTAATTTGTATATTTATAATCAAGCGTTGATTGTGCACGACTGACCAGGATTGTGAAAGAGTTCTTCTGTTTGTATTTTTTTAAAGAGAACTTTTTTAGTTTATTAAATTATAACATGTTCCGTTTTGTTTTGTAAATAAATGTGCCCCCAAGTTGTTAATGTTATATTAAAAGAGAGGGTCCTTCAAAAAAAATTATTTTTTAAAACACAGAGGTGTTCTGACCTGCAACTTGATGGGAAGCCCCCGGGTATCACAGGTCCTGTTGTGGCCTTTCCTTGATGTGACACTTGAACTAGTCGATTTTTTGAAGGCTATAACCTAACCTCGACTATTTGTTGTTATGTGCAATACTGTTTGTACTGTTTGTATAAAAAATAGAAAAAAAAAGAAAAGAAAAAAGGCATAAATCTTTATTGCAGATTTATTTTCATTGCAAACTTTAGACATTGTGATTCACTGAAATCATTTTTCTACTGTCAAATATGTACCTTTTCTTCATGCTGGTATTTTTTCAATAGTAATGTAGCCTTTGTACTGAGACAAATTTTCATTGTTATTTTTAGAAAGATTTTTTGCTAAGAAAAAAATTAAACATATTTACATATTTTTCATTTTATTTCGTATTTTCTTTAAGGAGTGCTTTCTCAATCATTAATAGAGTTGTTTCTGGGAGGGACTTTCATATCTGGTCAATGTCATAATATTATTTTGTATTTTTACTTGGAATAAATTAATTTTATGATGCTAATTCTTTAAAAGTTTATTTTTTTCATTTTCAGTTATTTTTGAAGCTAAAACCTTTGTAATATTGTTACTAAAGTGTCTAGTTTTTTGAAATGCAAAGCTTTATGTATTAACTTGCTGATGTGGTTTACAATAGTGTGACAACGATGAAAATGGTTGGTTATGTAAAGTGATTGGAAAATGTAATGGATAATTGGGTAATAAAATGACAGAATGAGCAGAACATGTGAGATTTTGACAAGCCTTTTCCTTTATTACAGTGGTTTAGTGTAAGACTAGGGATGTCACAGTACAGTTCTCTAGGGATGTCACAGTGGATTTATACAACACCAGGTGTAGCCAAATCTGTGGCCCTGATGATGAAGTCACCCCTTACTGAGATACCACCAAGTTGAGAACCTGGCCGGGTTGACAGAGTGTTTTATTGCTTTTCCCCTCTAACTCTTCATTCTGTCGTGTGTGTGTGTGTGTGTGTGTGTGTGTGTGTGTGTGTGTGAATCTGCCACCGACTGCTGTCCACATGTGAGTGGGTACCTTTCGCCAGGCCGAATCTTTGCCCTGCATTTACAGTGGTGACGTCTGAGAGTGCAAGGAGGTCTCTGAGAGGACCAGCCCTCTGGGAAGTTAGACTTGTACCGCAGTGTCTCGCCTGAGTGACCTCCCCGAGCACACGGGTGGCCTGGCAAGGCGGCACACTCCGAGGTCACCACTGTAAACGGACAGTCTCAGACTTCGTCTTACTCTACCCTCAGCCTGCTCCCTGGTATGGTGCCCCTTGTTTGTCCCTTATTGTGGCAACACATCTGGCCACTCCGAGCATGATCTGTCTGCCCTCCTGCTTCTTTTCCAACACCCAAACTCACCTTGAAGCTGTGCTGTTAAGGCAGCGTGTCATTGTCATGGCACCTAAAATTAAACAAAAATCATACAACTGCAAAACTGGTGTTGCGTAAACAGAACATCCAATGACTCGCTCTAGACAGATGGTGTGTTTCTCCCAGTCCTTGATGGCCTCTTCCAGGCCTCCTGCCACGGAGGCAAGGTTATCAATGACTCAGAGAAACATGTGTCCAGAGTTGGCTCTTGGGTATGCTCTATGTATTCAGTTTTGTAAATAATATATAGATTAGATCAAGTTGTGATGTAAAATTTTAACTCAAATTGGATATTACTGGTTGGAATTTTACATTAACTACAAATAAGTGATTAGGAACAGAAGAAAAGAAATTGGAAAACTTTTGCTTAGTGGTATAAAGATTATGCTTAGATTTCTGCCTATATCTTGTGTTTTATAGCTTGTTAGTGAGGCATGGGCTAATGCAGAATGTACTGCATTTATGCAATTAGCAAATAACTGCTAGTTTTCATTTTATCTATTATATTAGCAACAAAATGGCATTTAACTGGGTAAAGCTCCTACCTAAATATTTGAGTATTGTGACATCTCTACTTGCAAGGTTTGAGTGAAAGATTAGTCACAGATTAGTGAAAAAAAAGTTATCTTTTTGTTAAAACTGGCTTATTTGTATGGATTGTTGCTTTTTCACCAGTTTGTGTGGTATGTCAGCTAACATTTTCTGTTGGTTTTTTTTTATAACCAAACTTCTCTATCCCAGCTGCAATAGTGTTCCATTTTACCAGAGTATTTTATAATTAATGCTGTTGACTTTATACCCCAAAATGGGTCAAGAAATGGATATGTGATTTGGGGATGTTTAAATTTGTATGACAATGAAGTTAATCACAACAAGTAGAAAACCTGGGTGCTAATACAGGACAACTTCTGCTCTTTTTCTTTTCTGGATATAGTTCCGTTGGGGTATAAAGTATTAGGTATTTGTATTTTTGCTGTCAAAATAATGGACATAACTTTTAGAGTGTTCACAGCTAAGATCTCTGTATTTGTTTTTCAACTAACAACTAATTTTAAATGTATTGTATCTTTTATTACCTGTTCTCTTAGATTGTTTTTGCTAGTAACCCTTACTCAGCTTCCGCCTTTGGGGCTTGGACTGATATTGCTTGTGTGGAACTGCAGTACTGTGACTAACCATGGAGCTCAATGCAGCTATTGCTTACAACTGCTTAAACTTTGTAGTTTGGACTTCTTTTTTTTTTCTGTAATAACAACTTATTAAATCTAGTTGTATGAAGTACTGACACTTGTCATCCTTTGCACTTGCCAAGGAGTATCTTGGAGTAAATGGATTGCGCCTGGGAATGTTTGTACACTCCAACTTGCTTGATGAGCTTTTGGGGGGAGGGGGGACAAACTCCTTTAAGCAGGTTAAATACAGCAACATTCACCTTTTTTCTGACACGAATGACACTCGTTTAAAAAAAAGAACACGAGTGTATTTAAAACAGGAAGGTGTTTGTTGACACAATGTGTGTATGCAAAATTTTAAGGTGCACGTGGGCATGCCAGCACTTGCCACATGAAACCAATTTTTAAAATTAAAACCGAGAAAGTCAACGAAAACGTTAAGTACGCCCCCTTTCGTTTTACGCTAGGCTCTCTGGGATCCTCTCGGAGAATGGGTCCTTTTACAATCCCGTAGCGACTTTGGACGTGCTAGAAGCTTTCTTGTAGGCACTAACTTCAATCCTTGTAGAAAACGGACCACAAGCGGCCACACCCAAGAATCCCCTGGCAGCTTTCATAACATGCAGGTGTCAGCGTCCCAACCCCGAGCCGTAATTCCGTGGTGGGGGAGCGGGGTCTGGCACAGGTGTTTTCCACTCGGGGGTTCCAGCGCCGCCGGAGAGTCTGCTGGCGCCCGAGGGGGCGGGGCCGGCGCCGAGCAGCGCTCCGCCCCTCGGGGTCCCGACTCCGCCCTCCGGCCGCTCGGCTTTGCAGGGGAGCTGGCGGGGCTGCGCGGGGCGGCTGGGCTCCCTCCCGGGCTTTCGCGGCCCCTCTCCTGCCTGGCGCCCCTTCCCGCCGCTGGTCCCCAAGTCCGGCCCCAGTCTGCCCTCCCCCAGGTGGCCCCGGCGCGTGGTCGCGGCCCACAGGTAAGCTATCCCGCGACCGGTGCGCGCGCGCCCACCCCGCCGCCTCCCGGGCTTCGGGCGCGGCCGCTGCAGCACCAGCCTCCCGAGATGCCATCAGGGTCCGGAGGCCTGAAGCTCGCGCGGGAGGCCCGGGGTTCAGCGCAGCCGTGTCACCGGACGGCATCGACCATTTGGAGCTCTGTGTCTATGCCTCGTGCAAAATGGGGAGAGGAATTATGTTTCAGGTCCCTTTTACGTTTGATTTTCTAAAACTGCATCATGCATGCACCAAGCACCAAATGGAACCCTGTTTTCAGAATGCTGGTCTGACTTGGGCCCCACGTTTGTCTCCTGGCAAAAGCGTTCTGGGATCCTAACTCGGAGGAGGAGTAGGTAAATGAGTGGTGCCGAGGTGACGAGCAGCTTGTTATTTCTAGGGTGTAAAAGCCGGGAGGCCTGGCGTTCCTGGGGCGTGAGGTTGGAAGCGGCGGTTCTGAAGCAGCCCCGTTGCTGGACGCTAAGCCCTCGCTGTGAGGGGATGTGCAGGACAGACCCTGACGGCTGAGAAGGCTGGGGTTAGGTCTAAGGTACCCGCTTAACAGAAAGAAAACTCATTACCCACAAACACTGATGAACACAGCTTAAAAATTGTAGTTGGGTGGTTTTTCACAAGACCCATGGCACATGGGTCACTTGGACACTTAAATTGGAAGACTTAAAGTCATGTATTTTAACTAGAACGGTTGTACTAGATAGGTTAATGATTGCTAATGAGATGAGGGGTGTCCAAAATTGAGGAGTCCTATTGCTGTTCAAAGGCCTGTTGGGAAGAAAAACTTTGCTCTAATTTAGGCTCAGTGATTTAGAAGCCTGTGAGTTAACTGGCAAAAGACAGATTAACAGGAGCTTATTATGCACATGAATCCAGCAAAAGAAGTGGCCCCTCCATAATTAGAGGTAGGTGTCTATAACCTAATTTAACAGGGGAAAAGAAGGGGGGAGAAAGGAGCTTCTATGGGAAGATCAAATGGTTTCTTATTTTTTTTAAATCAATTTTCCAATGCAATTGTTTTTTAATTAGCAAATTTTTAAAAATTATAGTTGATTTACATTATTCGTTTCAGGTGTACAACATAGTGATTCAGTATTTTTATAGATTTAGGAAAGACGGTGGGTTTTTAGGGGAACAAATGGGAGATAAGAAAGTTTGTGATAATGTTTGTTTATGCAGGTGTGAGCGTTTTCTGTGTTCTTTTGGCCAGTGAAACTCCCCAGGAGAGGGCGTTCATTGATTGATTACAGCCTCGCTCTCAGAAGCTTCTGCCTTTAGTCAGATAAGGGAAGCTTTGAAAAAGCATCTTTTGCATCTATTGAATTTCCAATGTCTTCAGTTTAAAATCATCTTAATATCAACTTTGGAGGTCCGAGGGGTCCCCACAGATAAATGGCTGGAATGACTCTATCACTGGAACAGATAACTGAAAGTTATCTGTATTCTGTCCCATTACGGAGTATTATGGAGGGAACAAATTCTTTGGTCATTGTGTGTGTTTAGTTAAAGGACTTGTCTGTAACTCCATGTACATTCACCTCAATATTTAATTCTGGCCCTGTAAGGGTCAGCCCAAGTCCTGGAGTTTTCTTCTTTGCTGTTACTGTTCAAATCTTTGGTTAAGATGGTTTGAGCTGAACTGTTAAGTATAAGGGAAACATTCCAACTTGTCTCCTTCAGTGCAGGCCTGAGCCAAGTGAGACTCTTTTTTTTGTAAATGGAAGAAAGACTCCTCGGGCAAGTTCTAGCCCTTAAGGTGGGGAGTTGTCTTGCGTGCCTGGTCTCTCCTTTCAAAAGGGCCCTTCTGCTCGATTTCATTACTCATTATTAAAAACAAACAAAAAAACGCAGTTCCAATACATACCCATAAGAAGGACTAAAATTTAGAAGATGGGAAATACTGAGTATCAGGAAGAATCTAGATAAGTGCTGATAGAGGTGTCAGGTGGTGCAGCCATACTAGAAAACTGTTTACAAGGGCTGAATGTGTATATCCTATGATTCCGCCTTTCCACTCATAGGCAGAATCCCAACAGATGTGTAGCATGTTCCCAAAAGATACTACAAGAAGGGTCACAGCAGCATATAGCCCCAATCTGGAAGCTATCCAAATGCCCTCCAACATTAGAATGGATACATTGTAGTGTATCCACAAATGGGACACTGTATAGCAATAAGAGTGAAGATCTACAAGTATATGCCACATTACGGAAGGCCATCACAAACTTAATGTTGATCAAAATCGCCAGAGTACATGATGTATGATTCCATTTGTATAAACAGGGAAGGAGTAACTGAAAGGGGGCATGGAGGCGGCTGCTGGGCTGTGGGTAACTCTTGATCTGGGTGTTGCGTACAAGGTGTGTGCAGTTTGTGTAAATTCACTGAGCCATACACTGAGATCTGTGCACTTTTCTATGTTTTAATGGAGCATTAAAACAAAAAAAAAAAAAAAGGGGGCTCTGTGAAAGGTAAAAGCTGATGCTTGGCACAAATGCAGTTCTTTCCAGGCAGCCTCCATGCAATTCACTCTTATTCCTGAACCAGACTTCTTTTCTGGCTGTCACTGCTAGCAGGCGCCCATCCAAACTGGCCTGCTTTCCCAATCACCCAAACCTCAGTCTCCCTGCTCCCCGTCTTCCCTGCTCCCGTGTCTAGGCTCCGTCCCACTCTTCCTTAAGCTTACCAACATCCAGGAGGATTTGTTTTGTTTTAGTCAATTTGGGAGGAGGGGTGGAATCGAGAAACAGTTTAAAAACCCTCCATCCACTAGTCTCTGTAGTTGATGGTAAAGCATCAAACATTGAAAGCCAGTTAATCTCACATGTGCATGTGCGGACTGGGTTATGTGATGTCTTGTTTAACATTTAACAAGATCTGTTGGCCCCCGCTTCCACATTTATAGCCTGATTGACTTTTTAACATTATACCTTTTTTATTTTTAGATAACGTGTAGATGCAGACACTGTTGTAAGAAATAAGACAGATTCCATGTATTCTTTACCCAGTTTCCCCCTAATATCTTGCAAAATTGTGTTAAATATTACACCCAGAATACTGACATTGATACAGACAAAATGAAAAGTATTTCCGTCACCATAAGAACACCTGCTACCCTCCCTTTCCCACCTCCCTAGAGCCATGGCAACGATGACTAATTTGTTCTCCAGTTCTATAACTTTCTCATTTCAAGAATGGAATATAGGGACTGCCCTGGCGGTCCAGTGGTTAAGATTCCACGCTTCCACCACAGAGGGAACGGGTTCAGTCCCTGGTCAGGGAACTAAGATCACATATCCCGCATGCTCTGCAACCGGAAAAAAGAAGAATGGAAACATACAGTGTGTAACCTTTTGGGATTGGCTTTTTTCTTTTTATTTTATAAACTTATTTATTTGTTTGTTTTTGACTGTGTTGGGTCTCCATTGCTGTGCGTGCGTGGGCTTTCTCTAGTTGTGGCGAGCGGGGGCTACTCTTCGTTGCAGTGCGTGGGCTTCTCATTGTGGCGGCTTCTCGTTGCAGAGCACGGGCTCTAGTTGCACGGGCTTCAGTAGTTGTGGCGAGCGGGCTCTAGAGCGCAGGCTCTGTAGTTGTGGCGCACAGGCTTAGTTGCTCCGCGGCATGTGGGATCTTCCCAGACCAGGGATCGTACCCATGTCCCCTGCATTGGCAGGCGGATTCTTAACCACTGTCCCACCAGGGAAGTCGAGGATTGGCTTTTTTCAATCATTATAATTCTCTAGAGATTCATCTTGGCTGTTTATCAATAGTTTGTGTTTTTTTTTTTTTCTTTTTTTTTGTGGTACGCGGGCCTCTCACTGTTGTGGCCTCTCCCATTGCGGACACAGGCTCCGGACACGCAAGCTCAGTGGCCATGGCTCACGGCCCAGCCGCTCCGAGGCACATGGGATCTTCCTGGACCGGGGCACGAACCCGTGTCCGCTGCATCGGCAGGCGGACTCTCAACCATTGCGCCACCAGGGAAGCCCAATACTTTGTTCCTTTTGATTACCAAGTATTATTCCATGGCATGGATGCACCATGGTTTGTTTAACCACTTGTTTGTAGGACATCTGGATTGTTTCTAGCTTGGCACTATTAGAAATCAAGCTGCTATAAACATTTGTGTACAGGTTTTTGTGTGAACATGTCTTCGTTTTCTCTGGGATAAATGCTCAGGAGTGCAATTGCAGGGTCGTATGATAGTTTCATGTTTAGTTTTTGAAGAAACTACCAAAATGTTTTCTAGAGTCTGGTATACCTTTTTACATATTAACCAAAATGTATGCATGATCCAGTTTCACTGTGTCCTCTCGGGCATTTGGTTTTGTCACTGCTTTTCAGCTTACCCACTCTGATAGGTGTGCAGTCTCATATCCCATTGTGTTTTTTTGTTTGTTTGTTTTTGTTTTTTTTGCGGTTCACGGGCCTCTCACTGTTGTGGCCTCTCCCGTTGTGGAGCACAGGCTCCGGACGCACAGACCCAGCGGCCATGGCTCACGGGCCCAGCCACTCCGCGGCACATGAGATCTTCCCGGACCGGGGCGCGAACCCGTGTCCCCTGCATCGGCAGGCGGACTCTCAGCCACTGCGCCACCAGGGAAGCCCCCACTGTGGTTTTAATTTGCATTTCTCTAATGGCTAATAATGTCAAACATTTTATCATGTTCATGTTTGTCATCTCTATACCCTCTTCAGTAAAACGTCTCTATTGTTGCCCATTTTCTAATTGGTTTGGGGTTTGGGTTTTTTTTTATCGTGTAGCTCTTTTTTATTCACTTTATTTGATCAAATAGTACAGAGTTCCCATGCACCCCCGTCAGTCCTCTCCCCTCAAGTTTCCCCTATTAACGCCTTGCATTAGGGTGTACATTTGTTACAGTTGATAGCCAATATTGATAAATTATTAACTAAAGTCCACAGTTTAAATTAGGGTTTTCTCTTTTTTTAATTTATTTTTTATTGAAGTATAGTTGAACTACAGTGTTGTGTTAATTACTGCTGTATAGCAAAGAGACTCAGTTATACACACACACACATATATATATATATATATATATATACACACACACACACACACATTCTTTTTCATATTCTTTTCCATTATGGTTTATCACAGGATATTGAATATAGTTCTCTGTGCTGTGCAGTAGGACCTTATTGTTTATCCATTCCATATATATAGAGTTTACTCTTTATGTTGTACATTTCCATGGGTTTTGACAAATGCATAATGTCATGTATCCACCATTATAGTATCATACAGAGTAGTTTCACTGCCCTAAAAATCCCGTGTGCTCCCCCTTCCCCCTTGCAATCACTCTTCTTTTTACTCTCTTTATAGTTTGAGCCTTTTGCAAAATGTCATAGTTGGAATCATACATTATGTAGACTTTTCAGACTGGCTTCTTTCACTTAGTAATATGCATTTAAGATTCCTCCAAGTCTTCTCATGGCTTCACAGCTCATTTCTCTTTAGTGCTGAATAATATTCCATTGTCTGGAAGTACCATAGTTTACTTATTCATTCACCTACTAAAGAACGTCTTGGTTGCTTCCTGTTTCTGGCAATTATGAATAAAGCTGCTATAAACGTCCATGTGCAGGTTTTTGCGTGGACATAAGTATTCAACTCATTTGGGTAAACATCTGTGAGCACGATTGCTGGATCATATGGTAAACATATGTTTAGCTTTGTAAGAGACTGCCAAGCTGTCTTCCAAAGCGACTACAATTTTGCTTTTCGTGTGCTTATTTGCCGTCTGTATTATTGTTGGTGAGAAGTCTCTTGAGTTCTTTAGCCTATTTTTTACATTGGATTGACTGCTTTCTTATTGTTGAGTTTTAAGAATTTTTTGTATACATTGGCTACAAGTCCTTTATATGTTTTAGAGATAAAGTTCAACTTATTAATTTTGTCTTTCATGAACCGTGCTTTTCATGTTGTACCTAAAATTCATTGCCAAACCCAGGGTCATCTGTGTTATTTTCTAGAAGTTTTATACTTTTGCATTTAACATTTAGGTCTGTGATCTACTTTGAGTTAATTTTTGTGAAAGGTGTAAGGTCTGTGTCTAGATTCACTTTTTTTGCATGTGGATGTCCAGTTGTTCCAGCACCATTTGTTGAAAAGATCATCTTTTCTCCATTGTATTACCTTTGCTCCTTTGTCGAAGATTGGTTTGACTACATTTGTGAGGGTCTATTTTGGGGCTCTATATTCTGTTCCACTGATCTATTTGTCTATTCTTTTGCCAGTACAACACTATCTTGATTACTGTAGGTTTATATTGTCTTAAAGTCAGGTAGTATTAGTCTCACAACTTTGTTCTTTTTCAGTATTGTGTTGCCTATTGTAGGTTTTTTCCTTTTATATACAAACTTTAGAATCAGTTTGTCAGTATCCACAAAGTAACTTGCTGGGATTTGGATTGGGATTGCATTAAATCTGCAGATCAGCTAGGGAAGAACTGACATCTTAACAGTATTAAGTCTTCTTATCCATGAATATGAAATATCTCTCCATTTATTATTTTTTCTTTTATTAGAATTTGTAGTTTTCCTCATAAGTCTTGCATGTATATTTTAGGTTTATAACTAAGCATTTCATTTTTGGGTGCTAATGTTGATATATAGGAAAGCAATGAACTTTTTATTTTTTAGCCTTATATCTTGCGACCTTGCTACATAATCTGTTATAAATTCCAGGGTTTTTTGTTTGTTTTGTCAATTCTTTGAGATTTTCTACACATAAAACCCTATGTCATCTGCAAACAAAGACAGTTTGATGTCTTCCTTCCCAATCCGTATACCATTTATTTCCTTTTCTTACTGTGTTAGCTACGACTTCCAGTATAATAGTGAACAGGAGTGGTGAGAAGAGACATCTTTGCCTTGTTTCCAATCTTACGTGGAAAGCATCTAGATTATTAGCCTTAAGTGTGATGTTAGCTGTAGGTTTTTCATAGTTGTTCTTTATCAAGGTGAGGAAGTTCCCCTCTGTTGCTGGTTTTTATAATGAATAGGTGTTGAGTTTTGTCAAGTGCCTTTCCTGCATCTATTGAGATAATGACATGATTTTTCTTCTTTAGCCTGTTGATGTAATGGATTATACTAATTGATTTTTTTCACACACACACACACACACACACACACACACACACACACACACTGTATTTTATTTTTGCCAGAGATAGATAAACTGACACCAAGCATTGTAAATGGATGACCACAACAAAAGCAACAATGATTGCAATTACCAAACACGAAACACACTCATACTATGTCATAATATTGACATTCAGTCCAGGAATCCTCCACTGTAACAGCTCCTTTACTTTGCAGTGAAAATTGATTTGTATATTTTTTGCCTCTGAGTCCTTGTGGGATTTTTTTTTTATTCAAACAGAAAGTCACAAAAGTTATAATCATCCTTATCAGTTCACTCCCATGTAATTAATTTTTTTTTCATCTTGATCTTTTGTTAGCACTTTGATGAGTTCATCAGTTTTCCATTAGAGTTCTGAAAACGCTTATTCATCCAGTTTAGCAGTATAGTCGGTGACCAGAAACCTGTACTTGTCAGAGTCTTTTCCATGAATTCCTTGAAGATGAAACCCTTTTATAGGAACATATTTGCAAAAGCATCAGAGTACACCCAGAACTGTCTGTAAATGACAAAAGACTTAAAAATGACCACGGTTAAAGATTTGATGAAAGTTCATAATAATGCAATTGACAAGGAAATTTAGTTATTTCTGAGATATACATTTTAAAGTAATAACTAGAATTATGACTTATAACATTATACCAGAACATATAAGATTTTCAGAAATTTCATGTAATGTCTGAAACATTTATATTAACATATTTCCATACAAATAACCCAAAGAAAGTTTAGTATTAGTTGTTGTTTTTTTTTTTTTTTTTGCGGTACGCAGGGGCACAAACCCGTGTCTGCTGCATTGGCAGGCGGACTCTCAACCACTGCGCCACCAGGGAAGCCCATAGTTTGTTTTTTTATACTGCAAGTTCTTATTAGTTATCAATTTTATACACATCAGTGTGTACATGTCTATCCCAATCGCCCAATTAAGCACACCACCATCCCCACCTCACCGTGGTTTTCCCCTCTTGGTGTCCATACGTCTGTTCTCTACATCTGTGTCTCAACTTCTGCCCTGCAAACCGGTTCATCTGTACCATTTTTCTAGGTTTCACATACATGCGTTAATATACGATATTTGTTTTTCTCTTTCTGACTTACTTCACTCTAGACAGTCTCTAGATCCATCTACGTCTCAACAAATGACTCAATTTCGTTCCTTTTTATGGCTGAGTAATTCCATTGTATATATGTACCACAACTTCTTTATCCATTCGTCTGTCGATGGATGGGCATTTAGGTTGCTTCCATGACCTGGCTATTGTAAATAGTGCTGCAATGAACATTGGGGTGCATGTGTCTTTTTGAATTATGGTTTTCTCTGGGTATATGCCCAGTAGTGGGATCGCTGGATCATATGGTAATTCTATTTTTAGTTTTTTAAGGAACCTCCATACTGTCCTCCATAGTGACTGTATCAATTTACATTCCCACCAACAGTGCAAGAGGGTTCCCTTTTCTCCACACCCTCTCCAGCATTTGTTGTTTGTAGATTTTCTGATGATACCCATTCTAACTGGTATGAGGTGATACCTCATCGTAGTTTTGATTTGCATTTCTCTAATAATCAGTGATATTGAGCAGCTTTTCATACTAATTGATTT
This sequence comes from Phocoena phocoena, assembly GCF_963924675.1. Lineage (NCBI taxonomy): Eukaryota > Metazoa > Chordata > Mammalia > Artiodactyla > Phocoenidae > Phocoena > Phocoena phocoena. The sequence continues at coordinate 34,468,768 of NC_089234.1, forward strand.
TTGAATAGTGAACCAGCCTTTTATATTTGGAATAAATCCCTCTTGGCCATGGTGTATATAATTTTATTTATACATTGTTGGATTTGATTTGCTAATATTTTGTTGAAGCTTTTTGCATCTGTGTTCATGGGAGATATTGGTCTATAGTTTTGCTTTCTTGTAATGCCTTCATTTGGTTTGGTATTAGAGTAATGCTCTCCTCATAGAGTGAACTGGGATGTGTTCCTTCTGCTTCTATTTCCTGAAAGATTTTGTAGAGAATTGATATCACTTGTTCCTTCAGTGTTTGGTAGAATTCATTAGTGAAACCATCTGGGTCTGGTGCTTTTTGTTTTGGAAAGTTATTAGTGATTGATTCCGTTTCTTTAATAGATGCGGGTCTATTCAGAGTATCTATTTTTCCTTGTGTGAGTTTTGGTAGATTGTACCTTTCAAGGAATTGGTCTGTTTCATGTAAATTATCAAACTGTGGGCATAGAGATAGATTTGTTCACAATCTTTTATTAACCTTTCAATGTCCATAGACTCAGTAGTGGTGGTCTCGTCTTCACTTGTGATATTAGTAACCAGTGCCTTCTCTTTTTTTCTTTTGGTTAGCCTAGCTAGAGGTTATCAATTTTATTGATCTTTTCAAAGAACCAACATTTTTGGTTTCATTTTCTCTATCATTTTCCTGTTTTCAATGTCATTGATTTTTTTGCTGTCATTTTTATTTCTTTTTTAAAAATTTTATTGAAGTGTAGTTGACTTACGATATTCTGTTAATTTCTTCTGTACAGCAAAATGACCCAGTTATACATATATTTTTTTTCATATTCTTTTCCATTATGGTTTGTTACAGAATATTGAATATAGTTCCCTGCGCTATACAGTAGGACCTTGTTGTTTCTCCATCCTATATATAATAGTTTGCCTCTGCTAATCCCAAACTCCCAGTCCTTCCCTCCCCTAACCACCCGCCTGCACCTTGACAACCACACGTCTGTTCTCTACGTCTGTGAGTCTGTTTCTGTTTTGTAGATAAGTTCATTGGTGTCATATTTTAGATTTCACATATAAGTGATGTCATATGGTATTTGTCTTTCTCTTTCTGACTTACTTCACTTAGTATGATAATCTCTAGGTCCATCCATGTTGCTGCAAATAGCATTATTTCGTTCTTTTTTATGACTAATATTCCATTGTGTATATATACCATGTCTTCTTTATCCATCCGTCAATGGACGTTTAGGTTGTTTCCATGTCTTGGCTATTGTAAATAGTGCTGCTGTGAACATAGGGGTGCATGTATCTTTTCGAATTATAGTTTTGTCTGGGTATGGGTATGCCCAGGAATGGGATTGCTGGATCAATATGGCAGCTCTATTTTTAGTTTTTGGAGGAACCTCCATGCCGTTTTCCATAGTGGCTGCACCAATTTACATTTCCACCGGCAGTGTAAGGGGGTTTCCTTTTCTCCACACCCTCTCCCGCACTTATTATTTGTAGACCTTTTAATGATGGCCCTTCTGACTGGTGTGAGGTGCTATCTCATTGTAGTTTTGATGTCCATTTCTCTAATAATTAGTGATGTTGAGCATCTTTTCATGTGTTTGTTGGCCATCTGTATGTCTTCTTTAGAGAAATGTCTATTTAGGTCTTCTGACCATTTTTCGATTGGGTTGTCTTTGTAGTTGTTGAGTTGTATGAGCTGTTTGTATATTCTGGAAATTAAGCCCTTGTCGGTCACATCGTTTGCAAATATTTTCTCCCATACAGTAGGTTTTCTTGTTGTTTCTGGTTTCCTTTGCTGTGCAAAAGCTTGTAAGTTTGATTAGGTCCCATTTTTTAATTTTTGCTTTTATTTCTATTGCTTTGGGAGACTGACCTAAGAAAACATTGGTACAATTTTTGTCAGAAAATGTTTTGCCTATGTTCTCTTCTAGGAGTTTTATGGTGTCATGTCTTATGTTTAAGTCTTTAAGCCATTTTGAGTTTATTGTTGTGTATGGTGAGAGGGTATGTTCTACCTTCATTGATTTTCATGCGGCTGTCCAACTTTCCCAATACCACTTGCTAAAGAGACTGTCTTTTCTCCATTGTATATTCTTGCCTCCTTTGTCGAAGATTAATTGATCATAGGTGTGTGTGTTTATTTCTGGGCTCTTTATTCTGTTCCATTGATCCATATGTCTGTTTTTGTGCCAGTACCACACTGTTTTGATTACTGTAGCTTTGTAGTATTGTCTGAAGTCTGGGAGGGTTATGCCTCCTCCTTTGTTGTTTTTTCCTCAGGATTGCTTTGGCAATCCTGGGTCTTTTATGGTTCCATATAAATTTTAGGATTATTTTTTCTAGTTCTGTGAAAAACAGCATGGGTAATTTGATAGGGATTGCATTAAGTCTGTAGATTGCTTTGGGTAGTATTTTAACAATATTCTTCCAATCCAAGAGCATGGGATGTCTCTCCATTTCTTTGAATCGTGTTTCGTTTCCTTTATTAATGTTTTATAGTTCTCAGCACGAAAGTCTTTCACCTCCTTGGTGAGGTTTATTCCTAAGTATTTTATTTTTTTGGATGCAATTTTAAAAGGGATTGTTTGTTTACATTCCCCTTCTGATATTTCAGTGTTAGCATAAAAAAATGCAACTAATTTCTGTATGTTAATCTTGTATCCTGCTACCTTGCTGAATTCATTTATCAGTTCTAGTACTTTTTGTGTGGAGTCTTTAGGGTTTTTCTATATATAGTATCATGTCATCTGCGTATAATGACAATTTTACCTCTTCCCTACCAATCTGAATACCTTTTATTTCTTTTCTCTGATTGCTGTGGCTATGACTTCCAATACTATGTTGAAGAGAAGTGGTGAGATTGGACATCCTTGTCTTGTTCCAGATTTTAATAGGAAGGCTTTCAGCTTTTCACCATTGAGTATTATATTGGCTGTGGGTTTGTCATAAATAGCTTTTATTATGTTGAGATATGTTCCCTCTGTACCCATTTTTGTAAGGGTTTTTTGTCATGAATCGGTGTTGAATTTTATCAAATGCTTTTTCTGCATCTACTGAGATGATAATGTGGTTTTGTCCTTTCTTTTGTTGATGGGGTGTATCACATTGATTGATTTGCATATGTTGAACCATCCTTGTGACCCTGGGATGAATCCAACTTGGTCGTGGTATATGACCATTTCTATGTGTTGTTGGATTTGGTCTGCTTATATTTTGTTGAGAATTTTTGCATCTAAATTCATCAAAGATATTGGCCTATAATTTTATTTTTGGGTAGTCTTTGTCTGGTTTTGGTATCAAGATGATGGCAGCTTCTCATTTTTATTTTTTTCTTCTGCTTGCATTTGGTTTATTTACTTTTCTTTCTCTACTAAAGTGGAAGCTTAGGTTTTGATTTTGTATCTTTTGTCATTTATAATATAAAATATTACAATATTATTATAAAACGATAAGTTGTATTTTCATTTAGTTCAAAATATTATTTTAATTTGTCTTGAGATTTTTTCTTTGGTCCATGTGTTATTTATAAATGTGTCATTTCATCTCCAAATATTTTTAGAATTTTTCAGCTATCTTTCTTCTGTTGACTTCCAGTTTAATTCCATTGTGGTCTTAGAGCATGCTTTGTATGATTTCTGTTCTTTTAAGTTTGTTGAGGTGTATGTTATGGCCCAGAATGTAGTCTATCTTGGTCAGTGTTCCATGTCAGCTTGAGAAATATATATATTCTGCTGTTGGGTATTGTTCAGTTCTACTATATCCTTACTGATTTTTTGCCTGCTGGATCTGTCAATTACTGATAGAGATGTGTTGACACCTCCAAGTATAATAGTGGATTTATCTATTTCTCCTTTCAGTTCTATCAGTTTTGTTTTTTTTGCAGCATGCGGGCCTCTCACTGCTGTGGCCTCTCCCATTGCAGAGCACAGGCTCCGGACGCGCAGGCTCAGCGGCCATGGCTCATGGGCCCAGCCGCTCCACGGCATGTGGGATCCTCCCGGACTGGGGCACGAACCCGTGTCCCCTGCATCGGCAGGCAGACTCTTAACCACTGAGCCACCAGGGAAGCCCCCAGTTCTATCAGTTTTTGCCTCAGGTATTTTGCATGTTCTCTTGTTAGGTGCATATATGTTAAGGATTGTTATGTTTTTCCTGGAGAATTGATCCTTTTATCATTATATAATGCCCCTTTCTATCCCAGATAATCTTCCTCGTTTTGAAGTCTGCCTTGTTTAAAATTAATATAACTACTACCGCTTTCTTTTGATTTGTGTTAGCATGATATATCTTTCTTCATCTCTACTTTAAAAAAATTTTTATTTTTAGTTGTGGTTAAAAAAACCCCACATAACACAACAGTTACCATCTAAACCATTTCTAAGTGTACAGTTCAGTAGTATTAAGTATATTCATTGTTGTACAGTGGATATCCAGAAGTTTTTCTTCCTGCAGAACTGAAACTCTATACCCATTAAGCAACAGCTCCCCACCTTCTTCCTCCCCAGCCCCTGGCAACCACCATTCTACTTTGTTTCTATGAAGTTAACTACTCTAGATGCTTCATTTAAGTGGACTCATACAGTATTTGTCTTTTTATGACTGGCTTGCTTCACTTGCCATGATATCCTCAAGGTTTATCCATATGGTAGCATATGTCAAAATTTCCTTCTTTCTTTCTTTATATTTTTTAATAGATCTTTATTACAGTATAATTGTTTCACAATACTGTGTTTCTGTTGTACAACAAAGTGAGTCAGCCATATGCATACATATGTCCCCATATCCCCTCCCTCTTGAGCCTCCCTCCCATCCTCCCTATCCCACCCCTCTAGGTCATCGCAAAGCACCGAGCTGATCTCCCTGTGCTATGCTGCTGCTTCCCACTTGCTAACTGTTTTACATTTGGTAGTGTATATATGTTGATGCTACTCTCACTTTGCCCCAGCTTCCCCCTCCACCCCCGTGTCCTCAAGTCCATTTTCTATGTCTACATCTTTATTCCTGTCGTGGCACTAGGTTCATCAGTACCATTTTTTTTTTTTTTTAGATTCCATATATATGTGTTAGCATACGGTATTTGTTTTCCTCTTTCTGACTTACTTCACTCTGTATGATAGACCCTATGTCCATCCACCTCACTACAAATAACTCAATTTTGTTTCTTTTTATGGCTGAGTAATATTCCATTGTATATATGTGCCACATCTTCTTTATCCATTCATCTGTCAGTGGACACTTAGGTTGCTTCCATGTCCTGGCTATTGTAAATAGTGCTGCAGTGAACATTGTGGTTCGTGTCTCTTTTTGAATTATGGTTTTCTCAGGGTATATGCCTGGTAGTGGGATTGCTGGGTCATATGGTAGTTTTCTTTTTAGTTTTTTTAAGGAACCTCCCTACTGTTCTCTATAGTGGTTGTATCAATTTACATTCCCACCAACAGTGCAGGGCGGTTCCTTTTTCACCACACCCTTCCCAGCATTTATTGTTTCTAGATTGTTTGATAATGGCCATTCTGACTGGTGTGAGGTGATACCTCATTGTAGTTTTGATTTGCCTTTCTCTGTGACGTTGAGCATCTTTTCATGTGCCTCTTGGCCATCTGTTTGTCTTCTTCGGTGAAATGTCTATTTAGGTCTTCCACCCATTTTTTAATTGAATTGTGTGGTTTTTTGATATTGAGCTCCATGAGTTGTTCATATATTTTGGAGATTAATCCTTTGTCCATTGTTTCAGTTGCAAATATTTTCTCCCATTCTGAGGGTTGTCTTTTCATCTTGTTTATGGTTTCCTTTGCTGTGCAAAAGCTTTTAAGTTTAATTAGGTCCCATTTGTTTATTTTTTTTATTTCTGTTACTCTAGGAGGTGGGTCAAAAAAGATCTTGCTGTGGTTTATGTCAAAGAGTGTTTTTCCTATGTTTTCCTCTAAGAGTTTTATAGTATCTGACCTTACATTTAGGTTTTTAATCCACTTGGAGTTTATTTTTGTGTATGGTGTTAGGTAGTGTTCTAATTTCATTCTTTTACATGTAGCTGTCCAGTTTTCCCAGCACCACTTATTGAAGAGTCTGTCTTTTCTCCATTGTATGTTCTTGCCTCCTTTATCGTAAATTAGGTGACCATATGTGCATGAGTGTATCTCTGGGCTTTCTATCCTGTACTAACTGATCTATATTTCTGTTTTTGTGCCAGTACCATACTGTCTTGATTACTGTAGCTTTGTAGTATAGTCTGAAGTCAGGGAGCCTGATTCCTCCAGCTCTGTTTTTCTTTCTCAAGATTGCTTTGGCTATTCGGGGTCTTTTGTGTTTCCATACGAATTGTAAAATTTTTTGTTCTAATTCTGTGAAGAATGCCATTGGTAGTTTGATAGGGATTGCATTGAATCTGTAGATTGTTTTGGGTAGTATAGTCATTTTCACAATGTTGATTCTTCCCATCCAAGAACATGGTTTATTTCTCCATCTCTATATGTCGTGTTTGATTTCTTTCATCAGTGTTTTATAGTTTTCTGAGTACAGGTCTTTCACCTCCTTAGGTAGGTTTATTCCTAGGTATTTTATTCTTTTTATTGCGATGGTAAATGGGATTGTTTCCTTAATTCCTCTTTCTGATTTTTCGTTGTTAGTGTATAGGAATGCCAGAGATTTCTGTGCATGAATTTTGTATCCTGCAACCTTACTAAATTCATTGATTAGTTCTAGTAGTTTTCTGGTGGCATCTTTAGGATTTTCTATGTATAGTATCGTGTCCTCTGCAAACAGTGACAGTTTTATTTCTTCTTTTCCAATTTGTATTCCTTTTACTTCTTTTTCTTCTCTAATTGCAATGGCTAGGCCTTCCAAAATTATGTTGAATAAGAGTGGTGAGAGTGGATATCCTTGTTTTGTTCCTGATCTTAGAGGAAATGCTTTCAGTTATTCACCATTGAGAATGATGTTGGCTGTGGGTTTGTCATATATGGCCTTTATTATGTTGAGGTAGGTTCCCTTTCTGCCCATTTTATGGAGAGTTTTTTTTTTATCATAAATCGTTGTTGAATTTTGTCAGAAGCTTTTTTTGCATCTATTGAGATGATCATATGGTTTTTATTCCTTAATTTGTTAATGTGGTGTATCACATTGATTGATTTGCATATGTTGAAAAATCCTTTTATCCCTGGGATAAATCCCACTTGATCATGGTGTATGATCATTTTGATATGCTGTTGGATTCCGTTTGCTAGTATTTTGTTGAGGATTTTTGCATCTATGTTCATCAGTGTTATTGGTCTGTAATTTTCTTTTTTTGTGATATCTTTTTCTGGTTTCGGTATCAGCATGATGGTGGCTTCGTAGAATGAATTTGGGAGTGTTCCTCCCTCTGCAATTTTTTGGAAGAGGTTGAGAAGGATGGGTGTTAGCTCTTCTCTAAATGTTTGATAGAATTTGCCCGTGAAGCCATCTGGCCCTGGACTTTTGTTTGTTGGAAGATTTTTAATTACAGTTTCAATTTCATTACTTGTGATAGGTCATTTTATATTTTCTAGTTCTTCCTGATTCAGTCTTGGAAAATTGTACCTTTCCAAGAATTTGTCCATTTCTTCATGGTTGTCCATTTTATTGGCATATAGTGGTTTGTAGTAGTCTCTTATAATCCTTTGTATTTCTGCAGTGTCAGTTGTGATTTCTCCTTTTCATTTCTAATTTTATTGATTTGTGCCCTCTCCCTTTTTTTCTTGATGAGTCTAGCTAAGGGTTTATCAATTTTGTTTATCTTCTCAAAGAACCAGCTTTTAGTTTTATTAGTCTTTGCTATTTTTTTTGTTTCTATTTCATTTATTTCTGCTTTGATCTTTATTATTTCTTACCTTCTACTGACTTTGGGTTTTCTTTGTTCTTGTTTCTCTAGTTGCTTTAGGTGTAGGGTTAGATCGTTTAATTGAGATTTTTCTTGTTTCTTGAGGTGAGACTGAATTGCTATAAACTTCCCTTTTAGAACTGCTTTTGCCGCGTCCCATAGGTTTTGGGTCGTTGTGTTTTTGTTGTCATTTGCTTGTATGTATTTTTTAATTTCTTCTTTGATTTCTTCAGTAATATCTTGGTTATTTAGTAGTGCACTGTTTAGTCTCCATGTATTTGTGGTTTTTACAATTTTTTTCCTGTAATTGATTTCCAATCTCATAGCGTTGTGGTCAGAAAAGATACTTGATATGATTTCAATTTTTTTCTTAAATTTTCCGAGGTTTGATTTGTGACCCAAGGTGTGATCTATCCCAGAGAATGTTCCATGTACACTTGAAAAGAAAGTGTATTCTGCCACTTCTGGGTGGAATGTTCTATAAATGTCAATTAAATCTATCTGGTCTGTCATTTAAAGTTTGGGTTTCCTTATTTATTTTCTGTTTGGATGATCTGTCCATTGGTGTAAGTGGGGTGTTAAGGTCCCCTACTATTATTGTGTTACTGTCGATTTCCCCTTTCATGATTGTTAGCATTTGCCTTATGCATTAAGGTGCTCCCATGTTGGGGGCATAAACATTTATAATTGTTATATCTTGTTCTTGGATTGATCCCTTGATCATTATATAGTGTCCTTCCTTATCTCTTGTAAGTCTTTATTTTAAAGTCTATTTTATCTGATATGGGTATTGCTACTCCAGCTTTCTTTTGATTTCCATTTGCATGGAATATCTTTCTCCATCCCTTCACTTTCAGTCTGTACGTGTCCCTAGGTCTGAGGTGGGTCTCTTGTAGAGAGCATATGTACTGGTCTTGTTTTTATATCCATTCAGCCAGTCTGTGTCTTTTGGTTGGGACATTTAATCCATTTACATTCAAGGTTATTATTGATATGTATGTTCCTGTTACCATATTCCTAATTGTTTTAGGTTTGTTTTTGTGTTTTCTTCTTTTGTGTTTCCCGCCTAGAGAAGTTTCTTTAGCATTTGTTGTAAAGCTGGTTTGGTGGTGCTGAATTCTCTTAGCTTTTCCTTGTCTGAAAAGCTTTTAATTTCGCCGTTGAATCTGAATGAGATCCTTGCTGGGTAGAGTAATCTTGGTTGTAGGTTTTTCTCTTTCATCACTTTAAGTATATCCTGCCGCTCCCTTCTGGCCTGCAGAGTTTCTGCTGAGAAATCAGCTGTTAACGTTATGGGGATTCCTTTGTATGTTATTTTTTGTTTTTCCCTTGCTGCTTTTAATATTTTTTCTTTGAATTTAATTTTTGTTAGTTTGATTAATATGTGTCTTGCTGTGTTTCTCCTAGGGTTTATCCTGTATGGGACTCTCTGTGCTTCCTGGACTTGGGTTGTCTCTTTCCTTTCCCATGTTAGGGAAGTTTTCCACTATAATCTCTTCACATATTTTCTCAGACCCTTTCTTTTTCTCTTCTTCTGGGACTGCTATAATTTGAATGTTGGTGGGTTTAGTGTTGCCCCAGAGGTCTCTGAGATTGTCTTCAATTCTTTTCATTCTTTATTCTGCTCCTCAGCAGTTATTTCCACCATTTTGTCTTCCAGCTCACTTATTCATTCTTCTGCCTCAGTTACTCTGTTATTGATTCCTTCTAGTGTATTTTTCATTTCAGTTATTGTGTTATTCATCTCTGTTTGTTCTTTAGTTCTTCTAGGTCTTTCTTAAACATTTCTTGTATTTTCTCAGTCCATGTCTCCAGCCTGTTTCTGAGATTCTGGATCATCTTTACTATCATTACTCTGAATTCTTTTTCAGGTAGATTGCCTATTACCTCTTCATTTATTTGGTCTTGTAGGTTTTTACCTTGCTCCTTCATCTGTGACATATTTTTTTGCTGTCTAATTTTTTTTTTCCCTTTATTTTATGAGTGGGATTGTGGTCCTGTCTTACTGGTTCTTTGGCCTGAGGCTTCCAACACTGGAGTTTATAAGCTGTTGAGTAGAGGTGGGTCTTGGTGCTGAGATGAGGACCACCGGGAGACCTCACTCCGATGAATATTCCCTGGGGTCTGAGATTCTCTGTTAATCCAGTGGTTCGGACTTGGAACTCCCACCACAGGAGCTTTGGCCCGACCCCTGGCTCGTTAATGAAGATCCTGCAAGCCACGTGGGGTGGACAAAAAAAAAGAACAATAACTAAGTAAAAAATAAGATTAGACTAGAAAACGAACAGATACGTTAGAAAAAATATAAAAATAAAAATATAGATGAAACAACAACCAGAAGGACCACAATAGTCAAAAAGAGGAGGAGAAAAAAAAAAGGTGGAAAAGGCCTGGGTTGTGGGGAGAGGGGCATAAGCAGGGGTGAGATTTGGGCGGTGGGCAGGGCCTATGCTTAGGACCCACAGGGCTGGAAAGGTGTGGGAGGTGTGGGGTGTAGGGCTTAGGCTCAACAGAACAGAAGGGGCCCAGGCTGCCTCCCGCCTCTGGCCTCAGAGGGTGGGGGACCCTACCTGGAGGGCTCCTCCTGCCTGCCTCATTTCCCCAGCCTCTCTCCTATGCCCCCAGGACCCATGTGGCCTGGAGAGGGCTTTGCAGGGCTTCCTTCTTTTTTTAAAGTTGAGTAATATTCCATTGTTTGTCGAGGCCACAATTTGTTTATCCATTCATCCATCCATTGATGCATACTTGGGTTGCTTCTACCTCTTGGCTATTGGGAATAAGGTTGTTAGGAAAATGCGTGTGCAGAAGAACCAAGGTGGCAGAGTAGAAGGACATGCTCTCACTCCCTCTTGCGAGAACACCAGAATCACAGCTAGCTACTGGACAGTCATCGACAGGAAGACGCTGGAACTCACTAAAAAAGATACCCCACATCCAAAGACAAAGGAGAAGCCACAATGAGATGGTAGGAGGGGCACAATCACAGTAAAATCAAATCCCATAACTGCTGGGTGGGTGACTCACAGACTGGAGAACACTTATACCACATAAGTCCACGCACTGGAGTGAAGGTTCTGAACCCCACATCAGGCTTCCCAACCTGGGGGTCTGACAACAGGAGGAGGAATTCCTAGAGAATCAGACTTTGAAGGCTAGTGGGAACTGATTGCAGGACTTCGACAGGACTGGGGGAAACAGAGACTCCACTCTTGGAGGGCACACACAAAGTAGTGTGCGCACCGGGACCCAGGGGAAGGAGCAGTGACCCCAGGGGAGACTGAACCAGAACTACCTGCTAGTGTTGGAGGGTCTCCTGCAGAGGTAGGTGTGGCTCACCGTGGGGACAAGGACACTGGCAGTAGAAGTTCTGGGAAGTACTCCTTGGCATGAGCTCCCAAACTCATTCTATGAGGTCACCATCACCCTGATACCAAAACCAGACAAAGATACTACAAAAAAAAAATTACAGACCAATATTGCTGATGAATATAGATGCAAAAGTCCTCAACAAAACACTAGCAAACAGAATCCAACAATACATTAAAAGGATCATACACCATGATCAAGTGGGATTTGTCCCAGGGATGCAAGAATTCTTCAATATACACAAATCAGTCAATCTGACATACCATATTAACAAATTGAAGAATAAAAACCATATGATCATCTCAATAGATACAGAAAAAGCTTTTGACAAAAGTCAACACCCATTTATGATAAAAACTCTCCAGAAAGTGGGCATAGAGGGAACCTACCTCAACATAATAAAGGCCATATACGACAAACCCACAGCAAACATCATTCTCAATGGTGAAAAACTGAAAGCATCTCCTCTAAGATCAGGAACAAGACAAGGATGTCCACTCTCACAACTATTATTCAACATAGTTTTGGAAGTCCTAGCCACGGCAATCAGAGAAGAAAAAGAAATAAAAGGAATACAAATTGGAAAAGAAGAAGTAAAACTGTCACCATTTGCAGATGACATGATACTATACATAGAGAATCCTAAAGATGCCACCAGAAGACTACTAGAGCTAATCAATGAATTTGGTAAAGTTGCAGGATACAAAATTAATGCACAGAAGTCTCTTGCATTCCTATACATTAATGATGAAAACTCTGAAAGAGAAATTAAGGAAACACTCCCATTTACCACTGCCACAAAAAGAATAAAATACCTAGGAATAAACCTACCTAGAGAGACAAAAGACCTGTATGCAGAAAACTGTAAGACACTGAAGAAAGAAGTTAAAGATGATACCAACAGATGGAGAGATATACCATGTTCTTGGATTGGAAGAATCAATTTTGTGAAAATGACTATACTACCCAAAGCAACCTACAGATTCAATGCAGTCCCTATCAAATTACCAATGGCATTTTTTATGGAACTAGAACAAAAAATCTTAAAATTTATATGGAGACACAAAAGACCCCGAATAGCCAAAGCAGTCTTGAGGGAAAAAAACGGAGCTGGAGGAATCTGACTCCCTGACTTCAAACTGTACTACAAAGCTACAGTAATCAAGACAATATGGTACTGACACAAAAACAGAAACATAGATCAGTGGAACAACATAGAAAGCCCAGAGATAAACCCACGCACCTATGGTCAACTAATCTATGACAAAGGAGGCAAGGATATACAACGGAGAAAAGACAGTCTCTTCAATAAGTTGTGCTGGGAAAACTGGACAGCTACATGTAAAAGAATGAAATTAGAACACTCCCTAACACCATACACAAAAACAAACACAATGGATTTGAGACCTAAATGTAAGACTGGACAGTATAAAACTCTTAGAGGAAAACATAGGAAGAACACTCTTTGACATAAAGCACAGCAAGATCTTTTTTGATCCACCTCCTAGAGTAATGGAAATAAAAACAAAAATAAACAAATGGGACCTAATGAAACTTCAAAGTTTTTGCACAGCAAAGGAAACCATAAACAAGACGAAAAGACAACCCTCAGAATGGGAGAAAATATTTGCAAACGAATCGACAGACAAAGGATTAATCTCCAGAATATATAAACAGCTAATGCAGCTCAATATTAAAGAAACAACCCAATCCAAAAATGGCCAGAAGACCTAAATAGACATTCCTCCAAAGAAGACATACAGATGGCCAAGAAGCACATGAAAAGCTGCTCAACCTCACCAATTATTAGAGAAATGCAAATCAAAACTACAATGAGGTATCACCTCATACCAGTTAGAATGGGCATCATCAGAAAATCTACAAACAACAAATGCTGGAGAGGGTGTGGAGAAAAGGGAACCCTCTTGCACTGTTGGTGGGAATGTAAATTGATACAGTCACTATGGAGAACAGTATGGAGGTTCCTTAAAAAACTAAAAATAGAATTACCATATGACCCAGCAATCCCACTACTGGGCATATACCCAGAGAAAACCATAATTCAGCAATACATATGCACCCCAATGTTCATTGCAGCACTATTTACAATAGCCAGGTCATGGAAGCAACCTAAATGCCCATCGACAGACGAATGGATAAAGAAGTTGTGGCACATATATACAATGGAATATTACTCAGCTATAAAAAGCAATGAAATTGAGTCATTTGTTGAGATGTGGATGGATCTAGAGACTGTCATACAGAGTGAAGTAAGGCAGAAAGAGAAAAACAAATATTGTATATTAATGCATGTATGTGGAACCTAGAAAACTGGTACTGATGAACCAGTTTGCAGGGCAGAAGTTGAGACATAGATGTGGAGAACAAACATGGACACCAAGGTGGGGAAAGCTGCTGGGGGGTGGGGATGGTGGTGTGCTGAATTGGGCAATTGGGATTGACATGTATACACTGATGTGTATAAAATTGATGACTAATAAGAATGTACTGTATAAAAAAATAAAATTCACAAATTAAAAAAAAAGAAAATGGGTGTGCAAATATCTCTTTAAGATCCTGTTTTCAGTTCTGTTGGATACTCAGAAGTATAAATTGCTGGATCAAGTGGTAATTATATTTTTAATATTTTGACGGATCACCATGCTGTTTTCCATAGTGACTGTACCATCTTACACTCCCACCACAAGGGTGCACAAAGTTTCCAATTTTTTCACATTATTGGTAACACTTGTTATTTTCTATTTTTTGTTTTGTTTTAGTAATAGCTACCCTAATGGTATGAGGTGATTCCATTCCTTTACTTCTAATCTATGTCTTTGTATTTAAAGTGGGTCTCCTGTAGATAACATATAATTGGGTCTCATTTTTTCAATATCCTCTCTCAGTCTCTGCCTTTTAATTGGTGTGTTTAGGTAATTTATATTTAGTGAGTATTTATTATACATTGCTGTTTATAGCTGTTTATTATACATTGCTCTCATTTGTTTTCTTTTTAAATTTTCCCTCTTTTTCTGCCTTCTCTGGATTTATCTGAGCAAATTGTTAAGATTCTATTTTCTCTCATTCCTTTTTTTAAAATTAATTAATTGATTTGGTTGCACCAGGTCTTAGTTGCAGCAGGCAGGCTCTTTATTTGCGGCTCGCTGGCTCCTTAGTTGCAGTATGTGGACTCCTTTAGTTGCGGCAGGAGGGCTCCTTAGTTGCGGCTTGTGGGCTCCTTAGTTGCTGCTTGCCGGCTCCTTAGTTGCGGCATGCAGGCTTCTTAGTTGTGGCATGTGAACTCCTATTGCAGCACACGTGAGATCTAGTTCCCTGACCAGGGATCGAACCTGGGCCTGCTGCATTGGGAGTGTGGCCTCTTAACCACTGCGCCACCAGGGAAGTTCCTTTTCTCTCATTTCTTAGAACTTCAATTATACTTCTTTAACAAATTATTTTTTACTAGAAGCCCTAGGGTTTGCAGTTTGCATTTACACTAATCTATGTCAACTTTTTTTTTTTTTTTTTTGCGGTCTGCAGGCCTCTCACTGTTGTGACCTCTCCCGTTGTGGAGCACAGGCTCCAGACGCGCAGGCTCAGCAGCCATGGCTCACAGGCCCAGCCGCTCCGCGGCATGTGGGATCCTCCCAGACCGGGGCGTGAACCCGTGTCCCCTGCATCGGCAGGCGGACTCTCAACCACTGTGCCACCAGGGAAGCCCTGTCCACTTTCCAATAACACTATTCCATGCTTCATGGGTAGTGCAGATACCTTATAATAGAGTATTTCCAGTTCCTCCTTCTTGTCCCTTATAGCATGGCTGTCATTCATTTCACTTACATATAAGCTATAATCAGCAAATATATTCTTGCTGTTATTTTGAATAGTTACTATTAGATTACGAATTTTGAAAGTAAAAGGTTTTATTTTATTTTCTTTCCTTTTCATGTTCTTCCTTTCTTTATGTAGATCTGAATTTCTGACCTATATCATTTTCCCTCTCTCTGAAGAATTTCTTTTAATACTCTGTGCAAGGCAGGTTGACTGGTGACAAATTCCCTCAGTTTTTATTTGTCTTAGAAAGTCTTTATTGCTCCATTTTTGAAGGATAGTTTTGTTTGATACAGAATTGTAGGTAGGTGGATTTTTTTCTTTCACTACTTTAAATATTTTAATCCAGTCCTTTTTTGCTTGCATGATTTGTGAAGATAAGTCTGATGTAAGTTTTATCATTGTTCTTCCATAGGTAAGGTGTTTTTTTCTTCTGGCTTCTTTCAAAAATTTTTGTCTTTGATTTTCTACAGTTTAAATATGGTATGCCTAGGTGCAAATTTGGTGGGGTGGGGATTTATTCTGCCTGGTGTTTCGGTGCTTCCTGGATCTGTGGTTTGCTCTGTGACATTAATTTTGGAAAATTCTCAGTCATTATTACTTAAAATATTTCTTTTTGCTCCCTCTCTCTCTCTACTTCTGCTATTCCATTATGCATGTGTTACACTGTAATTTTCTCCCAATTCTTGAATAGTGTTGTCTTTTTCATTGTTTTTATTTTCATTTCAGTTTGGGAAGTTTTTATTAACATATCTTCAAATCCACTGACTCAGTGTCAAGTCTACTGTGAGCCCATCAAAGGTATTTTTCATTTCTGTTACAGTGTTTTTGACTTTTAGCATTTCCTTTTTTCAAAAAATTGTATTGAAGTATTGTTGATTTACAATGTTGTGTTAATTTCTGCTGTACAGCAAAGTGACTAAGTTATACACACACACACGTATATATATACACATTGTTTTTCATATTCTCTTTTTAAAAAATATTTATTTTTGGCTGTGTCAGTTCTTAGTTGCAGCACATGGGATCTTTCGTTGCAGCACACAGACTCTCCGTTGAGGCACGTGGGCTTCTCTCTGGTCGTGGTGCATGAGCTCCAGAGTGCATGTGTTCAGTAGTTGCAGTGTGCAGGCTCCAGAGCACGTGGGCTCAGTAGTTGCAGCACGTGGGCTCTCTAGTTGTGGCAGGCGGGCTCCAGAGCACATGGGCTTTCTAGTTGTGGTGCACGGGCTCAGTGTTGTGGTGCGTGAGCTTAGTTGCCTCATGGATTGTGGGATCTTAGTTCCCTGACCAGGGATCAAACCTGCATCCCTGCATTGGAAGGTGGATTCTTAACCACTGGACCACGAGGGAAGTCTCTCATATTCTTTTCCATTATGGTTTATCACAGGATATTGAATATAGTTCCCTGTGCTATACAGTAGGACCTTGTTGTTTATCCATTCTATATGTAATAGTTTGCATCTAGTAATCCCAAACTCCCACTCCATCCCTCCCCTACCCCGCCCTTTGCAACCACAGTTCTGTTCTCTATGTCTGTGTGTCTGTTTCTGTTTTGTAAATAAGTTCGTGTCATATTTTAGATTACACATATAAGTGATATCATATGGTATTTGGCTTTTTTTTTCTGACTTCATTTAGTATGATAATCTCTCGGTCCATCCATGTTGCTGCAAATGGCATTATTTCTTTCCTTTTTATGGATGAGTAGTACTCCACTGTCTATATGTACCACATTTTCTTTATCCATTCATGTGTCAGTGAACATTTAGGTTGTTTCCATGTCTTGGCTATTGTAAATAGTGCTGCTGTGAACATAGGGATGCGTGTATCTTTTTGAATTATAGTTTTGTCTGGATATATGCCCAGGAATGGGATTGCTGGATCATATGGCAACTCTATTTTTTGTTTTTTGAGGATCCTCCCCACTGTTTTCCATAGTGACTGCACCAATTTACATTCCCACCAACGTGTAAGGGGGTTTCCTTTTCTCCACATGCTCTCCAGCATTTATTATTTGTAGACTTTTTGATGATGGCCCTTCTGACAGGTGTGAGGTGGTATCTTATTGTAGTTTTGATTTACATTTCTTTAATAGTTAGCAATGTTGATCATCTTTTCATGTGCCTTTTGGCCATCTGTATGTCTTCTTTTTTTTTTCTTTTTTTTGCGGTACGCGGGCCTCTCACTGTAGTGGCCTCTCCCGTTGTGGAGCACAGGCTCCGGATGCGCAGGCTCAGCAGCCATGGTTCACGGGCCCAGCCGCTCCGCGGCATGTGGGATCTTCCCGGACCGGGACACGAACCCGTGTCCTCTGCATCAGCAGGTGGACTCTCAACCACTGCACCACCAGGGAAGTCCCTGTATGTCTTCTTTAGAGAAATGTCTATTTAGGTCTTCTGCCCATTTTTCGATTGGGTTGTTTTTGTTGTTGAGTTGTATGTACTGTTTGTATATTTTAGAAATCAGCCCTTGTTGGTCGCATCATTTACAACTATTTTCTCCCAGTCCATAGGTTGTCTTTTCATTTTGCTTATGGTTGTCTTTGCTGTATAAAGACTCGTAAGTTTTATTAGGTTCCATGTGTTTATTTTTGCTTTTATTTCTATTGCTTTGGGCGACTGACCTAAGAAAACATTGGCATAATTTATGTCAGATAATATTTTGCCTCTATTCTCTTCTAAGAGTTTTATGGTGTCATGTCTTGTGTTTAAGTCTTTAAGCCATTTTTTTTTAACATCTTTATTGGGGTAAAATTGCTTTACAATGGTGTGTTAGTTTCTGCTTTATAACAAAATGAATCAGTTATACATATACATATGTTCCCATATATCTTCCCTCTTGTATCTCCCTCCCTCCCATTTAAGCCATTTTGAGTTTATTTTTTGTGTATGGTGTGATGGTGTGATCTAATTTCATTGATTTTCATGTGGCTGTCCAGCTTTCCCTATACCACTTGCTGAAGAGACTGTCTTGTCTTCATTGTATACTCTTGCCTCCTTTGTTGAAGATTAATTGATCATAGGTGTGTGGCTTTATTTCTGGGCTCTCTATTCTGTTCCATTGATCCATATGTCTGTTTTTGTGTCAATACCACACTGTTTTGATTACTGTAGCTTTGTAGTATCGTCTGAAGTCTGGGAGGTTATGCCTCCTGCTTTGTTGTTTTTCCTCAGGATTACTTTGGCAATCCTGGGTCTTTTATGTTCCATATAAATTTTAGGATTATTTGTTTTAGTTCTGTGGAAAATGTCATGGATAATTTGATAGGAATCTCATTAAATATGTAGATTGCTTTGGGTAGTATGGCCATTAAATTTCTAATATGATAATTCCAAAGTCTGGTAATCATGCTTTGTCTCTTCAGATTGTGTCTTTTCTTGCCCTAGCTTGTTTGTAATTTTTTTGTTGAAAGCTGGGCATGACATATTGGGAAATAGGTAAATAGGCCTTTAGTGTGAGATTTTATGTCTATTTTGCTGTGAGTTAGGCTCTGTTTAACGTTTGCCGTAATTGTAGGTGTTGGGGGCTTCAGTTTCCCCTAGTGTCCTTGTTTTTGTCTCCCCTCTTTCCTTTGGCTTTCCCTAGAAACTCTTTTTTAAAAAAAATTCTTGAGATATAATTCATATACAGTTTACGCATTTTCAGTGTACAATTCAGTGGTTTTTGATATATTCACAGATACATGCAACCATCACCACAATTAATTTTAGAACATTTTCATCACTTCACAAAGAAATCTGAACTCTTTCCCTATCACCCACCTATACCACACTCCCAGCCTAAAGTAATCACTAGTTTTCTTTCTGTCTCTATACGGTTCTCCATTCTGGATGTTTCATATGATTGTAATCATACACTACGTGGTCTTCTGTGACTAAGTGCTTACACTTAGCAAAATGTTTTCAAGGTTCATCCATACTGTAGCATACATCAGTACTTTATTCATTTTTATGGCAAAATAGCCATTTGTCAAATGTATCCATTTGTCAGTTAATGGACATTTGGATGGTTTGCATCCTTTGTCTGTTATGAATAAAGCTGCTGTAAACATTTGTGTACAAGTTTTCGTGGGAACATATTTCATTACACTCAGGTAAATAACTCGGAATGGGATTGGTGGGTCATCTGGTAAGTGTATGCTTAACTTTTTAAGAAACAGCCAAACTGTTTTCCAAAGTGGCCATACCACTTTGCATCTTCATCAGCAGTTCATGTTGTCAGTTTTTAAAATTTTGAATTATTTTCATAGGTGTGTAATTGTAGTGGATATACCGCTACACACTATTGGAAAAGATGTTGAACATTTTGAATCTGTTTTCATGTGCTTATTTGTCTTTCATATATCTTATTTGGTGATGTATCTGTTCGAATCTTTTGCTTGTTTTTAAATTGGGTTGCTTACTGAGTTTTAGTTCTTTATGTATTCTTGATATGTTCAAGATATAAGCCTTTTATCAGATATGTGATTTGGAAATATTTTCTCTCATGCTGTGGCTCTTCATTCTTTCTAGTGTCTTTCAAATAGTGGAAGTTCTTACTTTTTTCCAAAGTACAACTTACATTTTTTCTCCTATGGATCATGTTTATAGTATAATTTCTAAGAAATCTTTGCCCAACCTAACATCACAAAAATTTTCTCTGATGTTTTCTGTTTCTATAGAAGTTAAACGGCTTTAGGTTTATCATGTATGTCCACGTTTAACTTTGAATTAAATTTTGCATAAGATATAAGGTATGTTTGGAGTTGTGGGTTATTATTATTTTTTTTTTAGCATATGGACATACACTTTTTGAAAAGATTATCTTGTCCATTGAGTTGCCTTAGCGCCTTTGTAGAAAATCAATTGACTATTTAAGTGTCAGTATATTTGTAGGCAGTCTGTTCTGTTCCATTAATCTGTCTTTATGCCAGTACTACACTCTCTTGACTACTATACATTTATAGTAAGCTTTAAAATCTGGCAGTGTAAGTCTTACAACTGTTTCCTTTTTCATAATTTTCTTTGATTACTATGGTTCCTTTGCCTTCCCATATAAATTTTAGCATCAGTTTGATATGTACAAAATGTCCTCCTGGAAACTTTGATTGGAATTGCTTTGTGTCTATAGATCTGTATGGAGAGAACTGAAAAATCTTAACAATTTTGAGTTTTGATACATAATATGTATCTCTATTTTTTATTATCTTTTTGATTTCCTTCATCAGCATTTTTGTAGTTTTCAGCACACAAACCTTTTACATGTTTTCTAAGATTTATTTTATGGATTTTGGTGCTTTTATATAAAGTATGTTTAAAATTTTCGGTTTCCAATTTTTTATTGCCAAGTATAAAAATACATTTGACTTTTTGTATATTGACTTTGTATCCCGAGAACTTCCTAAACTCAATTCTAGTAGCTTTTGTGTAGATTCTTCGGAATTTTCTACATAGACATTGTAAGTCAAAAGTTTTGTCTCTTATTTTCTGATGTGTGTGCTTTCCTTTTATCGTCAAATTGCACAAGGAAGGACCTTAAGTTTATCTTTGATCTATCTTTATGCCAATACTACACTCTCCTGAATAGGAGTGGAGAAAGTGGACACTGTATTTGTGATTTTAATTTCTTAAAATTTGCCAGGACTTGCATTATGGCTCAGCGTATGGTCAATTGTGGTGAATGTGCCACATAAGCTTCTAAAGAATGTATTCTGGAGTTGCTGGGTATGTCTAGGTATGTCAATTAAGTCACATTTGTCAACCATATTATTCAAATTGTCTATATCCTGTTGCTTTTTTTTTTTTTTTTGCCTGCTTGTTCTACTGAAAGAGATGTGTTAAAATCTCTAACTATGACCTTGGACCTGTCCATTTCCTTTTATGTAGTTGTCTATTTTTCCTTTATGGATTTTGAGGTGTGTATCAGTTTGGAGTTATTATAACCTCCTGGTTAACTGAAATCACTTTATCATTATGAGGTACCCCTCTTTACTGTAAGTAATATTTTTTGCCTTGAGGTCTACTACTTCTGAAATTAATGTAACCATATCAGTTGTTGGCTAAGGTATCCTTCCTCCTCACTGGTCTTTAAGCTTCTCCCATTGTGTTTGGTACAGAGTAGGAAGTGATCAATACGTGTTGTGCATGTGACTGTCACTCAGTTTGTTTTTTTTTTTTGTTTTTTTTTTGCGGTACGCGGGCCTCTCACTGCTGTGGCCTCTCCCGTTGTGGAGCACAGGGTCCGGCCATGGCTCACGGGCCCAGCCGCTCCGCGGCACGCGGGATCTTCCCAGACCGGGACACGAACCCGTGTCCCCTGCATCGGCAGGCGGACTCTCAACCACTGTGCCACCAAGGAAGCCCTGTCACTCAGTTTTTTATGTTTCAGATGTGAAATAACCATATATGTGATTTGTTTGTATATCCCTAAACAGTGTTTCATTTTTACCTGTTTTCAGTCTTTATATAGACTGAAACTATACATATTTTATTTTTTTCATTCAACATCGTTTTTGAGATTTATCCATGTTTTACTATAGTCATTGATTTTTCACTGCTGTATGCTACTTCACTATATAAATAACACCACAGGAGACCTCATTCAGTCCCATACATTCCTTAAAAATACTATCTTCCAAATTTCTCTCTCTAGTCTTGACCTTTCCTTTGAGCTCTAGATTCAACATCTCTCCTTTGATATAACAAGGATCTCAATTTAACAACCAAAAGACAATTCTTGATTTCCTACTCTCCCCCTTCCCAATCTGTTCCTTTTTCAGTATTCTGTATCTCCCCATGACACCAAGCTGTACAAGAACCAAAATCGAGATGGAAACACATTTGGTTTTACATTGAGGCATTAGCAGGGGGACAGACTGACTTGACTGGGGTAAATATGGTGGGATATGATGAAAGTGAGAGAGATGGGCAGGGGCCAGAACATGTAGGGCTTGTATACCATGGTAAGGAGTTCAGATTCAGTATGAGTGTTATACGAAGTCATGGGAGGCTTGGCAAGAGGGAAGACCAGTTAGAATACAGTAGTCCTGAAGAGTCAAGATGATGGTGGAAACTATAGCAGTAGTAGTAGAGATGGAGAATGGTGAACAGACTTGGAATATATTTTGGAGCCAGAGATGGTAGAACTTGCTGATAGACTGGATGCAGGGGTGTGTAATAATTAGAGTTAAGTCAAAGACGACTTCGTCTCTTTTCCCATATCCCATTCCTTCTGGACCCTCCTATGAACTGTATTAGGTGCTCTCATTCCATCTCCCATTTTTGCCTGCCCTTTCATAGTTTCTATCAATCCATCTCTGCATCCCATCATAGATGATTTTATAAGATCAGTCTCCCAATTCACATTCTCTCTTCACCTGTGTCTAATCTGTGTTGATGACTATCAAGTTTTCAATTTATGACTTTTTTTCATTTATGAATGTTTCAAATTTGCCTTTTATTTTGATTTATTTTTGCGGTATGCGGGCCTCTCACTGTTGTGGCCTCTCCCGTTGCAGAGCACAGGCTCTGGACGCGCAGGCTCAGCAGCCATGGCTCACAGGCCTAGCCGCTCTGTGACACGTGGGATCTTCCCAGACTGGGGCACGAACCTGTGTCCCCTGCATCGGCAGGCGGACTCTCAACCACTGCGCCACCAGGGAAGCCCTGCCTAACTTTTAAATAATGTTTTCCTTATTTTCATATCTAATTAATCATTACTTTATGGTCTTTCAGATTATTCTATTTGCAGTTTTTATTCTATTTTTTAAAATAACTTTATTAAAGATTATTTAATTTTTGTCTGCACTGGGTCTTAGCTGCAGCACACAGGATCTTCGCTGAGGCATGCGGGATCTCTCGTTGTGGCACATGGGCTTTTTTTTGTGGCACGTGGGCTTCTCTCTAGTTGTGGTGTGCAGGCTCCAGGCATGTGGGCTCTGTAGTTGTGGCTCGTGGGTTCCAGAGCACGTGGGCTCTGTAGTTTGTGGCACGCAGGCTCTCTAGTTGTGGCGCGTGAGCTCAGTAGCTGTGGCGCGGGCCTAGTTGCCCCATGGCATGTAGGATCTTAGTTCCCTGACCAGGGATCAAACCCTCGTCCCCTGCATTGTAAGGTGGTTTCTTTACCATTGGACCACCAGGGAAGTCCCTATTTGCAGTTTTGAAATAACGAATTTTCCTATTTGCATCTGCTGACTCTTCCTCCTGGTAGTTCATTGCCTCCTGTAGATTGTGTGTGTGTGAGTTTAATCTTAGAAGCTTTTCCCTGTGGCAATCCTAAGGGACCCTATCTGAAACTGTTCCTATAGGGCAGTTTTGTTTGCTTCTGCTAGGGTCCCAGAGTTGATATGTTATTTTCTTAATTTGTAGTTCTTATAGCTATACATTTAAAATAACCCAACCTTACTTACCTTTGGTACAGGTATTCTGGGATTCTGATTTCTCATAGATGACTTTGTGATTCTGGGCTCTTGGACAGTTCTACTAGTCCTGTTTCAATACGTGAACTCTTTGTGGCTTTATGGAGAGGATTAAGTTATAGCTCCACTTTCTCCTGTGAGCCTGAAACCATGGCTGTTGTCCCTACACAGGTAGTAGGATATTAGCCCCTATATTCTTCAACAGAACT
This sequence comes from Phocoena phocoena, assembly GCF_963924675.1. Lineage (NCBI taxonomy): Eukaryota > Metazoa > Chordata > Mammalia > Artiodactyla > Phocoenidae > Phocoena > Phocoena phocoena. Next base: position 34,492,403 of record NC_089234.1, read on the forward strand.
TCACTGGTTTAAGGGAATTTACTAGAGACTGGTGGGAACCCTTTCTTTAAGCAGGAGGCAGTTTTTGATGTCTGAGACTGATTTGTGTGACTAGCAAATATTTTGTTTATTGACACAACTCAAGTTTTTGCTTCGTAGGTTCACACTGAGTACCCTGGCACTTGAAAACAGATGTTCCTGCAATCAGTTTCACTTAGATTCCACTGATGCCAGCATGTATTCTGGGAAAGTGGGAGGTCTATCTTTAATCGGGAGGTATACAATTGTACTGGGATTAAATATTTGGAACAGATATGTGATGCAACACTGTTACTTTTCTGTCATTTCTATTATGCTCTTATAGTCCCCCCACTTTTGCCTCTGAGTGGTCACATTCCCAAACAGCTTCTCTGTGCTATGTACAGTGGATATTCTGTATAAAGTCAAGAATTTCCTTTTTGTCTTCCACCAAATTTGACTGTAAATCCTAAATAATGAAAAAATAACCATTTAATTAGTAAGAAAAAAGATCTTGAGCATTTTTTGACCATATCTAAACTAATAATCTTTTGCTTTTTCTAGTGATCATTTCCTACAAATAATACACAGTTGCACATATTTTTACAGTTAAATCTTTTTTTTATTCTCTTGTGGAATGCTATGTTTAATGTTACAGTATGGTTGTCAAAGCTACTGAAATGTGACACATATCCATGTCTAAATGCTGCAGAACAATATAACTTTATTTTAACAAAAAGTTATTTTACAGCTGAGGTCTGATGGTTTTGAAACCAATGCCTATGTGTATGGCCAGCCACAAACCTGGGGGATGTTTATTTCCTGTACATGTATATACAAATATATCCCATACATATATATGCACACAGGCATGTATTAATTTATGTGTGAAATATATAAAATTATATACATACACATACATGCATATCTATATACATATACCCACCCTCACTATTGAGCTCACTTTTCTAACACTAATCAGCTTCATGCCCACTTATTGCTGCCCGGTATAACTACACGATTTTAGTGCCAATACCAAGCACCCTTTCGGATGCAGGATAGGTACATCTGTGCATATAGATATGTGTATTTATGTATGTTTGTGTGTATAAAGGAATCATTTCTCCCTTTTATGCTACAGTCATGCATTACTACGATAAACAGTCTTTTCACCATAGGTTTTGAAATTCTAAACAGTGTAAAATCTACTTCTGGAAAACTGTATAGGTTCATAGTTACAAAAAATATATATTTTATATATATATATATATATATATGTGTGTGTATATATATATATATATATATATATATATATATATATATATATATACGATTGAAACCTATTGAGTAGATATGTCCTCAGAATCTGGCTATATCCTAGCCCTTAGATAAATTAAAAGAACACCCTCTTAATAGGATGTTATGATAGCCTTAAATAGAACATTACCTGTATTTAGAATAGTTGATGTTTTAAAAGTTAACAAAATGATGTTAAAGATTTGAACAACACTATGCCATTGCATTAAATATATAAACGTTTCCACCAAAGGTTTGGTTCAATTACTTGTCTAAGATTTTCATGTTCCAAGAGTGACCAGTATTGTGGTCATTATTCTTAAAATTATGGCTCATTAAAGGCTTTTATACAAAAAAAAAAAGCCCTAGTTTTAATCATTTATAAAAACAAGTTCTCTTTAAAAGGAAAAATGTACATGAACACTAACGTACTCATGGATACTATCCTGTACAAAGTGACTGCTATGTAAAGGTAGGAACACCTCATGGTAGCACATGTAAACTGGTTTGGTTCCTCGGCTCTGCAGCGATTCAGCATGTGTAAAATTTAAACCACTCACATCAACATTTAAATTTAATACAGTGCAAATGTTTGAGAATAACCTGTTCCCCCCAGTGAAACAAGAACCAGCGTTATGCTGAATATTCTTCAGATCTATTTACACATTGAGCTAAAAAGTTCACCATAAACTTTGAAATTTGCTGAATATCAGCAGAAATGTTACTGAACTAGCAGCAATTGCATTTACAATATCTGATAGTTATTTGAGAGAATGCATGAAATTTTCCAGGCTGTACTCTGAATCGTATTGCTCTTGATCCCACAGATCGCTCAGGTTTTCAAGAACTGATTTCATACTTGCTTTTCCAGAAGTAGAGGTGTCAGCTTTTTCTGCTTTGCCGTCCTTAAGAAAAATTGGCAGAAAGATAAAATAAAAGATTAATTTCAGAAATTTTATTTTCCTTTAAAATATCATAGTTGTTTCTAACATTGCACTTTTTCAAGAGTTAAACAAACACTTCAAAATATGGGGAAGTTCGTGAACTCATAAAATAGCCTATTTTCCCACAGCCCTAATAATTTATCATTTTACGCTTTGTATTTGAGAAGAATTTTAAGAACATTGCAAAGAATTCACTGTTAACTGTGTCACTTGGCTTTGTCATTCTTCTCCCCTGTGTGTGTGTGTATATATATACACACACCTGTGTATATGTTAGATATATAGTTAAATTATCAGCCTTTCCCAAAACCATCTGAGAGTAGGTTGTAGATATTATGCCCCTTTATCCCAAGAACAAGGACATTCTCTTACATAACCAAAGTACAAAGATCAAATTAAGGAAATTCAATATTGGTATATTAACGTGATCTCATATGTAGTCCATATTCAAATTTTGCCAATAAGATCCTTTACGGCAGTAGTTCTTGCTTCCTTGGAACACCCCTTGAGCCCAGTTTCTGCTCACTGAAAGTCACCCATAAGAATGTTCTTTCAAATGGAATAAAATACATTTGAAGCAATCCATGTTTCTTTGAGCCTTTTTTTCTGGGTTACACAGATCCTGTTCTTTCAATCTCCCTTATGTGACATGATTGAAGAACTCTTCTCCATTCTGGCCATCTTTTGGGGATTCACTGATTTGTTACTGTTTAAAATGCAGCACCCAGAACCAGACAGTATTCTAAATGTGGCTTAACACACACAGAGTAGAGTGGAACTACTTTCTCTCACATTTGGACACTATAATTCTGTTACTACAGCTGGTTTAATTGCATTATATAAGGCCATTTCTCACCCTAATTTATACAGAGTGTACAGTTGATTTTCTGAACCTACACAGGACTTTAAATCCAACCCTATTAGTTTTACATTATTAGACCAACCAATATTTCCAGCTGGTGCATCCTTTGATAATGGATTGTTATCTGATATATATTAGTTCCATCATCCACATTAACAACAATAGCTACTATTTATTATTTTCATAACTCTAGTAACATAGGCATTGTTATTCTGCCAAGGCTGAAGATGGTCAGAGAAGTTAATTTGCCTAAGGTCGCCAGTTAATAGGAGGCAGGTCAAGAAACACGGACCCAGGTCTAGCTGACTCCAGAAACAGCTGTCCTTTAGCAGGTAGGGACTAAGAAAGAAAACCTGGGGAAGACACTGGAGACATCAATCAGAATGTCAGACCTTCAAACATGCCCTAGTATCCTGGAGAGTTTTAGCTGGACATCAAAAATTCCCTCAAAGGGTTGTCTAGGTGATACTAAAGTGAATGGCTTTTGCTGCTCCTTTTAATACTTTTACCAAGCAGTCCCAGGAAGTCTGTGAATACATTAAAGATACAACAAATTGTATAAGAAGTTCTTTACCTTATCAAGAGTAAACAGATCAAGGAGCTGATCTGTCCCCATAGTCTGCAAACTGGAATTCTCTTGGCTAATAACAGTATTTGCTATGTTCATCTTGAACTTCTGCAGACCCATTATTTTCTCTTCCAACGTTCCTCTGGTTATCAATCGGTACACGTTAACCACACGTTTCTGAATGAGAAAAAGAAGTTAAGCAACTGTAGCATGAATAAATGGGTAAGTAAGTTTTGAGATTTACCAAGTCAGAGGGCTTGCATACTTGTACTAAGTGCTTAACTACCATTGAATTAGGATTGTGTTTTCTTTATCTGTGCCCATGACCTTAAAATGTTTGTAGACGATCACAGAATATTAGGAACGGACAGTTTCCCAGGTTTTCTTAGCCCAGGCACCTCATTTAGCACGTGAGGAAATGGTGCCACAAAATTAAGTGACTTGCCTAACGTCACAACCCTTACTAACGTAAGAGCAGGAACTTAAACCAAGGCTTCCTGTCTTTTGGGGGGAGTTATTTTTCCCAGTGCACAAGTTAACACTTGTGAGTGCTGACTTTTTACCTGCCCAATGCGATGGGCCCGGTCCATGGCTTGTAGATCACGCATGGGATTCCAGTCATGCTCCACAAATACCACTGTGTCAGCGCCTGTTAAGTTAAGCCCCAGGCCACCAACGTGAGTTGTAAGTAAGAGAACATCTATGGATGGATCGTTGTTAAACCTAAAAACATAGATATTAAAAAATAAAATTAGTACATTTCTTCCTAAAGTTCAAGTAACAGAAACTGAACTGTTTAATAAAAATTAAAGAGCACAAATGAGAACACTGCTTTATAATCCACGACATAGACATTTCTGTGACCACCTGAGTTCAGACTATCTTCTTTTAATATACATAACATCTTTAGTAGTAGAAAGAAGGTATTCTAGAACATGTCAGAAATTTCATACCTAGCAATTAAGTCCAATTGCAAAATGGATGCAAAAATGGAACACTAATTATAATTAAGACAAAACCCAACTATGAACCTTTAACATATGGAGACAGAAGAGTGTAGAGAAAGGTTAGATCAGTCAGGGAAGGTAGAAGATTAGCGTGCTGAGGGTTGCTAAAATTGTACTAGTCCTAGAAGATATTGACAAAGGACATCTGGTGGCTTCTAGGAAAAAGAAAAACTAACATTACTAAGCTACCATTTATTACTCACTCTGAGTCAGGCAATGGGCTTTGTACTTTATATGCTTTATGTTATTTCTTACAATAGCTCTATAAGATATTGTTATTGTTATTTGAGAGACTCTCAGGCTGTGTGGATAATAAACAGGCCCAAGAGAACACTGCCTCAATGGTAGAGTCAGAGTCAAACCTGGGTTCAAAGTCCCTTCGTGGGTCTCTGTTTTGTGCCTAAAAATCTCTTAGGGATGCTTGTTAAAAATGCCCACTCTTGAAGTCAGCAGGCCTGGGACAGAACCTAGGAATATGCATTTTTAAAAATGAACCCCTGCGATTTCCAGTGCAGAGGGAGCAGACCACACGTAAGAACACTGTACTCAGTGATTCTGCTTCCAAGCTAGGCCAGCTTCCAACTTGTTTTCAGCAGAGACAGAGGGATCAGGATAAAGAGCTAGTTAAGCCACTTGTTTGCTTCCTCTTGCCCCAACTCCCATAAACAGATGAGGGGAAAGTAGTTACCTCTGTTTTTTGTTGATGCCTTAAATTTCTTTCATGCCCTTAGGAGTGCTTTCCTAATACAGTCACACTTTTTTCCCCCTAACTAAACAAACTATTCAATTATATTTCTGCAGTTCTGTATTTTAAAAAGGTAAAGGTTTAGTTGGGTTGAATTATACAAAAAAAAACACATTTGCAAATATCTAGCCAAAGAAGATATTTCATGAGGCAAACTTCTATGTAAGTAATAATAATAAATTGACTATAACTTGATTTGTAAGATTTTAGAAGCCACTCACCGTGAAACAATGGAATGCCTCTGACCAGGAGGTATGCTACCATCTAATCTCAAGTAAGTGACAGAGGGTAAGTGAGGCTTGAGAAGATCGTGCTCTACTATATCAAGCATGCTTTTAAGCTGACAGAAGATCAGTATCCTGTGCTGGGCTACAACAGACTCTGTGCCACTCTCGGAAGTGCTGCCATTTCCCAAACCACAGTCCAACAGCAACTTGAAAAAAGAATCAATTGTTACACAGATGTCCAATAAAAGTAGGCAGTCAATCTCACCAAAATAAATATTTCTCTTTGTGGTGAGAAAAGGTTAACTTACCTGTGACCTGAAAAGCAGATTAGCATTTGGGGCTCTCATTTATAACATTTTCTACACTAGCCCGTGTGAAATCTAAAATCTTCATCCGTTATTTATTCTCAATAAAATTTAAGCCAGAATAACTACAAAAAGCTAAAACAATAAAGTCCAGGTTTTACAATAAGATCTTAATTTTTAAGGCTAGAAAAACTAAATGGTATTAACATTTACATTAACTTGAAATTGGTTCCTTTAATTTAAGCTTTCCAAATTCCAGAATTTTTTAAAACTCCATTTTTAACAGTTATGCCAAGAGTGACATGAGCAAATGGCAGAGCAAGCAGTTCCTAGAAAAATTAATTCCAGTGATCCACACTGACACATATAATCAAGCTGTTGAAAGACAAAGACAAAAAGCGAAATCTTGACGACACCAAGAGAAAAGTGACCACCCCACCACCACCACACGACCTGTGGGATCTTTGTCTCCCAACCAGGGATCAAACCCGGGCCCCGGCAGTGAAAGCGCCAAGTCCTAACCACTGGACTGCCAGGGAATTCCCAAAAGTGACTTCATGTAAAAGGGATTCTCAATGAGATGAACACCCCTTTTCTCATCAGATACCATGGAGGACATGACCAAGAAAGTTAAAAGACCATCTACAGAATGGGAGAAAGTATTTGCAAATCACGTATCTGATAAAGGCTTAATATCTAGAATATAAACTCCTAAAACTCAACCAAAAGACAAACAACCCAATGAAAAAACAGTCAAAGGACTTAAACGGGCATTTCTCCAAAGAAGATATACAAATGTCCCAATAAGCACATGAAAACATCATTAGTCAATAGGAATAGCAAATCAAATCAACAATGCGATACCACTTCATACCTATTGTGACGGCTATACTAAAAAAAAAAGGAAAATAAGTGTTGGTGAGGGTGTAGGGAAATCAGAACCCTGGCACATAGCTTGGGAATGTAAATGTTGCAGCCACTGTGGAAAGCAGTTTGGCAGTTCCTGAAAAAGTTAAACATAGAATTGCTATATAATCCAGCAATTCCACTCTTAGGTCTAATATCTAAAAGAACTAAAAAGAGGGACTCAAACAAGCTAATGTTCATTGCAGCAGCATTCACAATAGCCAGAAGGTGGAAACAACCCAAGTGTCATCAACACATGACTGGATAAACAAAATGTACTGGTGGTGGTAATAACAACAACAACAAAGGACTATTATCCAGCCATAAAAATGAATGAAGTGCTGATATGTGCTCTAACATGAATGAACCTTGAAAATAAGTGAAATAAGCCGGCCACAAAAGAACAACAATATGGTTCCACGTACATGAAATATTTAGAACAGGCAAATTCATACCGACAGAAAGTAGATTCGAGGTTCCCTGGGGTTACAGAAAGGGGAGTGGGAAGTTATTGCTTAACAGGTACAGAGTTTCTATTTGGTTGATGGAAAAATTTTGGAAATAAATAGTGGTAATGGTTACATAACACTGTGAATGTTGTTAATGCCATAGAATTCTAGTTAAAAATGGTTAAAACGGCATATACTATGTTATATATTTCACCACAATTTTTTAAAAAGCTGTATCAAAAATTTAACAAGCCAAATTTTAAAATAAAAGAAATAGTAAACACCTCAGTAATCTTTTGGAAAAGCAAATTTACCTACTGTTACAGACCAAGAATGTACAACACACATCTAAGCACTTAGAAGACCTACTTACTTGTTTCAAAGCCGAGAGTTTAGGGGCATGTTGAATATCATGGAGAGAAGAATTCTGAACCGTGAGTTTCTCAGTAGTATTCTTGAACTCTGGGTGTTGAGGTGTTAAGACTAATGCTGGATGGTTGCACAGTTTACGCAGGTACTGTAATGCCTTTAAGAAAGGGGAAGAAAGTATATACAAGTCTCCTTCACGTGCCACAAATGTTCATGTCAGTATCTTTCCTATGCTAGTCCATCTATCTAAAATGCCTTTCTTCTCCTTCTCACTACTCCTCTGCTCATTCTTCAAGAAACAGTTCAAGTACCTCATCTGTGATGTCTTCATCTTACACAACTTGTATTTATTTTTGTGACAGCATTTATAACTTGTATAAATTGTACTGTTTATGTCTGTCACCCCCACTAGACAATGAGCTTTTCGTGAAAGAATGTCTTATTTATTAGCTCCTAGCTAACTCTTTCCCACTCAAAGTGCCTGATAATGCTGATAGATGATTCTAGAACTAGACATCATTTTCTAAAGAAAGGTTTCTCAAACTTCAGTGGGTATAAAAACTTCTTGAGGACCTTATAAATCTGTAAATCTCTCCCCTCTACACAGTATTTTGATTCAACAGGTCTGGTGGTGGGAAAGGTAAGGTGGAACTAGGTGGTTGTGTTTCAAGTGGTTGTGTTTGAGAATCAGAACCCCCTCAGGTCTTTTTTTTTCTTTCTCTGATTCAGCCATACCCTTTGTCTTTTGTCATTTACTTGGCTTATAGTTTGGGTCTCAACTGTATCCGTAAGCACTATGACAGAAACTGTGGGAGAGGTATAAGCCTTCAAAATCACCTTTTCCCATTTCTATCCTTAAAACTGCTACAAGTATTTAATTTATTGGTGACAAGGGGGTTTGGAAGGTATTCTACAGTGGAATATTTCAAAAGGGAAAGAAAAAAAGTGAGTTGATACTCTTTTTTCTCAAGCACATTCATCATGTGTCTCAGGACTTCTGTGCTCTATGTATCCTCTGCCTGGAATCACTCCCCGCCACCACATATCTGCATGCCTCAATCTCCCTTCAGATCTTCCCTCAAATGTCACCTTCTCAGTGACATCCCTGATCACTCTATTGAAAACCACAACCTACTGTGACTCCTATACTGTATAACCCCATACTTGCCTTTATTTTCTTTTACATGATATATATATTTTACTTACTTAATCAATTTTCACCTCTACAAGGGAAGGGGTCTGTTTTGTCCACTGCTTTAATTAACCCCTGAGGTTATAGAAAAATTACTGCCTTGTGGTAGATGTTCAAATATTTTTTGAATAGAAAATAAGTTTCTCTATTTTAAAACCCTTCTTTTAATGTAATATACAAACATATATTGTGGTTTTTACTTTAATTTTAATATTAAATTACTTATTAATTACTAATTATGAATATGAAAATAAATTGGTACTTTTACCTATTTTCAAGAATGTATACACAATACTGAAAAAAACTAAATAAATCCGTATTTCAGTGTCCCATGTAAAAACTGCTGCACTGAAGAACATTGTTCAACAACATTTAAAAAGTGGACTGTAATATATACCTGGAATACATGGCCTGTAGCTTTAAGCTTTGGTTTTTCAGTTTCTTCAGAAAGTGCAGCTGAAGAAACTGTTTCATCAACATCACACTTGGCACGAGACTTAGCAAAATCCTCATAGAGCTGAACCTGTAAAATTCCCCCCATGAAAGCAATAAGTATAATTATTTTCAATTGTTCAAAACATAACTAGCGGGCTTCCCTGGTGGCGCAGTGGTTGACGGTCCGCCTGCCGATGCAGGGGGCACGGGTTCGTGCCCCGGTCCAGGAGGATCCCACATGCCGCGGAGCGGCTGGGCCCGTGAGCCATGGCCGCTGAGCCTGCGCATCCAGAGCCTGTGCTCCGCAGCGGGAGAGGCCACAACGGTGAGGCCCGCGTACCGCAAAAAAAAAAAACCCCAAAAAACCCCACATAACTAGCAAAGGCCAATAAAAGCAGTAATTTAAATCAGCCCTCATCAAAGAAAATAAATTATGATACCTATATTTCACTACTTGATTACAGATGATCCACTGCATCTTGGTAAATTCCTTTTAAATTACATTTAGAAAACAAGTTTAACACATTGTTTGGCTGCTAAAATATTTTTTAAAATAGTCAAATAGGGGCTTCCCTGGTGGCGCAGTGGTTGAGAGTCCGCCTGCCGATGCAGGGGACACGGGTTCGTGCCCCGGTCTGGGAAGATCCCACATGCCGCGGAGCGGCTGGGCCCGTGAGCCATGGCCGCTGAGCCTGCGCGTCCGGAGCCTGTCCTCCGCGACGGGAGAGGCCACAACAGTGAGAGGCCCGCGTAACGCATAAAAAAAAAAAAAAAAATAGTCAAATAGTCCTAGACCCAATTTTTCCACTCTGTTCAAGAAGAGAAATACATTACCAATAAAAGAGAACTTTAACCCTTACAAGTAAATGAGGAAATCTTCCTTAAGTGAAGTTATGTGGTCAAGACCCTAATAGGTATATTTCAAAAGACCAAGTTTAAAAAAGGATACTAACTGCAGAACCCATACCAAGTTCAAAGTATTATCTTGGAGTCTGGGTTCCTGCCTTGTATATGCTAAAACAATGTGAAAGGGAAGAGAATCTAGAGTGCTAGAGAACAGAAGTCAGAGAATAAAAACCTGCAGGTGCAAAGCGAACCCAAATGTCACTTCCCTCCCCAGCCCCCTTCCTCCAGACTACTTAAATGTGTTTTATGAGGATGTTATAATACCACCACCAGGATATCATCTCAGGTTTTTTCATACGGCACCTTCTCTTTATTATACTTAACTTTAAAAAGTCTTGATTTCATTACCTCTAAAAATTTTTCCTTCAAGAAATATTAATCCAATTTTTACAAATGAGGGATGGAGGCTCAGAGAGATGAGGTAGATAATATAAATGATCACAGAGCTCTTAGCATCTAAATTAGTGTCCTGTCCACTAAACTCAGGTTGTACAGATAAATACTAAAAGGTTAAATGTCTATACACTGGAGGGAAAGCAGCAGTTTTCCAGGTATGTCTGTATATCTTTTTTTCATTTGACCATACTAAATCAACTCTAATACTGAAACAGACTGATGCTCACTAACCTAGAACACAAAGTAAACGTTCAAACAGAAAATTCTGCTTATAGGCCATATCTTACTAAGACAAGAGACAGTTTCCCCTTACAAAATTACTGCACAAGGAAAGGCATACAATAAATTCCTTTGATAATAGTCTCTATGTACAAAATCAGAACTGTGCAGAAGCCAATACTTATTTTGAAAATTTACTGGCAATACTTTAAAAGGGACAAGGTCCCACTTCCCAACTCAGCCCTGATGTATACACCTATAATGCTGCTGCAAGGATATGACATTATAGGCAGACTTCTGGCCCTTATAAAACATTGGCTTACTTCTATATCATTTTAACCTTTCAACTTTTTCAATTAACTAGACATATATAACAAAGCAATTATGATACTGGATTTTGTTTTAATGCTATATTCAAAATGCACATACCCAAATGTGTACTTACATATCCAAACAGGTTCATTTAGGTTTTATCTACACCTGTTTGAAACTGAGTATTCCTGAAGTCTAAGGAAGTAGAAGCTAGATCAGAGTGATAAACCAAAGGCTAAATCCCCTTTATTCAATACTTTTGTGGCTTGTTCAAAACATTCCCCTAATAAACATACCACCAAGAACCACAATTGCGATCACCAGATTCCTAACCTGGAGAGTACTAAGAGTACAGTAATAGTCTTGAATAATTTTGGGCGGTAGATCCTGCAAAACATCTTCTTTCATTCTTCTCAAAAGAAATGGCAGGACTTGGCGGTGCAGTGCATCCATCGCGAGAACACCTATTAATAATAAGAGAGTTAACTTAATTCTATTTATTATTATTATTAATTTCTCTTATAATAAGATTAAATGGCTTCCCAAAAGTTGATATAAATTATATTCACTTGCACAGAGCATATAACTGTATCTCTTTTTCATACCTGCTTCTTGTTCACGACTGGAGCTTCGAGCATCCCTACTTGCTAATATAGGTTTACCATATCGTGCAGCAAACTGGCGTTCAGTCCCCAAAAATCCGGGCATGAGGAAATCAAATAATGACCACAGCTCCAAAACGTTGTTCTGAATATAAGAAAGGAACACCAGTTATCTTGTGTACTAGGATTATTTCCTTACACTTAAAAATGGAACATTAATGAAAGCCCACTGTGATGACATAGATTATCACCACATTTTTGGGTATAAGTCTATATATACATATATTTTAAAGATTTTTTTGATGTGGACCACTTTTAAAGTCTTTATTGAATTTGTTACAATATTGCTTCTGTTTTCTGTTTTGGTTTTTTGGCCGTGAGGCATGTGGGATCTTAGCTCCCCGACCAGGGATCAAACTCGCACCCCCTGCAAAGGCAAAGTCTTAACCACTGGACAGCCAGGGAAGTCTCTATAAGTCTATATTTTAACGTGTAAAATTTGGAGAAAACACTCTATCCTATTTGGAGGAAACTTTCAAGTCTCTTCCACCAGAATAAGCCTTGGTCCGTGGTATTTAAATCCTACTGGTAGGTTCCATCAAGTAGTAAATAGAAGAGAAAGATGAATACATGTCTGATTCTTTTAACTTTGAGACTCAGATTAGCAGCAAGATTTAAGAAATTTGGCCAATTACCACCATTTCTTCAACACAGGAAAACCTAGAAGAGTTTGGTTATAGGTCAAGTCTACCCAGTATTTATGGGTCATGAGGAACAGGCACAGGTTCTTTCCAATTCTGTTGGAGTTTCATGAAAAAAGAAAAAAAGAAATCAACACCTTTTCATTTTAGATGCTTTCCCAGTATGTGTGGATCCTAAGGTACCATCCCATCTGTTTACCCCTTCCAGAAGCCCTCCTCACCAGGCTCAAGCAGTGGCTCACCATGCTGGGCTGCCATTCTATACTGAAACCCTTCTAATCCCACCTAGGCTCTGCCCCATGACTCATGGGCTACCATGGCTGTTTGGTGCAGAAACCCACCCACCTTACAGCTTCAGAGCTAAACTGTTGAGGTGTGGAAGGGGAAAAGAGAGCCTTTAAGCAAACAAATACTTCTTTTGTTGTGAAAGCTATAATCAATTTTAAAATACTGTGAAGTTTCCATATAAGCAAAACAAATCTTGATATATCAAACCTAAAGAGTATGCTGCGGAGCAGCTGGGCCCGTGAGCCATGGCTGCTGGGCCTGCGCGTCTGGAGCCTGCGCTCTGCAATGGGAGAGGCTGCAGCAGTGAGAGGCCCGTGTACCACACACACACACAAAAAAACAAACCTAAAGAGTGATTTTTTTCCTCTTATTTATTTATCTATCTATCTATTTATCTATCTATTTATTTAGGCTGTGCCATGTGGCATGCAGGATCCTAGTTCCCAACCAGGGATCAAACCCATGCCCCCTGCACTGGGAGGGCAGAGTCTTAACCACTGGACAACCAGGAAAGTCCCTTTTTCCCTTTTAAATGTACTTTTTCTTACTTCCATTAAATTTTCATATGTTTGTAATTACGTTCTCTCTTGTGGTTATTAAAATCTGAAGTGTTTACTTAATAGACAAAACCATAATACTTTAGTAGTCAGTCTATCACCAAAAATAAATTTAAAAGAAAAGTAACAAATACATAAAGAACCATCATTTTTTTAAGAGTCAGAAGCAATCTTAGAGGTCACTTGGTGTCTACCCTCCTGCCAACTGGAGAATGATGGAGGGTATCTTCCCATCAGACTTGGCTATCCAAGCTAGATGTGAACATTTGCAACCAATTCCTCTGGAAGATAAGAGAATCTTTCAAAAATATCTAAAGGCATCTACATACTCAGCCATCTCCTTCCTTTTCTAAGATAAACTGTTACAATCTCTTTCCTTCAACTGCTTCCTAATCTCAGGTATTCATACCTCTCCTATATGATGAGTCACCTCTGAATCATCTCTAGCTTCTCAATGTTAAATCAGATTGTATTATACTGCAGAAGGAAGATGGCCAATGTGGAAGACTTATGTCTTATAAGACTTATATTTACATAGCCTAAAATTACATTTTAAATATGAGATTTAAAACCTAGTTTGCTCACATACTGCTACATACCAAATGAACCATTATAAAAGCAAGATAATTATTGGAAATTATCATTCCTATAAACTAAAAAAACCTCTTTAATTCACTGTCAAATGCCAAGCCTTCTCTCCACATGGCAAATATTAAAAAAAAAAAAGGTAAATAATTACCTGGATTGGTGTTCCAGAAAGAATAATCCTATAATTAGCAGTCAGTTGTTTTACTGCTTTTGACAATTTTGTTTTTCCATTTTTGATGACATGGCCTTCATCAAGAATACAGTAGTTAAATTTAATATTTCTGAAGAAAAACAAAAATGTTAGCATCTTTTACTATATGTCAGGAACAATATGAAGTCTTTGAGGCAGGAAAATACTAAGTCTCTCTGAATTTGATACTAAGTCTTTCTTTAAAAAAGTTTAATTCTTACCTAAAGAAATCTATGTCGTTTCTCACAACATCATATGAAGCCACTATCAGATTGTGCCTTTTCACCTGATGCTGTAACCTGTATTTAAAAATACATAAGATTACAAAATGGGGAATCTGCAAAGTTTATAATATGCTTTCAAAGGGAAAACCACAGATGCCATTGTATAAAGTGCTTTCAATCTACCTACTAAGCCCAATATTCCCTTCTGCTTACTCTACATCCATGACCCTGACACCTGAAGGCCATTCTTCTTATGACTTGGCCTTGTTGCCCTAACTCAGTCTGATTAGAAAAGAGACAGGTACCTGACTCAAAATGTGGAGGTCATTTTAACTTTATTTGCCAACACCTCTTCCTTGGAGGCACTCACTATTCCTTCACCATTCCATGTTGTGCTCGGGGGTAGAGGGGGAGCTATCAATCACACGTCCTCATAGTCACCAAAGAGATGAAGCATTTTAATCAGGTCAAGCCATTCACAATATTTTATCCCCTGACCACAAAGACTGGTTTGGGGGCATGACCCAGTCAAGGCCAGTCAGTCATCTCAGGTACTGATATATTCATGATGGGAGAGAGAAGATTTCTGTTTATTATAGTTGCCAAGCTAGGAGAATGCCCATGGTCATCTTACCTACCAACAGTAGACTGAAGTCCAGTAGAGATCGACAGAACAAGTTATACGTGGGGAAGAATAGTAAATTAGATGTACCTGAAGCAAGAATTCACCCCCTGAGATTCTCAATTTAATTAATGAATTTGCCATTTGCTTAAGCTAGTCTGAGCTGAGCTTCTACCACTTGTAAATGGATGAATTCTTTTACAATAAATTCTTTAAGAGTACAAGCTGTTGAGCTGCCTGTGTTCCAATCTTCATTTAATTAGCTGAGTGACCTTCTTCCCAGACCCCATGTCTTGGACTCCTCATCTGCAAACTGGGAATAATAGTACCCATACCTCAATAAGGTAATTATGAGAATACACAATTTTACCTAAATGTAAATAAAACTGCTTAGAATAATGCCTAGCCAGTAAGTGCTCAATATATGTTAGCTATTATTAACAGAAGGGCAACAAATCTATGGACTAATCAGCAATCTACGACCATCCAAGCTTTAAAAGATTAACTGAAATCAGGGCTTTCCTCATGGCACGGTGGTTAAGAATCCGCTTGCCAATTCAGGAGACACGGGTTTGAGCCCTGGTCCGGGAAGATCCCACATGCCACAGAGCAACTAAGCCCATGCGCCACAACTACTGAGCCTGCGCTGTAAAACCCGCGAGCCACAACTACTGAAGCCTGTGCACCTACAGCCCATGCTCTGCAACAAGAGAAGCCACAGCAATGAGAAGCCCACGCACCACACCGAAGAGTAGCCCCTGCTCGCCGCACCTAGAGAAAAGCCCGTGTGCAGCAACGAAGACTCAGTGTAGCCAAAAATAAATAAATAAATTTATTTTAAAAAAAGATGAACTGAAATCAATGATATACCACCCTTCAACATTTGTATTTAGGAACAGAGATGTACTAGTTGATAGAAAGACGGTAAAACTAATAGAACTCTAGCGTTTCTGTGGTATCAGGGCAACTAGAGCAAGCCACTGTGGACCAAAAAGCATTTTTGAGGAGAGAGAAGAAAGAGGGAGCACTTCGGGAAAGTGAGTAGAAAATGACGATACAACAGAAGCACCTAGAAGATACTATGATCAGAAGACTTCCAAGAAAGGCATAGAGAATGGTTTTGGTTCCTGACAGTTTCCTGGCTCCAAAACTTAGAAAGCCCAACTGATTTTTAACAATGGCTAAAGTCCTTGAATTTTGATGAGTCTCACTGATTATATCTTTATTATTCACTCACCTTTCTTAAATAAGTAAGTTCCTATGTCTGACAACCAAAAAAGCTAACTAGAATTCATTTTTAATCGATTTTATTCTTCCAAACTACTTAAAGCAAAAGATAAAACATTTTTTTGTTGGATAGTTCTTACCTTATTCTTTCAGTGGGAGGTCCAGTATAATGCAATGGATTGAGATATTCTCTGGAGCAAAATTTACCTACTTCATCCACCCAATGACCTGTTAATGTTGGCGGACAAACCACCAAGGAAGGAAGTGGCATACATTCTGCCAATTTTGATCTTGCATATTCCTGGGCCCTTTAGACAGCAAAACACAAGGAATTAACCAGTTCGTTTAAACTGCTCAGCACCTGAAAGCCTTCTTTTAAAATAACATTTAAAATTACCTGTGACAATGATCTCCTGCTAGAATGCAGATGGACTGTAAAGTTTTTCCTAAACCCATGTCATCACACAGAATTCCATGAAGCTTATACTTATTAAGAAATGCTAACCAGTTCACACCATCCTGAAAGGTTGGGAGAAAAAGAAAAATGATAAATGTGAACAGATCATAACAAATTTTTTCTTGTAAAGAACATGTTTACACAGACCAAAAAATCTGTATTTTTACAGGCAATGAGAAATAAATGGGTATAAGACACTAGACAGAAGAACTGAATTAATAAATCAATTTTTAAACTCTTTAAGGCACATTTACAAGGAACAGTCACTATTTATAAGTATAAAACTTTACCTGCTGATATTTTCTGAGTTCAGCATTGATTGGTACTGGAATCTTGTAATTTTCTAATTTTTTCCCATCTAACAATTGCTCCAAAAAGTGTCGTTCCTTGGCTTTCAACTGGATTAATTCTTCTGACATATTTGGAGGGTCTGGAATGCCTGCCTAAAATTGTTTTTTAAAGTGTATTAAAACTATTTGCTACTATTTATTAATTTTTCCATCCTCAGATTATGAAATCATTTCACATCTTGTCAAAATACAAATGCAGAGATAACACAATATTGTAAACCAACTATACTTCAATTATAAAGAATACCAAAAATAAAACATATATATGTATATATATATAAATGCAGAGAAAAAAGCAATTCAAAAATAGTATGATTTTAAAGACTGGAAGACAAATATTTAAGAATTTGACAGGTATTAAAAGTGCTATAATGAGACTACTAAATAAACACATTTGAGATATTTTAAAGAACACAACTACAATTTATTTTTTCCAGTACCATGGCATTACTTGATAAAGAGGCAAATAAAATTGTACAGTTTATTTTAAGTGAAATCCTGTTACTGGAGCTTCTCAATTTTAGTGTTATGATACCCCAGGGTATTGGTTCTCAAAATGTGGTCTGCAGACCCCTCAGGATTTCTAAGACCTTTTCAAAGGGTTATTGACGTCAACTATTTCATAACAAAAGAAAGACTACTTTTTTCACTGTGTTGACATTTGTTCTGATGCACAAAAATAATGGGCAAAACTGCTTGTGCCTCAGAAATAATCAAGGCGATGTCACCAAGTGTACTGGCAGTCACTGTAGTATTCCTCACAGCCATCCACCAGCTTTTTTTTTTTTTATATATATATTTTTTTTGCTGTAGGTTTTTTTTTTTACATCTTTATTGAAGTATAATTGCTTTACAATGGTGTGTTAGTTTCTGCTTTATAACGAAGTGAATCAGTTATACATATACATATGTTCCCATATCTCTTCCCTCTTACGTCTCCCTCCCTCCCTCCCTCCCTATCCCACCCCTCTAGGTGGTCAACACCAGCTTTTTTTTAAAGTTGGTTTCACTTAAGAATGTCCTTGGGGGCTTCCCTGGTGGCGCAGTGGTTGAGAGTCCGCCTGCCAATGTGGGGGACATGGGTTCGTGCCCCGGTCCGGGAAGATCCCACATGCCACGGAGCGGCTGGGCCCGTGAGCCATGGCCGCTGAGCCTGCACTTCCGGAGCCTGTGCTCCGCAACGGGAGAGGCCACAACAGTGAGAGGCCCGCGTATCACAAAAAAAAAGAAAAAAGAAAAAAAAAGAAATGTAAAGTGAAAGTTAAGAAATGTAAAATTCTCAGAAAAGAACTTCAATTAAATTCAATTAAAATATATGTTCCTTATAATACCAGAAATAGTATCAGGAGTGAGGTGTATACACTGAGTCTTAAGATGATTGCATGTTATATTTTCAGAAGGTTTTTTTTTTTTTGCTGCGCTGCAGGGCTCGAGGGATCTTAGTTCCCCAACCAGGGATCAAACCTGTGCCCCCTGCAGTGGAAGCGCAGAGTCCTAACCACTGGACCGCCAGGGAATTCCCTCAAAAGGTTTTAGAATTAACAACTTTGTCAAGTAAGATAGAAACTAACATTTTAACACATCTAATACCATAATGACAACCATCAAAATGAAGCCTTTCTGCACAGTGCTTTATAAGTAAGAAATCTTCAAACATTTATCCTCATGGACCTTTTAATAAATGACCACCAGATATAAGGCCATACAATAGGGACATTTCCTAACAACGATTAGGATTCATAAATACTGTTTAGTGCCAGGAACCCTTCCTTTGAGTATCTTCCTCACCCCAATTCCTATAAAAGCAGCAAGAGTTACTAATAGCGCAAGGAATTAAAGCTTCTATCAAAACCACTGGTTTATATTCTCTGAATCCTTGACTGAAAAGTACATGATTCTTCCTATGAAGATGGGGCAGAGCAAATCAAGATAAAGTGAAACAGGAATTAACTTGCATGACATTCTTGTTTCTATTGCTGCATCTTCAAACTCATAGCATCTAATCTGCTATTAATCCTATCCAGTGTGTTTTTATTTGTAATTATATCTTTCAACTCAAGAAGTTCAATTTGGGTTGTTCTTATGTCTTCCATTTTGCTCCTTATCACACTCATGCTTTCCCTCTACCTTCTTGAACATATGGAGCATATTTTAATGTCTTTGTATACTAATTCTATTATCTGGGTCATTTCAGGGTCTGCTTCTATTGACTGACTTTTCTCCTGGTTAACTTTTTTTTGGGGGGGCAGGATCTCAGTTCCCTGAGCAGAGATTGAAACCTGGCCATGGCAATGAAAGCCTGGAATCCTAACCACTAGGCCACCAGGGAACTCCCTCTGGTCAATTTTCTGATGGGTGCTAAACGTCGTAAGTTTTACGCTGTTGGGTGCTGAACTTTTGGGGGTTAAACAGTTTTTTCTTTTGGGGATATAGTTAAATTACCTGAAACCAATTTGATCCTTTTCAGGCTTGCTTTTAAGCTTTATTAAGGTGCGTTCAAATCAGTCTTCTGTCAAGGGTTAATTTGGCCCTGCTACTCAGGCAATATACTTCTAAGGACTGTACTCAGTGCCCTATATGGTAAGTCCTCTGACTCAGCTTGGGGGAAATACCTATTCTTGACCCTGTGTGAGCTCTGGGAATTGTTCCACCTACTCCTTTCTGATTTTTCCCCCCAGTCTCAAACATATTCTCATACATATGCACAGATGAATGAATACTCAGCCTTTGTGTGGACCTCTGGAGCTTCCTCTCTGTGCAGCTACTTCCTCTCAGGTACTCTGCCTTGCAAATTCTACCCATCTTGTCCTCTCTGCACTCTGACTCTGCTAGCCTCTGTTTAGGTTTCACTTCCCTGTCCTATGGTCTGGAAACTCACTCCAGGCAGTAAGCTAGGGCATTTCATTTGTTCCCTTGTTGTTCAATGTCTGAAATCCATTGTTTCATTCATTTTGTCTGTTTTTCTAAGTTAAGGTAGGAGGATAAATCTGTTTTATCATGGCTGGAAGCAAAATATGCATCACATCCTTGTAATTTTCACATCTATCAAAGGGAATCTTATCAATCTTTTCTCAATCTCTAAAGTTCAAAATCTCTTTTCTTTGCCAACTTGTTATCAAGTACTGTTATTCTCCCTTAAAAAAAAAGTAGTTTAAAAAAAAAAAAAAAAAAGTAGTTTAGACTCTTTATCACCTCACAGTGGATCTGGGCTCTGGGGGCACTTACATTCTAATCCACATTCAAACAGCTATTAAACTGATTTTCCTAAAACACTGCTTTCATCATCTACTCCTTTGCTCAAAGAACACATGATGGTTTCTCATCACTCATTGATTTCAATGCCAAAAAAGACCAAAGGGACAAAGCATAATCAACTTAGTTCACAGATAAGATGATGCAAGGCCCAAAAGTTAAAGGATATGAATAAGACCTAGGAAGCAGAGGATGGAAACAATTCAGGAAATGTCACTTGGGTCTTTTGATACAGTAGTCTAGTATTTTTTTAGTCACGGTGGTTATTTTAACATATTGTGGAAAAAATATTCATGCAGAGAAATATATAAACAAATGTACAGATCAATAAATTAGAAAACAAACAGCTCTCTAACTACTGCCTGATTAAGAAAAACAGCCCTGCCATCATCCTACAAGATCCTGTGAGCTCCTTCCCAGTGATAACCCACTCTCCTTTCCTCAAGAGGTAATCATTTTACTGACTTTTCATGGCAGTTTCTTTTTTTACCTTTCTTTATACCTTTATCACCTAGGTATGCATCCCATGTACTTTTGCCTATTTTTGAACGTCATAAAAATAGAATCTTACGTTAAGGATTCACTAATTGTCGTATGTATCTGTACTTTGTTCGTTCTTATTGCAGTATAATAATCCACAGTTAACATATCTACTCTACAGATAATGAGTAGCTCAGTGGTTTTAGACTACTATAAATAATGGTATAAATAGTATTCTTGAAGGTGTGTCTTGGATGTATTCTGAATTTCTCTAGGATATATACCTAGCATAGATTTGATGGGTCATTGGGATGGGAATCTTCAACTTTACCAGATATAGCCAATTTTTTTTTTTTTTTCAGAGAGGCTATCATCCAACTTACGCTTGTATTTTGCTGGTGGAAATATAAAATGGTAGAGTTACTCTGGGTAAAATAGTTTGGCAGTTTCTTAAAAAGTTAAACATGATATGATCCAGTAATTCCACTCCTAAATATCTGCTCAAAAGAAATAAAAGCAGGGACTTCTCTGGCGGCCCAGTGGTTAAGAATCCATGTTCTGGGGCTTCCCTGGTGACGCTGTGGTTAAGAATACACCTGTCAATGCAGGGGACACAGGTTCGAGCCCTGGACCAGGGAGATCCCACATGCTGCAGAGGAACTAAGCCCGTGCACCACAACTACTTAGCCTGTGTGCCACAATTACTGAAGCCTGTGTGCCTACAGCCTGTCCTCTGCAACAAGAGAAGCCACTGCAACGAGAAGCCCGTGCGCCACAACGAAGAGTAGCCCCTCGCTCGCCGCAACTAAAGAAAGCCTGCGCGCAGCAACAAAGACCCAACGCAGCCAAAAATAAATTAATTAATTAAAGGAAAGAAATAAAAGCATACATCCACACAAAGACTTTATAAGTGCATAAAGTGCACGTTCAAAGCAGCATTACTCATAATAGCCAAAAGCTGGTAATAAGCCAAATGTCCATCAACTGGTGAATGGATAAACAAAATGTGGTGTCTCCATAAAATAGAGTATTATTTGGCCAGTAATACTCTAAACACACCCAAAAGGATAATACATCCAAAAGGAGCTACTGACATACTACAACACGGATGAACTGCATATATACTTACTTCCTGAATTACAAAAATCCCATAAAAATATGTAAGTGGCTAAGTGGAAGGGTCCTGGCTTTTCCCTTGCTTCAAGGCACTTCTATTTCCCCCATTGGCCACATATATTATTTCTGTAGCATGAATATACTCCAAAATTCTCCAACTTCAGCCTTCTAGTCTGCTTTCTCCATAATCCAACAGAGACATCATTTGCTTTTTACACTTTCAATTACTATCTTTCAAATTTACCTTTCACGTAAACTTCAGAACAGAATCTTTACATAGATGTTACCAGGGATACTTAGGAACAATTCTATTTCTAGAAGAGCATCACTGAATTATCATTCTTTTAGGAACCATAGTTTTTGTTTGTTTTTTAAATTTTTGGCCGTGTCGTGTGGCATGTGGGATCCTAGTTCCCCGATTGAACCCGTGCCCCCTGCAGTGGGGTCTTAACCACTAGACTGCCAGGGAAGTCCCAGAACCATAGTTTTATGTAAAACACTGTGTTAAAAAAAAATTACCCATTAAAGCATAAAATTCTTAACACTTATAACATAAACATATTCAAATCTTTTTTTAAACCTGACATGTTCTTTAAAAAGGGTTACAATTACTATGAAGTTACTGAAAACATTAAGTCCATAAACCAAGTATCTTCAACTTACCTCAAGTGGCATGAGTCTAATTAGTGTTGCAAAGCACTGTGTAGCCATGAATCTTACACTGTCCGTCTGATCACTCATTCTTCCCAACACAGGCACGACTAAAAGGACAATATATGGAACAATACCAACATCCAGTTGTTCCATTACACCTGAGTAAGTTATTAAGGAAATTTCCAACTGGTTCCAAGGTAGATGTTTTCACAAACTAAGACCATGACTTCTAAAACAGTTCCTCATTTTCTCACCTGTATTATGAAGAACTGACTGTCCCTCAAGGTCTATGATTCAACTATAACAGCATTTGTATAATGTTACTCCTTTGTGAACATTATGTAACTTTCTCATGATTAAGAAGATAAAATGATGTTTTTCACCTGAGGAAGGCTGGAGGTAACTTTATTAATAAGACTTTTTTCCATAGAGAAATTCCTACAAGTTTCTAGAATTCCCATACCAAAATTGAGTTACAATTGCAAGCAAGGGAGCACAACTCAGCGTCAAAGATTAATTCCAAATTTCCCACCAACATCTCAACAATCTTAAACTGGACATAGCAGGCCCAGTGAGTTCAGTCCTCCTGTAATCTTTAGCATTTCTGAGCCAGAGTTTCTAACTGATTTGATCTCCACCCGTCTTTCTTGCTCTTATACCGAAATATCTTTCGGGTTATTTCGAGAAAAGAATGTCAGTGGATGCCATACCCTTGGTAAAAGCTCGCCTGTAGGGCTTCCCTGGTGGCGCAGTGGTTGAGAGTCTGCCTGCCGATGCAGGGGACGCGGGTTCGTGCCCCGGTCCGGGAAGATCCCACATGCCGTGGAGCGGCTGGGCCCGTGAGCCATGGCCGCTGAGCCTGCGCGTCCAGAGCCTGTGCTCCACAACGGGAGAGGTCTCAACAGTGAGAGGCCCGTGTACCGCAAAAAATGATAATAATAATAAATAAATAAGCTTGCCTGTATATTTCTAGTTATTTAGTATATACTTAGTCATTTTCTACCCAAGTAATGAACAAAGCAAACATAATATGTTTATAAGAACTACCTATATCTGATTAATATTTTAAAAAATTGATTATAAACCAAATAAACAGATTAGTTACTAGATAAATAGTTCATGAGGTACATAAAATTTTTGCCTGTAAAAAGATCTCTTAAAATTAATAGTAATTCTTCAGACTTTCTGTGTGAATATTTTCATAATCAAATGTAAATATATTTATAATGTATTACAATGTAATAAAAATACACTTCAAAATAAAATCTAAAAAAGTAGGTTTCTTTTTGGAACAAGGCAGGTTATGTGCGTATTTGTTTTTGTTCTGTTTTGTTTTGTTTTTGCTGCACTACGCAGCTTGCGGGATCTTAGTTCTCTGACCAGGGATCAAACCCATGCCCTCAGCAGTGAAAGCATGGAGTCCTAACCACTGGACCACCAGGGAATCCCTGTGCATATTTGAATAAATTTTATTTTAGTCATCCTTAAATAAAATGAATATAATTTCTGAATAGTTTGTCAAAATAAAAAAGGATACAGGCAAGTGCTTCAATTGCACCCTCTTGTTTGATATTGTCATCAATTGCTCCCAGCCATGGAAGAACCTTCTCCAAAAAAATATTCATTGTTTCCATGGTACCTATTTTGCTCATGACGCCTATACAACGAGCAGCCATGTGCCTCACTGCAGTGCTGGGGTACTGAAGGCACATATAAAGATGAGGCAAATGCTGTACCAACTAAAAACAAAAAGTTTAAGATAATCAGAACACTCATTAGGGAATCTACTGTTTAAAATATAACTATAACGGCCCATACTCAGAGGCTCTCAATATTCTAAGTAACTCTAAATCCAAGAATATCTCCAATTACCTCAAAACATTACTGTCAAAACTTCCTCAATAAAAATTTAAATCTAAGTTGTTATTATAATGCTTTTAAAAAGAATAGAAAGGTGCAGAACTTCTCCCCTGTTCAATATCCTCTTAGGCATCAGGGAACACTCAATTCTTTCCAAAATTAGCAGGGAACGCATCAAAGGGACTTGCAAAAATCTCCTACTAAGGGTGGGAAAATGACACCACACATCATCAGCCCCCTCCCAATATGGCTTAGTTTTAGGTACATACTTTTTTATTCACTGGGTTGAGTGATCTCGATTTTGTTCTGGGCACTATACTTTGGTAGGTATTTTCCACTTTAACTTCCTGGCTTACCAAAGGCAATATGATCACAAGACCACAACATATCCCATTATTAAATGTCTGCTGCATGGAAGCCAGGATTAATGCTCATGAGATCCAGGTACTTGCTCAACAGACTAGCCTTACAGCTCAGCTGAATGCATGCTGTTGATCACGGAGGGTGAGCATATAAAGGATTCTGCCCTTCTTTTTTTTTTTTTTTTTTTTCCCTTCTTTACTAATGATAAATCCGCAAAATTTAACAAGAATATGCTTTATTACTATATAAACAGAAAAATTTCACTCTTCTCTACTCTCTCCTAGATTCTCCCTCTTATATTAGATGGGAATAGAGAATTGGAGATAGCACCCTTCACAATGTTATAAACTGCAGAGAGCTTCCTATTGCAGTTATACGGAAAGAGTAATACTTTCTTCAATGGAAAAACCAGACAATTAATTCTCTAGTCTATGTTCCTCCTCCCTCGGTTCCAATTTTTTGGTAAGAGATATTTTAACAGTCAAAAAATAAACCCAGGTTCTATCTTTGCCACTGACTAGTTTCATCTCTGAGAGGTAACTTCCTTCTACCATTACATTTATCTTGGAAAGAGGTTTTATTTCATGTACTCTTCCTTTCCTAGACTATATTATTAAGATGGTATAGATGAATAGGGATGCGGCTTTCTTTCCTGTTTACACCTGGCTTCTGTGTCATCAGAGCCCTGTCCCTACTGCCCTGTATTCTAAGCTCCCAGAGTGGGTTTTCTATCATTCATGCACCCAGCTCTGCCTCAAAGCCCATAAGAGTTGAGTTGTCAGGAAAGAAGGAATCTAGATATAGCATATAAAAGAAAATGCAATTATAAGAGATGACATCAAAGTTGCACTTTTCATTCAAGCCTTAAGTCTAATAAGACTACTTGTTTTACTAGGAAAAAAAACTACACTTGCATTAGTTAGTTACCAAGGGATGAAGCTCAGAATCCATTGACACTGCTGCTGTTTCAAAAACTTGCAGAGAATTCACCAGTTCTTGGGCAGGGCCATCTCCCTTTTCCAGGAGGGACTTTCCATCTATTAAAACATATTGATTTAAGTGCATATTACCTTGCAAATAATTCTTTAAAATCTAGAGCCCACAGAAAGTTTTAGCACTCCCCCAGGTACTGTGGGAGAGTCTATTTTGCTTTATAATGTAAAATGAAATACCATGCCCTTAATTTAACTGCTGAGGTACTACACCTAAAGCAACTAAAGATGTTTAACATAATGATCCATTTCAAATATCTGTTTCTAAATATGTAATAGAAAAAGTAAAAAGCAAAAAGTATGCAAAATGACATGAAAATAAATTAAATGTTTGTACCAACCTTCCATTTAAAAACTTACCAGCTGGCCTGGGATAAACAGGTATAGGCATTGTTATTTTATAAGGACATACGTAATGAATATATACTGAAATTTGTTTAAAATGCAACTCGGAAAAATATGTACACACCAAAATTATTTATGTCGATTGTATTCCTCAATGGACCAACCATAGCATCCCAGAGATGTGGTAACTTCACTGTCATTTCACCACCAAAATGCTTCACTATAGTTGTCAAGGCAAATTCAGCTCCTCTCCGTTGTACCAGGTAAGGCTTCTGGGCCTAAAATTCAATGTTAGTTGAAAACGAAATTTGAGAAAAAAGTATAATGCATTTGAAATGTTATTAAGATAATTTAAAAGTCACTACCTAAGAATTCACAGTGTTACCATTAACTAATTAAGCAATTACTGGACATATTTACCATAACTATAAACATTTCTCAATAATTAAACTTACATGGGCATAAAATCCCTAACTAGATTTTCACATCCAAAGTAAAATACTTTCGGGGGGTTGGAGATAAGGAATAGACAAATATGTGCTGTTTCTAGAGACAGTTCTAAGTAACATGTTTTTTTCTTCTCTCCACCCCAAAGAAACAGGTAGAGAGAGGAAAAGGAGATAAAATGATGGGCCCTTATTTATATTTGCTTAAGGGATAGAATATGAGCATCTATTTAATTTAACCACAAGATTAATAACCTCTTACTTAGCAGTATTTTTTTTTTTTTTTTTGCAGTACGTGGGCCTCTCTGTTGTGGCCTCTCCCGTTGCGGAGCACAGGCTCCGGACGCGCAGGCTCAGCGGCCACGGCCCACAGCCCCAGCCGCTCCGCAGCATGCGGGATCCTCCTGGACCGGGGCACGAACCCGTGTCCCCTGCATCGGCAGGCGGACTCCCAACCACTGCGCCACCAGGGAAGCCCAGTAATTTAATTATAATTAAATAGAAAAGAAACTGTCCCCCGAGAAAGATACATATATATTTTTAAATGAAGGAACTATGTAAACCATGTAAGTATAGATATTAAAACTACAATAAATTTTTGATTAAAATTATGGGAAGAATATAGATAGTGAAAAAACCTTCATTCACAGAATATTTTAAAAGAAATATACACAATAAGCTAAGATTTTGGTTTAAAAAAAGAAACTTAAAATAGGCCTATACTTTATAGAAATATATTAAACACATGTCTTTTAGCATTGATAGTTTATTGCTGAACTCAGGTTAAGTTCCTATGTCTTGCAACCAAAAGAGCTACCTAGAGCATTCATTCCATTGTTAACAATGTGACTGTAAGATTTTCCAAAACCAAACACTTTTTAAAATCATCTTTAAAGAAGACTGTACTGTAGAATAAGTAGACCAATGAAACAGAATAGAGAGCCCAAGGAGATCCTTATATATACAAAGCATAACATAAAACAGAGGTGCCATTATAAACCAGGAAGGAAAAGATTCAACGGTGGGATAAACTGGCTGTTCATGTGGGCAAATAAATTTAGATCCCTACCTCCCTCACATCACATAGTTAATACAAGTTGACTAAAAGTCAGATAGGTAAAACTCTGACGTGTATAAACTTATCCTCTGAATATCAACAGCAATTCCTGACACTGATAGGACTGGGAAAAGTTAGCTTTCACTATTACTTAACATCTCTGTAGTCACTGTTATAGGAATTAGTTTATATTCATGAATGACTCTTGTACCCACTACTGAGAAGGTTTCTTGCCTAGGAAGATAATCATCAAGTTAAGCTGGTAAAAATAATAAGAGGCATGAGAAATTTGAAGAAGTTTTCAGTTTTTCTGGACCCTGTTGCTGCAGTACTCCAAAAAGTTATTAGCCCCAGTTCCTTCACTTAAAAATATTAAAATACAATTCTAGAAGCTGATATGACAATTTAGCTCTCAATCTGTAAGATATTTGTTTTAAAATCAGAGTATTCAAAGAAGAAAACTATTTACCTCATCAAGTTCAACAAGGATATTTCCACTACCTCCTGCAGGAAGATCTGCTATTTGAGCTTTTACTGCTTTGGGGGTAGGACCTCGCCTACTTGTGATAGCAAAAGCAGCTTTTTGATGCCTATAGAGTGTAATTATACCCCTGTGCTTGGTGACAGTATGATGCATTCCATCTTTTTCAGAGTTGGATCCTATTAAGGAAAAAGGTTAAATAACTTTTAAAGCATAATATAGGTGACCAAATGTTTCCTGCTCCAAAAGAGATACAACACATTTTAAAATTGTCTTTTAAGCCTCAATTTTTATAGGCCAATAATATTTTCTTTAGACAATGAAGTGGTAACAAAAATCAATAATTTATACCATTGAATGCTTTAATATTTGCATAGGACCATACTTAATACAACCAAATTTGCAGCATCATATTAACAACAAGAAATATTACATGCAAGAACGAAGGTACCTTCAGTTAAAAGTACATTAATTCTTTAAAAATGAATGCTTCCAGGCATAAAAAGAAACATTAAAAAACAATGCAAGTAAGTTTTCTTTTTAAAAAAAAAAAAGTCCATAGTTACCATGAATTCAGAAACACCAACCACTGTAAAATATTGCTGCCTCACATAGCTCTCAGGGACAGGGATGGGGGAATTTAGGACTAAGGTATGTGAAGAAACATTGGTCCTTGAGATTAGCCTACAAAGAGCAGTTACTTTCCATATAAATTTTCTGGATGAAAATAGAAAAGCTGTTTAAGCATTATTTGCTAAAGGTAACAGAGCCCACTTATCTCATAAGACATGTACTAAATTAGAGAAACCAGAATTTTACAGGAAGAACTTTTATTCACCACTGGATATAATTAAGTTTTCTAGCTCTGTTAACAGTAAACCCTATAATTATGGTCTTGAAAGAGAAGTTAAGCGTTAACACCTGTCTCATAGAATTCAGTCATTTTATATATCAGGTCTTTTATGAATAACTTATTTAAGTTAAGAGGTTGTGATTTTATTAGCAATATGTGCAAATTCTCTCAAAATGGGAAAAAGCTCCAACATAAACTGGATTTGTGCTTAAATTATACCTGTAAGTGACTATAAACAAATTTAAATGGTTAATTCTTTCTCTACCCCAAATAAAACTTTAGATATATACCTTTAGAATTTTCCTGGCCACTTTGTGTTGGTACTGGACACGTGACAGAAGGAGTTAGATATGGGTCCACACAAAGTGAGCTACAGAGATTTTTAATAATTTTTGAATTGGGACAGGGCGTCCTTCTTGTGCACTGCTGAAGCAGTTTGGCTATGCACTGAGCCGCGTAGTTCTGCACTAGAGTATTCTCTTCTTTTTTAATTGTCTCCATTAATGGTTTTATAATAGGATTTAATTTCTCCGGAAGTTGCTGCAAGCTTACAACTGCACATGCAGCAAAAGTATGCACTCTCAACTGCAACACCTGCCACTCCTGGTTGGTCTCTGTAACGGTCATTTGGACCTGCTGTCGTTTACTATCTAACTGCTGTAACACTTGAAGATTTAAATCGAAAGATGATGTGACTTCATTAAAAACAGCAGTGACCTATTAAAAAAGAGAAATCAAAAATCATTAAGGACATCAACCCCAAATAGCCTGTAAACTCCTAAAGGGCAGACAACAAACTTTCTGTTTCAATTTTAAGTTCCATGATATCTAGTACTATTTTAGTATTCAGTAAACTAAATAAATGTCTAAAACCTTCCAAGTAAACTTTATTTTATTTTTTATTTATTTATTTTTTTGTGGTACGCAGGCCTCTCACTGTTGTGGCCTCTCCCGTTGTGGAGCACAGGCTCCAGACGCGCAGGCTCAGTGGCCATCGCTCACGGGCCCAGCCGCTCCGTGGCATGTGGGATCCTCCCGGACCGGGGCACGAACCCATGTCCCCTGCATCGGCAGGTGGACTCTCAACCACTGCGCCACCAGGGAAGCCCTAAACTTTATTTTAATCTGACTTAATTTAACATTAGTATTATATTGTTTAAGAAAGACAGTTTCTTGAGAGACTTATTATATCTAATAAGTTTGAGTGAAAAATCACACACAATACCCATATAGTGAAATGAGAACGCTGTAAGCAAATATAAACCAACAGTTAAGAGAGGATGGTACAATAGTCATTAATTATTTAATTACCAAGAGCTGCTTAAAGCTGTAAGACTATGGCATCAGACTACTTTACAAGCTCCATTAAAAGACTGTTCAATACATCTTCTTAAAACAACTTTATGAGATATAACTCACATACAATACACTCATTTAAAGTGTACAATTCAATGGTTTTTATTATATTCAGAGTTGTACAACCATCACTACAATTTTAGAACATTTTCATCACCCCCATGTAACCACTTATCTACTTTCTATCTTTATAGATTTGCCTATTCTGGACATTTCATATAGATGGACTAATATAATGTGTAATCTTTTGTGACTAGATTCTTTCATTTAGCATAATTCTTCCAAGGTTCACTGATGTTGTAGCATGTATAATAACTTCATTCTTTTTTTTGCCAAATGATATTACACTATATGGATATATCAGTTGCATTTTTCCATTCATTAGTTGATGAATGGATGGGTTGGTTCCACCTTTTAGCTATTACGAATAATGTTGCTATGAACGTTTATGTACAAGTTTCTGTGCACACATTTTTTAAATTACCATTTAAAGACTGTGTGATGGATTACACAACAAAAATAGTTTTCTTGTTTGATGGGTAACTGCAATCATAAAGGGGCTCCATAAATCCAATCTGATCAATGTTGGTCAGAAAAGCCTGTAACATTAAAGAACCTACCTTTTTTTTTAATGGAGAACCCAATTTTTCAGACTTAGAAATAATCAATTCCCTTATGGACAAGACTGATAATGCCAACCTCTATTATAAAAAGCAAAATAGGCACACAAATAAGATCTTCTTTTATCATTATAAAATACCAAAGACTTTAAATTGAGCTGTATCTGCTTCATCTTGATCTGTTCTCTACAAAGGAACATGACCACATACCACTTCTAGCTTATACTCTCCACTTTGCTTTGTCTATTTTATGTGTTCAAGCTTTGCATAAGATTATTTGAAACAGGTTTCATTACTAAAAGTTTAAAAACATTGTCCTAAATACACTATGCTTCTGTCAATTTTCAATGATTCTAGGCAACTTAGGAAAAGCTTTCCAATTACCCCAAATTCACTCAACAAATATTTAATGAGCAATACTAAGAGATGAATATCAATGTCTTCATACACTCAAAAAATGTTGAGAATAATGTGGGAGACAGATACGTAAGTAAACAAGACAATGTAACATGAAACTGAGGTAGGTGCAAGTTGCTGTGGTAGCACAAGGATAGCTTAACTCTTCTTAGAGGAGACAAAAGTAGAGAAGGCTTGCCAGAGGCAGTTAACACTTATGCTAGATTCTTAAACAATGGATAAGTCTGGAGTTATGGGGACATCTTGGCAAACAGAGTGAGGTAGGGAGTGCAAAGTGAGGCACTGTCCAAGGAACTGACAACAGCTTACCACGGCCTGAGCACAGGGCGATGAAGGAATGTCAAGAGATGAACTTGGGATGAGCATAGAGGCTGGAGGGTAGGGAATTTCTGGCAAAGGAAAGAGGAGCTCAGACACCAAAGTGAGAATGAGTGAAGCAAAGAAAGTGAGTGAGGGTGGTGTACTTCTGCAAGAGAATAACTAGGCTTAAGTGGAGGAAGTTTGAGAATAATGAGGAGAAAAGAGATGGGGAATTTAGAGAAGGTGTTGAAAGTAAGAAAAAAACTAAAATCAAGGAAAAAGAAAATAATGTTTTTAAGTAGGGGAGGGATGTGTTCAGAGTGGCACTAAGAATTTCATTAGTGTGGCACAGCAAGCAGGATGGAATGAACCAGAGACTGCCTGGAGCCTTAGAGATGAGTCAGGACCTAGTCATAAAGTACTAAGGCCTTTGACTGGGTTGTGGTGATGGAAACAGAGAAAGGATAAACATATGAAACTTTCTGAAAGGAAATGTTAACAAGATTTGAGACTGTGCTTATAAAGGGTTATTTTCTGTTAAAAAATAAATCCCAATTTTGGTTGTGTTAAGTTTGAAATGATAGTGAGATATCCAAGCAAAAATGCCTAATTGAAGAACATAAAAGATCAAGAGAAGATAGCACAGTACATGGTTAAGAACTAAATTGTGAGAATGGTGACAGACAAAGGAAGACCTTCAGGAAATGCCTATATGTTGCAGGTAAGAATAAAATAGGGATGCAAAGAAAGTTACAAAGAGCAGTGGCTCTTAGCCAAGGCCAAGACTAATCTTTTAAAATTGCTCTTCCCTCAAATATGCTCTTCTAGAGACTCTGATATCCCAGGTCAAAACCACTGGACTAAGGAAGCTGATGAAACAGAATAGGAGTTTCACTGGGGAGTGAGAGGTTTGAATAAGAAAAGCTTTAAGAGTCCATGTAATAGCTTTAGAAAGAAATGTTGTCAGAAACAGTAAGAAGGGAACCCAGACCTTAAAGAAAATTTGAGGTTTTATTCCAGGAAGGCAAAATATGGGGGAGGGGAGGCAAAAAGGAGAAATTATAGAAAAACAACAATCAGAAAAACTCAGAAAAAAAATTGAAGCAATTTTAGCTTTTTTTCACAGGTGAGAACAAAAAAAATTTCAACTATATTATTTTTTCAATAAGAAAGGGGGATAAGAAATGAAGCATGCTCTTTCACAGCAATCAACACAAGTGAAGCAGCTGAGTTTCTGGTTCTTGAACTCATAAAAGGAAGAACTCATTTACACCACCTAACCTCAAAGACTTACTAAGTACAAAGATACAGTAATCAAGACACTGGTGCTAGCATAACAGACAAATAGACTGAACAAATAGAGCCCATATACAGACACACATTTACATTTCAATTAATTTTTGACAAAGGTGCCAAAGAAATTCCATGGCGAAAGAAAAATC
Organism: Phocoena phocoena; assembly: GCF_963924675.1. Classification (NCBI taxonomy): domain Eukaryota; kingdom Metazoa; phylum Chordata; class Mammalia; order Artiodactyla; family Phocoenidae; genus Phocoena; species Phocoena phocoena. The sequence goes on from NC_089234.1 coordinate 34,525,378, forward strand.
TTTTCAATAAATGATGATGGAAAAATTAGGTATCTATATGAAAAACAAAACGCAATCTCTACTTCACACTATATATAAACATAAATATGGATGATTGAACAAAAACTAAAACTACAATGCTTTATAAGAAAATGTGTGTGAATAACTTCACCACTTGGAGATAAAAAAAGGTACCTTAGGTCACAGAACACAATAACCATAAAAGAAAATAACTGATAAACTAGACTTCATCAAACTTAAAAATATCTGCTCATCCAAAGACACCATTAACAAAATGAAAAGGCAAGCCACACAGTGGGAGAAAATATTCGGAAAGCATCTATCTGACAAAGGATTGGTATCCAGGATATATAAAGAACTCCTACAACTCAATAATAAAAAGACAACAGACAAAAGATTTGAACAGACATTTCAGAAAGGAAAATCAACAAACGGCCAATAAGACATAAAAAAGTGTTAAACATATTAGTCATCAAGGAAACACAAGTTAAAACCACAATGACACTATCACACAACCACCAGAAAGGCAAAACTTACAAGGAGTGACCATCATCAAATGTTGGTGATGATGCAGAGCAACCAGAACTCTCATATATTGCTGATTAGAAGGTAAAATGATACAGCCACTTTGGGAGAAGTGCAATTTTTTATAAAACTAAATAAACACCTCACCCTATGACCCAGCAATTCCACTCCTATGTATTTACCCAAGAGAAATGAAAATATGTCTTTAAAAAACTTGTACAAAAATGTTTATAGCAGCTCTGAGCTAAGAACTTGGAGTAGCCCAAATGTTCATCAAGCAGAGAAGGGCTTACACTAGTTGTGGTATATTTATACAATGAAAGAAAACTCAGCAATAGAAAAGAATGAATTAGTGATACATATAACAACATGTATTATTTTACAAAACATCGTGCTGAAAAAGATCCTTACACCAAACAGCACAGAGTGTATGATTCCATGTATATGAAATTCTAGAACAGGCAAAAGTAATCTATGGTGAAGGTAAAACCAGAACAATGGTTATTTGAGGGCAGGGGATTGACTGGGAAGTGTTATGGCACTGTCTGTATCTTGATAGAGGTTTGGGTTTCACAGGTATTTGCTTCTGTTAAAATTTATCATATGTTCCATTGGAGATTTGTACAATCCATAGTACATAAGTTTTACCTCAAAGAAGAACAAAAAAACATAACTCAATTTTAGTTAATGACACAAAAAAAGAGAAAAAAACATAAAAACTGAATTTTAGTTTAAGTGTACTGATATCTGTCTGTAACTTACTTAAAAATGCACCAAAAATTAATGGTTGAATAGAGGGGTAGAGAGTTGCATATATATGTGATAAAGCAAATTTAGTAAAATGCTAACTGTGTAATCTAGTTGGTAGGTATATGAGACTTCATTGTGTAATTCTCTTATGTTTGAATATTTTCATTGTAAGTTGGCAAAAGGGGGGGGAAGTACTCAAGAACTTAGAGAATCAATTTTTTCTATACTCTGCCAGTCTTAAGCAAAACTGAGAAGTGACAAAAATGTAACAGTTTTTTCTAATAAAGGTATATTGGTTTGTCAAAGCAGAGATAAAAAAAAAAATCCCTTCCCCATTCTCTTATTTCAAGGAAAGTCAATACAATGAAATAACCTTTCTAAAGGGTAGTGATGACAGGCTACCAAGCCATAAATAGATTCAACAAATTAGTGTTTTTGTGGTAAACATGACATGACAAAGTTCTTATCCTTATTTCATGCTCTAAAATTAAGAAGGTTACTTCTTTACTCACCAGGTCATTAGCTTGATCAATTGTAAAAACATTGTTGTTTACTCTATTACCAACTTCAATATGTGCATCAGCTAATGATGAAATAAGCTGTTTACACTCATTCTGCATTCGTGTGAATGGAACGGCAATTTCATCATAATATAAATGTTCTGAAAGGATATCAAGTAAACGTGGCTGCACAGCTAGGGTAACAGCTCTACACTCCTAAAATATAACAGACAACAAATATTCAGGGCAAATATGCAAACATAATTCCAGAAATGCATAAATCTTCGCTTGCAAACTACCAAGTCTAAATTTCTATTGATTTTGAACCTATATTCTCTTATCTCCCAGAACAACATAGTTATTAGTTGCACAGAGAAAAGGTATCACACCCAAACTACTCTAAAATTTTAATATGAATGACTATAGCACATGCACATGGAACTATTACAATTCCATTAAACTTTCCACTTAATTACTCTTACTTTATTCTGAATTTATTCCAAGTTTACATATATATTATATACCACAGATTTTAAAATATACAACTGTAAAAAGAAATCAGCCAGAAAAGAACACTTAGCATGCACTAAAAATGTTATTTAAAAACTCATTAGATTTCTTAACAGTTGAACCCACAGCTTCACATGCCATACTGTAGAAATGGATATATAATTTAAAGGCTACTTACCTGCCCCCAAATTTAACTAACCCTTCCCACTCTCTCTGGTTGTTGCCTGCCCCAACCAGAGGGGGAATGACCTCAGTGGTGAGCCATGAGGGGTTCTGTGGGATCTGGGTGATCAGCCTGGGCTTCACAGAGTAAGTCCAGAGAAGCTCTGTGAGGGTCCAGAAACCGAACTGTCAACACTTGCTGCTGAGTCTGAGAGGCACAAAAACACAGCATCACTGCCTCTCCAGCACACCGAGTCCTGCCTAAAAACAGATGAGCCTTGCTTCTTTCCAGAGGCAAAGCTGGGGTTTCAGTTGCAATAGAGCATGGCTCAATTACTTTTAGACACAGCTCTGACAAACTGCTAAGAGGCAGTAACAAGCAGCTCTCACAGCAAGTGCAGACAGTTAAATTTCCAGAATTCCAGTCAATGGAATAAACAAAGCCAGCAGGAAGTTTCTCTGATTTACAGAAGCAAGTCTTACACAAAATCATACGTCTTACTAGAAGTTAAAAATTAAAGGGGCTGTAAGGGAATGGCTTATTTGGAAACATAAAGATTTGGGTTTAAATGTGGAGATTTTATTCTTCCTGTGACCAAAAATCTGCCCTTGCTACTAGTCATAAAAATGGATTTCTATCACTCAAAGCCTCTTATCTTTTGTAGTTCTCAAGTACAAGACTGGGGGTTCTAAGAAAAAAGTCTAGGGTTAAAGGCAAATGAGAAACAATATTGCAATATAATTTGAATACTTTTCTATAAATGCTGGATCTTTATACAGAGAAAATTTTCACTTTTCTGTTTGTAAAATATAATGAAAATAATCCTAACAGCTAAGGAAATTGGTTTAAATTGTCTTCATTTATTTTTGGGCAAAATCTTACCTTCTGTAAAGCAGCCCATTCACAGATTACCAAAGCTACACTAATTCTCTGTAAGGCAGATTTGGAGTTCAAATGGAAGAGTAGTAACTGGCCAAGGGATTCAGCTGGTTTAATTTCTTGGGTTACCACATTTACACCTGGATCACAGATACAACAACAAAGTGCTCCTAACAACCTAAGAGGGAGAAAAAAAGAAGTTACTATAGAATTGCTTGAAGTTTCCCCTATTGAAGCTATAACTTTTCCCAAGGAAGACATAACTCCTATCTTATCTTCATAAAAATATATAAATCTTACTTTTAAAACTTCAAAAAAATTAGAAACTTTTTCTTATGCTTTAATTTTTTCCCTACTCTGTAACTAGTGTGATGGAGGAAAGACTGACAGACACATCACAGGAATCTTTTGGTTAAATGACTTTTGAGTTTATGTATACTTACTTGGCTGCCATCATTCTAGCCCGCATAACAACAAAATCCCTGGTGGCAGGGTCTTCCATGATGGTGTCTGCACCTGCAATGTACTCCTGAAGTACTTCTTTACTCTGGCTTTGGCCTTGACGCACCTTACCACCTGTTTTTTCCTAGAGGGAATAAGGGGGAAGAAAACAATAATTAAAGATTAACCATTAAAATTTAATTGACAACATCAAAAACACTCTCATTTGTTATAATCCCAGTAAAATACAGTTCTTTTCACAAAATTTTAATGGATAAAAATTGCTATGCATTTTGTCAAGGTTCTAGTGATATAATTTTTCCTTATGTTACAATAATGGTATCATGCTTATAATAAAGCAATACAGATTTCTTACATGGTTACTGTATTAATAATTATGAGTTGAAAAAAATAATAATAATTATGAGTTGAACATACAAATACATTATGTCCCTCTACACTTACCTTGGCTCTAGCTTTTACTTCAAGCAGCATATTTAAATCAATAGGTAAATGAGAAGGCTGCATCATTAAGCAAAGCCAAGCACCCATCCATGGACAAGCAGCTGCTACCACATACTGAACTGAAGCCTTGCTCAACAATTCCATCCAAACCTGCAGAATGAAAAGGGAACAAGAAAGTGAAATTTTTCTAGCAAGGCCTAAAAAAACCTAATACTTACTTTTAGGGATACTGAATCAAAAAAAAAAAAAAAAAAAGTAGGAAATAGCACAGAGATTAATTTAAAAATTCAATATAGAGGCTTATTTTTAAATACTGTTTTTGGGTAGGTAGGTTCATATACTAAAAAAAAGTAATACACGAGAAAGTCTTTTAAAAAAGGAATACAAAGTATTTTCCCCAGTATTTTATGAAAATCACTTAAAAAAAAAGATACCCATAAAAATAAGTTATCAAAATCTCAGTAAGTCTCTGAAATCCTTTGTATGTATCATAAAGCTCAATATGCAGTCCTATATTCAACACTGCTTCAATATATAATAGCTCCTATAAATAACCTCTGCTAAATTCAGAGGTAGTGATATCCTAGTATAAATTAAGAACAGTATAAGTCTTGATTCATGATCTTACTCAATAAAGCACCTTTTTTGATGCCTAGCATTAAATGGGCTAGGGCCAGCATGTAGAAATAATACCAATGTTAACCCAAGGCTGTTAACAATGAGCCACCTCAGAGGTCAGTGATTCAAGATTAACTTAACAGGTTTTAAAGGTACAACAGTGCCATTTCCTCCCATAAATATTATTAAATACATCAAATGTCTATTCTTTTTTTTTTTTTTTTTGGCGCTATGCGGGCCTCTCACTGCTGTGGCCTCTCCCGTCGCGGAGCACAGGCTCCGGACGCGCAGGCTCAGCAGCCATGGGTCACGGGCCAGCCACTCCGCGGCATGTGGGATCCTCCCGGACCGGGGCACGAACCCGCGTCCCCTGCATCGGCAGGCGGACTCTCAACCACTGCGCCACCAGGGAAGCCCCAAATGTCTATTCTTTAAAGGTTCCAACACATATGAACAATCTTGCTAAGTAATAAAAAAGTACAAGTCTAAACTATGACAATCAGACTCTATATATTACCAATAAATCCCAAAGATGCTCTGCAGGATCAATAAGCATGCTGATAAACAGCAAAATGAGGGATGGAGAAAAGCAGCCTTTCCTTCATTTTATTTTCTGTATTGAGGCTATAAAGAAAGCGCTTAAAACGTTTGCCAGGTAGGTCACACAAGCAGCAGGGCTAACCAGGACTTAACTACTATATTCCATAAGAAGCCTATTTCCTTGTCTCATTTTGCAGATCTCCAGACTATTCAAATCTCTTGGATGATTTCTAATTTCTTAAAATCCCTGATCAACAACAGTACAGAGTTATGAAAATTTTTTTACATCTACCAAGATACTGGGAAAGGAGTACAGATATATTCACCATATACCTTGTGAATGAGGTCCAGAATTTCCTGGCTGCTTTCTAAAACACAAAACTGAAAAATGTGTCGAAGCATATCAGGAAGGATAGGTATAAGCCAAGATGAAGAGTTCTAAAAACAAAAACAAAATCAAAATTATAGCATATAATTCTTTGGTGTTAGCTTATTTAAAAAGCTGTAAGTCAAGTAACAGAAGTACTACCATGAAAAGACTGTATGACTTCATCAATAATGTTCAACTGGTGATAAATTTTGACAAGATTCTGGAGCAACAATACCGCATTTACTATTCCAATGCTTTGGAGAAATTAAATGGCACACAATCGCTGGGAAGCTGGAGAAAGTCTGATTATGATTAACAACACTGAATTGTGCTTCTAATAAATTGAAATCATCCTCTATATGGGAGCAAGCTCTAACCAGCAACAACTCTTTGGTTACATTATATATCACTGCTCAGTCAGGGAAATTTGACAAATGATCAGATTACTGCTGCTGTGCTAAACAAACAGTTTAAGTTCTGTGTGCTCACCATTAACGCAAGTAATGAACTGTAAGATGATATCCAACCTAGAAAATTCAACTTTGAGTTCACTACAAAATTAAGGCAACTGTTCTTTTTTTTTTATATATTTATTTTTGGCTGTGTTGGGTCTTCGTTTCTGTATAAGGGCTTTCTCCAGTTGCGGCGAGCGGGGGCCACTCTTCATCGCGGTGTGTGGGCCCCTCACTGCCGCGACCTCTCCCGATGTGGAGCACAAGCTCCAGATGCGCAGGCTCAGCAGTTGTGGCTCACGGGCCTAGCCGCTCCGCGGCATGTGGGATCTTCCCGGACCGGGCATGAACCTGTGTCCCATGCACTGGCAGGCATACTCCCAACCACTGCGCCACCAGGGAAGCCCCAAGGCAAATGTTTTTAATCTATTTTGGGTTAGGGACCCTTTGAAAATCTGGTGAAACTATACACAGAGGAGGAACCAAGATGGCGGAGTAGAAGGATGTGCTCTCACTCCCTCTTGCAAGAACACCAGAATCACAACTAGCTGCTGGACAATCATCGACAGGAAGACACTGAAACTCACCAAAAAGATACCCCACATCCAAAGACAAAGGAGAAGCCACAATGAGATGGTAGGAGGGGCACAATCACACTAAAATCAAATCCCATAACTGCTGGGTGGGTGACTCACAGATTGGAGAGCACTTATACCACAGAAGTCCACACACTGGAGTGAAGGTTCTGAACCCCACATCAGGCTTCCCAACCTGGGGGTCCAGCAAGAGGAGGAGGAATTCCTAGAGAATCAGACTTTGAAGGCTAGTGGGAACTGATTGCAGGACTTCGACAGGACTGGGGGAAACAGAGACTCCACTCTTGGAGGGCACACACAAAGTAGTGTGCACATCGGGACCCAGGGGAAGGAGCAGTGACCCCAGGGGAGACTGAACTAGACCTACCTGCTAGTGTTGGAGGGTCTCCTGCAGAGGCGGGGGTGGGCTGTGGCTCACCATGGGGACAAGGACACTGGCAGCAGAAGTTCTAGGAAGTACTCCTTGGCATGAGCCCTCCCAGAGTCTGTCATTTGCCCCACCAAAGAGCCCAGATAGGTTCCAGTGTTGGGTTGCCTTAGGCCAAACAACCAAGAGGGAGGGAACCCAGCCCCACCCATCAACAGTCAAGTGGATTAAAGTTTTACTGAGCTCTGCCCACCAGAGCAACAGTCAGCTCTACCCACCACCAGTCCCTCCCATCAAGGCTCTTACATAGCCTCATCTGCCAGAGGGCAGACAGCAGAAGCAAGAAGAGCTACAATCCTATAGCCTGTGGAACAGAAACCACATTCACAGAAAGATAGACAAGATGAAAAGGCAGAGGGCTATATACCAGATGAAGGAACAAGATAAAACCCCAGAAAAACAACTAAATGAAGTGGAGATAGGCAACCTTCCAGAAAAAGAATTCAGAATAATGATAGTGAAGATGATCCAGGACCTCGGAAAAAGAATGGAGGCAAAGATCGAGAAGATGCAAGAAATGTTTAATAAAGACCTAGAAGAATTAAAGAACAAATGAACAGAGATGAACAATACAATAACTAAAATGAAAACTACACTAGAAGGAATCAACAGGCAGAAGGACGGATAAGTGACCTGGAAAACAGAATGGTGGAATTACGGAACAGACTGAAGGAAAAAGAACGAAAAGAAATGAAGACAGCCTAAGAGACCTCTGGGACAACATTAAATGCAACAACATTTGCATTATAGGGGTCCCAGAAGGAGAAGAGAGAGAGAAAGGACCCGAGAAAATATTTGACGAGATTATAGTTGAAAACTTCCCTAACATGGGAAAGGAAACAGCCACAGAAGTCCAGGAAGCACAGAGAGTCCCATATAGGATAAACCCAAGGAGAAACACGCCGAGACACATAGTAATCAAACTGGCAAAAATTAAAGACAAAGAAAAATAATTGAAAGCAGCAAGGGAAAAATGACAAATAACATACAAGGAAACTCCTATAAGGTTAACAGCTGATTTCTCAGCAGAAACTCTACAAGCCAGAAGGGAGTAGCATGATATACTTAAAGTGATGAAAGGGAAGAACCTACAACCAAGATTACTCTACCCAGCAAGGATCTCATTCAGATTCGATGGAGAAATCAAAAGCTTTATAGACAAGCAAAAGCTAAGAAAATTCAGCACCACCAAACCAGCTCCACAACAAATGATAAAGGAACTTCTCTATGTGGGAAACAAAAGAAAAAGACCTACAAAAACAAACCCAAAACAATTAATAAAATGGTCATAGGAACATACATATCAATAATTACCTTAAACGTGAATGGATTAAATGCTCCAACCAAAAGACACAGGCTTGCTGAATGGATACAAAAACAAGACACATATATATGCTGTCTACAAGAGACCCACTTCAGACCTAAGGACACATACAGACTGAAAGTGAGGGGATGGAAAAAGATATTCCATGCAAATGAAAATCAAAAGAAAGCTGGAGTAGCAATACTCATATCAGATAAAGTAGACTTTAAAATAAAGAATGTTACAAGAGACAAGGAATGACACATAATGATCAAGGGATCAATCCAAGAAGAAGATATAACAATTATAAATATATATGTGCCCAATACAGGAGCACCTCAATACATAAGGCAACTGCTAACAGCTCTAAAAGACGAAATCGACAGTAACACAATAATAGTGGGGGACTTTAACACCTCACTTACACCAATGGACAGATCATCCAAAATGAAAATAAATAAGGAAACACAAGCTTTAAATGACACAATAGACCAGATAGATTTAATAGATATTTATAGGACATTCCATCCAAAAACAGCAGATTACACTTTCTTCTCAAGTGCGCATGGAGCATTCTCCAGGATAGATCACATCTTGGGTCACAAATCAAGCCTCAGTAAATTTAAGAAAACTGAAATCATATCAAGCATCTTTTCTGGCCACAACACTATGAGATTAGAAATAAATTACAGGGGAAAAAACTTAAAAAACACAAACACACGAGGGCTAAACAATACGTTACTAAATAACCAAGAGGTGACTGAAGAAATCAGAGGAAATCAAAAAATACCTAGAGACAAATGACAATGAAAACACGACGATCCAAACCCTATGGGATGCAGCAAAAGCAGTTCTAAGAGGGAAGTTATAGCTATACAAGCCTACCTCAAGAAACAAGAAAAATCTCAAATAAGCAACCTAACCTTACAACTAAAGGAGCTAGAGAAAGAAGAACAAACAAAACCCAAAGTTAGCAGAAGCAAAGAAATCATAAAGATCAGAGCAGAAATAAATGAAGTAGAAACAAAAAAAACAATAGCAAAGATCAATAAAACTAAAAGCTGGTTCTTTGAGAAGATAAACAAAATTGATAAACCATTAACCAGACTCATCAAGAAAAAGAGGGAGAGGACTCAAATCAATAAAATTAGAAATGAAAACGGAGAAGTTACAACAGACACTGCAGAAATACAAAGCATCCTAAGAGACTACTACAAGCAACTCTATGCCAATAAAATGGACAACCTGGAAGAAATGGACAAATTCTTAGAAAGGCATAACCTTTCGAGACTGAACCAGGAAGAAACAGAAAATATGAATAGACCGATCACAAGTAATGAAATTGAAACTGTGATTAAAAATCTTCCAACAAACAAAAGGTCAGGACCAGATGGCTTCACAGGTGAATTCTATCAAACATTTAGAGAAGAGCTAAAATCCATCCCTCTCAAACTCTTCCAAAAAATTGCAGAGGAAGGAACACTCCCAAACTCATTCTATGAGGCCACCATCACCCTGATACCAAAACCAGACAAAGATACTACATAAAAAGAAAATTACAGACCAATATCACTGATGAATATAGATGCAAAATTACTCAACAAAATACTAGCAAACAGAATCCAACAACACATTAAAAGTATCATACAAAAAAAAAAGTATCATACAACACGATCAAGTGCGATTTATCCCAGGGATGCAAGGATTCTTCAATATACGCAAATCAATCAATGTGATACACCATATTAACAAATTGAAGAAGAAAAACCATATCATCATCTCAATAGATGCAGAAAAGCTTTTGACAAAATTCAACACCCAATTATGATAAAAACTCTCCAGAAAGTGGGCATAGAGGGAACCTACCTCAACATAATAAAGGCCATATATGACAAACCCACAGCAAACATCATTCTCAATGGTGAAAAACTGAAAGCATTTCCTCTAAGATCAGGAACTAGACAAGCATGTCCATTCTCACCACTATTATTCAACATAGTTTTGGAAGTCCTAGCCATGGCAATCAGAGAAGAAAAAGAAATACAAATTGGAAAAGAAGAAGTAAAACTGTCACTGTTTGCAGATGACATGATACTATATATAGAGAACCCTAAAAATGCCACCAGAAAACTACTAGAGCTAATAATGAATTTGGTAAAGTTGCAGGATACAAAATTAATGCATAGAAATCTCTTGCATTCCTATACATTAATGATGAAAAATCTGAAAGAGAAATTAAGGAAACACTCCCATTTACCACTGCAACAAAAAGAATAAAATACCTAGGAATAAACCTACCTAGAGAGACAAAAGACCTGTATGCAGAAAACTATAAGACACTGTTGAAAGAAATTAAAGATGATACCAACAGATGGAGAGACATACCATGTTCTTGGATTGAAAGAACCAAAATTGTGAAAATGACTGTACTACCCAAAGCAGTCTACAGATTCAATGCAATCCCTATCAAATTACCAATGGCATTTTTTATGGAACTAGAACAAATCACCTTAAAATCTGTATGGAGACACAAAAGACCCGGCATAGCCAAAGCAGTCTTTAGGGAAAAAACCAGAGCTGGAGGGCTTCACTGGTGGCGCAGTGGTTGAGAGTCCGCCTGCTAATGCAGGGGACATGGGTTCGTGCCCCAGTCCGGGAAGATCCCACAAGCCACGGAGTGGCTAGGCCCGTGACCCATGGCTGCTGAGCCTGCGCGTCCGGAGCCTGTGCTCCGCAACGGGAGAGGCCACAACAGTGAGAGGCCTGCGTACCGCAAAAAAAAACACAACAACAACAAAAAACAAACAAAAAAATGGAGCTGGAGGAATCTGACTCTCTGACTTCAGACTATACTACAAAGCTACAGTAATCAAGACAATATGGTACTGGCACAAAAACAGAAACATATATCAATGGAACAAGATAGAAAGCCCAGAGATAAACCCACACACCTATGGTCAACTAATCTATGACAAAGGAGGCAAAGATATACAGTGGAGAAAAGACAGTCTCTTCAATAAGTGGTGCTGCAAAAACTGGAGAGCTACATGTAAAAGAATGAAATTAGAACACTCCCTAACACCACACACAAAAAGAAACTCAAAATGGATTCCCGACCTAAATGTAAGACCAGACACTATAAAACTCTTAGAGGAAAACATAGGAAGAACACTCTTTGACGTAAATCACAGCAAGATCTTTTCTGATCCACCTCCTAGAATAATGGAAGTAAAAACAAAAATAAACAAATGGGACCTAATGAAACTTAAAAGATCTTGCACAGCCAAGGAAACCATAAACAAGATGAAAAGACAACCCTCAGAATGGGAGAAAATATTTGCAAATGAATCAATGGACAAAGGATTAATCTCCAAAATATATAAACAGCTCATGCAGCTCAATATTAAAGAAACAAACAACCCAATCCAAAACGGGACATAAGACCTAAATAGACATTTCTCCAAAGACATACAGATGGCCAAGAAGCACATGAAAAGCTGCTCAACATCACTAATTATTAGAGAAATGCAAATCAAAACTACAATGAGGTATCACCTCACACCAGTTAGAATGGGCATCATCAGAAAATCTACAAACAACAAATGCTGGAGAGGGTGCGGAGAAAAGGGAACCCTCTTGCACTGTTGGTGGGAATGTAAATTGATACAGCCACTATGGAGAACAGTATGGAGGTTCCTTAAAAAATTAAAAATAGAATTACCATATGATCCAGCAATCCCACTACTGGGCATATACCCAGAGAAAACCATAATTCAAAAAGACACATGCACCCCAATGTTCATTGCAGCACTATTTACAATAGCCAGGTCATGGAAGCAACCTAAATGCCCATCGACAGACGAATGGATAAAGAAGTTGTGGTACATATATACAATGGAATTACTCAGCCATAAAAAGGAACGAAATTGAGTCATTTGTTGAGACGTGGATGGATCTAGAGACTGTCATACAGAATGAAGTAAGTCAGAAAGAGAAAAACAAATATCGTATATTAACACATGTATGTGGAACCTAGAAAAATGGTACAGATGAACCAGTTTGCAGGGCAGAAGTTGAGACACAGATGTAGAGAACAGACGTATGGACACCAAGGGATGAAAACCACGGTGGGGTGGGGATGGTGATGTGCTGAATTGGGCGATTGGGATTGACATGTATACACTGATGTGTATAAAATTGATGAATAATAACCTGCAGTATAAAAAAACAAACTAACAAACAAAAAACAATACTAAACTTTCTTTGGGTTATTTGTATGGACATATGTTAATATAAATTTTTCAGGCATTACTTGAAATTTCTAAAAATCTTATATGTTCTGGTATAATGTTATAAGTCATAATTGTAGTTATTACTTTAAAATGTATATCTCAGAAGTAACTAAATTTCCTCGTCAATTGCATTTTATGAACTTTCATCAAATCTTTAACTGTGGTCATTTTTAAGTCTTTTGTTATTTACCGACAGTTCTGGGTGTACTCTGATGCTTTTGCAAGTATGTTCCTATAAAAGGGTTTCGTCTTCAAGGATTCATGGAAAAGACTCTGACAAGTACAGGTTTCTGGTAACTGACTATACTGCTAAACTGGATGAATAAGCATTTTCAGAACTCTAATGGAAAACTGATGAACTCATAAAAGTGCTAACAATAGATCAAGATAAAAAAAATTAATTACATGGGACTGAGTGAACTGATGAGGATGATTATAACTTTTGTGACTTTCTGTTTGAATAAAAAAAAAATCCCACAAGGACTCAGAGGAAAAAAATATACAAATCAATTTTCATTGCAAAGTAAAGGAGCTGTTACAGTGGAGGATTACTGGACTGAATGTCAATGTTATGACATAGTATGAGTGTGTTTCGTGTTTGGTAATTGCAATCATTGTTGCTTTTGTTGTGGTCATCCATTTACAATGCTTGGTGTCAGTCTATTTATCTGTTGTAGAAATAAAATACAGTGTGTGTGTGTGAAAAAAAGTATGGAGAAAATAGACACTGATAATACAGATATCTTTGAACAACAACAACAAAAAAAACTATACGCAACCTTTTCTGAAAAAAATACACTTATATACACACTTAGGTGTAACATTTTGCTTTCAGTTTCAGAGGGTTCAGGGATTTCCTTAAACCCAGGTTTAGAACCTTAATCTAAGGAATTTCTCAGGAATGCAAAAGCCAACCCAAATCAAGCAATCAAATAGTGCTTAATTAAATATCTATTGTGTGCCTAAAATTCTAAGAAAAGGAATCTCACATGTTGTCTATTGTTCAAAATTACAAGCTTGTTGAGAGCTAAAAATTCTATTAACTAGTTCACAGTACTTAACATTACCTCCTTACACAATTTTTTTTTTTTAAAGCAAAAACTGTGTTGTCTGGAAGAGACTGAAGAGAAATTTGAAAAATTTAACTGAAATTCCAGAAAGCGAGAAGATCTAGGGATAATGTATAACTCAGAAAGCTACCTATAATTTTCTAGCCAGTGGAAAACTAACAACCCTGGTCCTATCTTTTTAATATGTTTCTCAAAATGGTTTGAAAGAAGTTTAAAACAGACTGCAAAATCAACAGCTGGGGGAGCCTACTCACTGATTTGCTATGCCTTAACTACTTTCCATTGAAAGGGAAAGGGAAATTGGAAAGAAGAAAAGTTCTCTTTCTTTTCTCAGCAGAGAGAATTAGGGACAATCTTAATAGAATTAGGAAAGCTGTAACAGCAATAACCAAATAATTTGATATTACTCTCCCATAATTTCTTCTCATTTCTCCCCACCATATTTACCAACTCTCTTAATTCTCCCCTAACCCCATCACTGGAAATCCAAATAGTTGCTTGTAGATCCCAAAGCCACACCTATAGAGGAAGCGTTTTCCCCTATATTTACAAACAATGAATATAATATAAATTGTAGTAGCCTTCTCAGGCTATAATCTTTCTAACTGTAGTAAATTCTACTTTATAATTATTAAAAACAACCAGGGGAAGAAAGGGATGAAAGAGCACAGGGTAGAGTATTTTTAGGGTAGAGAAACTATTCTGTATGATACAATAATGACGGAGAGATGTCACATTTGTCAAATTCAGCAGAATGAACGTGCAACATCAAGGGTGAAGCCTAGGGAATTCCGTGGCAGTCCAGTGGTTAGGACTCCACACTTTCACCGCCAAGGGCCAGGGTTCAATCCCTGGTTGGGAAACTAAGATCCTGTAAGCTGCGTGGCGCAGCCAAAAAAAAATAGTGAAGCCTAATATAAACTATGAACTAGCTGATAATGATAATGTCAACGTTCGTTTACTGACGGTAACAAATGTACCATCCTGGTGTGGGATGCTGATGGTAGGAGAAGGTGTGTTTGGGGGAGGGTAGGGGGTATATGGATGGGTACTCTGTTTAATTTTGCTCTAAAAAGTGAAGTCAATAAATAAACAGAAAAATAAAATTTAAAAAATAGGGCTTTCCTGGTGGCGCAGTGGTTGAGAATCTGCCTGCTAATGCAGGGGAAACGGGTTCGAGCCCTGGTCTGGGAAGATCCCACATGCCGTGAAGCAACTAGGCCCGTGAGCCACAACTACTGAGCCTGTGCGTCTGGAGCCTGTGCTCCGCAACAAGAGAGGCCGCAATAGTGAGAGGCCCGCGCACCACGATGAAGAGTGGCCCCCACTTGCGACAACTAGAGAAAGCCCTCGCACAGAAACGAAGACCCAACGCAGCCAAAAATAAATAAATAAATTTTAAAAAATAAATTAAAAAAATAAAGAGAAACCAAAAACCTAACCAAACAAAAAAAACCCAACCCAGCATACGCAGATCACCATCATCACAGGAACCAGTATTTTAAAAAACACATATTCTCCAGTAGCACAACATAAAGTCTGCCTAGCAGAAAATACAAGATACAAAATACAAGTTGGGAAAACAGCCGTAGGCCAAATTCAGTCCATCTAAACAACTGTGCAAGCATCTCCTTTTAGATATGGTTGCAAAAAGTTACATGCTTTAGCTCACTATTAGTATTTTCTCAAAGTATCACTAAGTACAATTTGGCCCATCCAGAGTCAACTTGCCTCCTGCAAATCTGAAAATTCGTCCACCTGCTTTCATTAATTTTGTGCCTGTCTTCCAGTAGACAATGATTTATTAGGCAGGTAACCTAATGTTGTTTTTATTTATAGTTTATTAAATTAAATTGGTTGGGGAGTAGGGTACAGTGAGGGGTGTAGTACTTTCAGTCCTTTAGACATTATCCACCTTGGGATTTTCCATTTCAAAATTTAAAAAAATAGTCAATAGACTTCTAGTATGCTACTAACTAGGAGTCTACTAGTCAAAAATTTCCTTCCTAATCTTAGGCAAAGTCTGGAAAGTTCTGATGACTTTAGTATTAGTCTAGCAGAGTGCAATCTAAAATACAGAAATACAGAGTGCAATCTAAAATACAGAAAAATTCCTACCACAGACTGTTTACTTCACCAGGTTTAAATTAACTATAACCTGGACTACCACAACTCAAGCTATAAGTAAATTCATGTTTTAAGAGGGCTTTTAAAAATATTCTTTTGTTTTGTGTTAAATAATTAACATGATATTAGCACTAGCGCTTTATGTTAGTGCTAAATGTGGTCCCCAACATTTCTATAGTGAGGGTCAGATGGAGGGGAGGGCATTTATGGGAATTACTCAGGGGAATGAAAGACAGTTATTTAATTTGATGAGAATGGGGCAGTCTCTTTCCAGCTCCTTTATTCAGATTGGTGTTCCCTCCTGTGTTCTGCCTTCATGGAACTAATAAGGAAAGCTGATGACAAACAAAAATAAGCCTATCAGACACGTCACTCTACCAGAAAATCAAGGTTAAACTTCTAGCCATCTATACTCCCTTACACTCTATCCTTCAGCCGGACCAATTTCCTTTCACTTCCTCTTTAGTGCCGTCATGCTCACTCCTACTCCCAGAGTTTAACACACGTTCCTTCCTCTGACTGTTACCCTGCTCTTCACCTGGTTAAATTCCACTCATCCTTCAGGTCTCAGTTTCAACTTCACTTTTAGCTAGTGGGGACCCAGTAGCACTGTCTTCTTCCCCTCCCAGATACTTACCTCATTATGTATTGATAGTTTTATGAAATGACCATTATATAATTATAAGGGCTTGTCTAGTTGTCTTCTCCCGTCTTGCTTAGTTTCCTGTCTTAAGTTCAACAGAAGGGCAGAGACCTTGTCTCTTACCAATAAGTATCTAGAAAATTGTAGGCACATGGTAGGCACTAAAATATCTGTTAAATCTACCTTGCTTAGGGGAATGGTCCAAAGTCACAGGGAATAGTTGGTAATATGCAAAATTTTCCACAACTGTAGTTGGCAATAAATCCCTAACTGGCAAAATTGGCATCTTAGGTGGGATAAGATCTTGCCTGTACCATTTTGCTGTGCCCCCTCTTTTATCTTCCCCCAAGCACACCCACAAAGTGGGCAGATGTGGAAAAAAAAAGCAGCAATCTGATTATCATTACCATGAACACCTGATTCCTGCCTGCAGGCAAATGCATCATCATTTCTATCTCCATATCAAATGATCTGGGGTTGCAGGGAAGAAAATCTGGAAAGAAGCTACAACAAAGTGATGAATCATACTGAGTTCTATGTTCTTCCACTAATTGGGTCTGAAATCCTATTTTGGCCCACTGCCAAAAACAAAAACAAACCCAATTCTATATTTAGACAATTTATAATGCCTTGTTTTATTTATTTGTCCAACCAATATTTATTGAAAGTCAACTAAATATATAAACTTTGCTATCCTCTTTTCATACCTTTATAAAACCTGGTCAATACCTAATTATGCTAATGTTCTCAAATGCCAAAGTTTTAGCTCTATTCTTTTGGTCTTTCTTTCCTTCTCTACATATGCATATGTTAAATTTTCTTACATCCTGGACTAACTATGCCCCAGATTCCAACTCAATCTCATGTATGTCTTCATGCTAAATATAAGCGTCATGCTAATGTTTGCCTTTCAAACAAAAATCAATACTGTATGTATTGAAATTCTGGATTGACTCACAAAGTGACTGATGCAAATGGAATGGAAAAGTTGACCCAGTCAACAAAACATGGCTAAACTAGATTAATGTCCAGAAGCATATTTTCCTAGATCGTGAAGTCGAGTTCTGGTTAAAACAGATAGTGGTTATCAAGACTAATTAATCTAGACATTCCAGTAAAGTAGTTCGCTGATAGACATATACATTCATAGATAAACTCACATGAATAAATAGTCTATAGAAAGAAAAAACAAGTAATGACTCATATGAGAATAGAATCTAAAAAAGAGTGAATATATGGGTATGTATAACTGATTCACTTTGCTGTACAGCAGAAACTAACACAACATTGTAAATCAACTATACTCCAATAAAAAATACTTTTTTAATAAAAGGAAAAGTGATCAATTACTTCACTTTGTCAAGCTGTACAGCAGACACTAACACAACATTGTAAATCAACTATACTCCAATAAAAAATACTTTAATTAAAGGAAAAGCAAGTGATCAATTACTTCATTTTGTCAAGCTCCTAGTTCAGAAAAAAAAAAAAGTTACATCTTGATTTTAAGTCATTACCAAATGAAATTAATTTGGTTTGCTTAAGAGTTCTTATTTCATACTCCCTGAGAAGCCAGGCTTGCCAATACTTTCATATGTTAACAACAGAGATAAAGGCACAGGGATTAAACAATTTATTTTCACAGATGCCAAGGTATGTCACATGGAAGTGTAAAAGAAATGAGATTTCGGGAATTCCCTGGTAGTCCAGTGGTTAGAACTCTGTGCTTCCACTGCCAGGGGCCCGGATTTGATCCGTAATCAGGGAACTAAGATCCCCCACAAGCTGCATGGTACAGCCAAATAAATAAAGAAATGAGAGTTTATTATTTCATAAATAACTATATTAACTGTGATTCTACACAAAAACATTTTAGAGATGAGCATATCTGCATATGCACTTTTCTTTTCCCATCTTTACTGGAGTATAACTGCTTTACAATGTTGTGTTAGTTTCTGCTGTACAACAAAAGTGAATCAGCTGTATGTATACATATATCCCCATACCCCCTCCCTCTTGAGCCTCCCTCCCACCCTCCTTATCCCACCCCTCTAGGTCGTCACAAAGCATCGAGCTGATCTCCCTGTGCTATGTATACACACTTACGATCGGATAAATTTTAAGATTTAGGATATCTTCTTATAAAGTCTTCTGGTTTTACAAAGCAAAACAAAACACAAAATTACTAAAGATAATCAAAATACTTCCAATGGAACAGAGGCATCAGCCTTTATGAGGTACTGATGCACTGAGCTACAGTGAGGTTTGGCATCACCAAATTACCTTGGAATTATTGAGGGGAATAGGTTGAGAAGCTAGGAACTGAAACCAAAACAGAGCTAACTAGTAAATTAGCTCTGAAGTTTTTTTCACTTTGGACTTAAGGTGACTTCATATTCAGAAATGGGAAGGTAATGCAAGAGACACATTCCATTTTGTCTTCTAAAACTAGAAGCTGAAAGTCAGCAAGAATTGGATCTAAATCTGAGTTGAGTCGCTTACTATGAGATGTGTAGCTGTGAGTTTGGGAAGGTTTCTTAATTTTTGATCATCAGTTCCCTCATGTGCAAAATAGGAATGGCAATAGCCACCCCATTTATAGTGCTTACTGAAATTCACAGCATAAAGTTAAGCTCTCAATAATAGCCTGGATTATTATTACTACAATTACATATCATTCTTACACCCTAGAATACAAATAAGATTTTGAAATTGTTAGGAAAGATTTCCAAGAAGTGTAAGTGTTAATTATTATTGTTATGTCTGTACTATTAATAATTTGTATTTGTACAGAATTAAGGCACTTTCATATACAGTATCTTACTTGGTCAATATATTACTCTGAAAAAGGATCAATAGAGATTATCACCAGAGGGTTAAATAAACTTGATCAAGGTCATAAAGCTAACAAATGGTAGAACCCAGATTCTCTGTTTAGTTAAGGGATCTTTTCATTAAACCACTGAAGAGGAAACAACAGTGATAGAATGCAGCTCAGAAAAAAGTAAGGCAAGCTATATGAAGGTATATTTTATTGTCACAACAGGCCTAACATCTGTAGTCCAAATTCCCTGGAGCCAAATATGTTTTAAAATTCAGAATTTTTTCAAATTTTAGAACAGTAATGAGGTTGTATATACCATATGTTATGTAATATCCTCAATAGAGTCTGAGGCAGCATTTGAATAAAATATATTAATATTTCTGCAGCAAAATTTGTGAATAGGCACATTAGGTAGGATAAAGACTTACTCAGAATGGTCAGGTTTTTCTGCCAAATAAGTAGTTTTATAAGTTGACCCAACTTACAGAAGTGCTGGATTTCAAAATTGCAGGTAAGAGACCATGGGCTTGCATTACAAGAGTCTGTGCATAGCTATTAATCAGTCTATAATAACTATCAGGTAATGCCATGGGAGGAACACAATAACAGATAAAAGCATCACACATGGTTTACTCTGCTATCTTCTCAGAAAGCAAATAATGTTGCCAAAATCACAAGATTAACAATAACCATTAAATAAATGCTTTTCACTGCATAATGACTTTATTTAAATAATGTTTTAGATAAAGAAAAATCATAGTGAGTTGTATAAGTCAGAATAACTTTATGGCCCTAGAAATCTGACCTGTTTCCTGAAGGAAAGTTACAGCGAGGAAGAAACGGAGCGAATATTTAGGAGAGAAAATGTGTGTGTGGCTGGGGGCAGGTAGTGTTGGTGATGAGCCATGTACAAAGATACTCTCATCAAAAGAATGTAGGGCTTCCCTGGTGGCGCAGTGGTTGAGGGTCTGCCTGCCAATGCAGGGGACACGGGTTCAAGCCCTGGTCTGGGAAGATCCCACGTGCCACGGAGCAGCTGGGCCCGTGAGCTACAAATACTGAGCTCTGCGCGTCTGGAGCCTGTGCTCCGCAGCAAGAGAGGCCGCGACAGTGAGAGGCCCGCGCACCGCGATGAAGAGTGGCCCCCGCTTGCCACAACTAGAGAAAGCCCTCGCACAGAAACGAAGACCCAACACAGCCAAAAATAAATAAATGAATAAATAAATTTATAAAAAAAAAAAAAAAAAAGAATGTAACATGGTTACAACTGGGATACAGGGGTAGACGTGGACAATATTAGGGAATAGCAGAGGAAAAGGCTGACAAGAGCGAAATAACAGAAGAACAAGAAAGACTGGAATTTAATTCTAATGTAGTAGGCAATGACAAATTACTAACAAGTTTGCAAGTAAATGAGGCTATGGTCCCCCAAATTATCCTGAGACTTAACTCAAATTCTCCCCTTTTAAAAATACTATGACTGCGTAGAAACTAAATATACAAAGACTGATTCCAAACCTTAAAGAGCCAACTATTAGGGAAAGGACAATAATATTTTTTTATAAATATACAGAAGAAAGAAAATGGGTAAATTAGAAAATAGGTGATGTTCTAAGGGGGTTACCATTTATTCTTTATATTTTTCATGAAAAAAACTTGAAGCAAGTAAGAATTATAACAAATGCCAAGTGTGGATAGTGGATAGATGAATGTTGTTTTATAATTCCCTCTTTTTTCTATTTAAATAATTTCCCAAAATTAAAAAAATGAAAAAGAGGTGGTGGTAGTAAGAAAAGTAATCTGAAAGGGTTTGGCTTTATAGTATTATTTTGGGAAAAAACAGAACAAAAAATCAAACAAAATAGTAAAGGATATATGTGGGGGCCAAAAAGTGGAATGTACTAAGAGTGGGTGATATGCACCATAACTACAGCCTCCAATGGTGAGGCTACTGGAGAGCAAGGCTCAGGGCAGTGACAAAGCACAAAATAATCTACATGCATCAATATTAAGTTTCACTGACAGCAATGCTTTTAGTAAAAAGACACTCTGAAGATACAGGATAGATAGTAACAATGGGAAATTTCATTAGTGACACCATTAAAATTTTTTTAAGAAGAGAAAAAGAAGAGGCATAGATAACAAACACAAAAGGACACAGGAAATACAATAAATATTAAAACCTAGAAAAATAAAGGATTATGCACATATCAGAATAACTGGACAGAAGATATGGAAGCAGGATAGATTTAAATGTCTAAAAGGAGGAGAATGGAAAAGCTCTTTTGTTTAATACAGTCTGTATAACTTGCCTAATTTGAAACTGACATATTATTCAGAAAAATGAGATGCTTATAGAAGTATGTATTAAAGATATTAGATGTTAAATAGGAAGAAGTAAGGGAAGATGACTTTTTTTAACCTTATAACCCAAATCCTCCTGATCTTTCAGCACTTAGTCTAGCCTTCAATGCTGCTTCCTGACACCTGTCTTATTCTGGTCTTCCATTATTTATTTGCAGAGGTTATTAAACTTATTACATAAGAGTCTTATCACAATCATACCATAAATTTTTTCAAAGTAAGAACCATGTAGGATTTT
The DNA here is from genome assembly GCF_963924675.1 of Phocoena phocoena. NCBI lineage: Eukaryota > Metazoa > Chordata > Mammalia > Artiodactyla > Phocoenidae > Phocoena > Phocoena phocoena. The sequence goes on from NC_089234.1 coordinate 34,547,475, forward strand.
TTTCTTATTGATAATTTCCCGTAACACCCTGAACTGAATTTTATATAAATTTATTTAACAAATATTGAGGGCCTATGCATAAGTGATGGCTGACGTACCACAAATCACATACAAACACAATAGAGTTCTGGTATAAGAAATGACAGTCATCATCATCAATCTTTTACATATGCTAAGGCCAAAGCATTCATTTATAAGCCAGTAAAGGCAAATTCAAATTTGGTCAAAGGACCTAAATAAATAAATAAATAAAGCCCCGAATAAAAAGAAATCAACATCACAGAACACCGTAGAGATGTTTTCACAACCACATAATTTTAATAGCCAATATCAACAATCATTGAGGACTTCCCTGGTGGCACAGTGGTTAAGTATCTGCCTGCCAATGTGGGGGACACGGGTTTGAGCCCTGGTGCAGGAATATCCCACATGCCGCAGAGCAACTAAGCCCGTGCACCACAACTACTGAGCCCACGCGCATAGAGCCTGTGCTGCGCAACAAGAGAAACCACCGCAATGAGAAGCCCGCGCACTGCAACCAAGAGTAGCCTCCACTCGCCTCAACTAGAGAAAGCCTGCACGCAGCAACGAAGACCCAACGCAGCCAAAAATGAATAATAAATAAATTTATTTAAAAAACAAACAAACAAACCAATCACTGAGGGGCTAAAACAATTTTGAAGGGGATTTAGAGCAATTTTGGGATCAAAAAATTTTGAAACATGAGAGGAGGAACCAGATTTTAAGATGGACAAAAGTGAGAAATCACAATTGACAGCTGAGAGGGAAAAAAAAAAAAAAACACCTAGGAAAAAGCAACTGAAAAAGAAGCAGTGTGACTCATGTATCTCAATATTCCCATGGTATACTGTAATAAGCAAGCACACTATTGACCAATAAATCATCTTGGTGACTCATACATCAAAAAATATTAACTTATGGGCTTCCCTGGTGGCGCAGTGGTTGAGAGTCCGCCTGCCGATGCAGGGGACATGGGTTCATGCCCCGGTCCGGGAGGACCCCACATGCCGCGGAGCGGCTGGGCCTGTGAGCCATGGCCGCTAAGCCTGCGTGTCCGGAGCCTGTGCTCCGCAACGGGAGAGGCCACAACAGTGAGAGGCCCGCGTACCACAAAAAAAAAAAAAAAAAAATTAACTTATGTTTAATATACTTTAAGATGATAACCAGGTTTGTCAATGATTTTAATGGGTAACTATTTTTGGTGGCAAAAAAGTATGTTTCAACTATTTAGAAAACTGATTTATATGAAATACCTGATTTCCTAATAATGTAAATAAAGTTGACATTACTAAAGAAATAATGCCACAAAAGTTAAGTTTAAAAGAGACTGCAGGTGGCTTAACCACCTTATAAAGAACAGAAAGGCTTAAAAGAATAATGAGGAACTCATATACAAAATATCCAAAGGAATCTTAAAATTCAACAGTAAGAAAACAACCCAATTTAAAAATGGGGAAAAGATCTGAACACTTCATTAAAGAAGAAATATAGATGGTAAAAAGCATATGAAAAGATGTTTAACATCATATATCATTAGGGAACTGCAAATTAAAACTATAGTGAGATACCACTATACACTTATTAGAAAGGCTGAAATCCACAACACTGACAACATCAAATGCTGGGAGATGATGTAGAGCAACACAAACTCTCATTCACTGCTGGTGGAAATGTAAAATGGTGCAGCCACTTTTGGAAGACACTTTCTTATAAAATTAAACATACTCTTACTATATGATCCAGCAATTATGCTCCTTGGTATTTCACTGAAAACTATGCCCATACAAAAACCTGCAAGTGAATGTTTAAAACTTTGTTCATAATGGCCCAAACAGAAAGAAACAAAAATATCCTTCAATAGGTGAATATATGAACTGTGTTACATCCATACAATGGAACATTATTCAGTGATAAAAAGAAATGAGCTATCAAGTCACAAAAAGACATGGAGGAACCTTACTTCTGTATTGCTAAATGAAAAAAAGCCTCTCTTAAAAGGCTACTTACTACATGACTCCAACTATATGACATTCTGCAAAAGGCAAAACCATGAAGACAGTAAAAGGATCAGTGGTTGCTAAGGCTCTGAAGGGAGGAAAAGTAGAAATGCATAGGTGGGGCTCAGGCATTTTTTAGGGCAGTGAAACTATTCTCTATGTTACTCTAATGGACACATACCACTGTACATTTATCAAAACCCATAGAATCTACAATACAAAGAGTGAACCCTAATGTAAACTGTAGACTTTGTTAATAATATATCAATATTGGTTTATCAACTGTAACAAATGTACTACACTAATGCAAGATCTTAGCTAAAGGGGAAACTGTGTGCATATGGGTAGGGGCATATGGGAACTATGTACTTTTCGCTGTTTTTCTATAAACTTAAAACTGCTCCAAACAACAACAACATGAAGGGAAGAAATTTGATAACTTCAAGAGGTCTACCGAAAGTGAATTTAAGAATATTTACATCAAAAACATTTAGGCAAAACTCACAAAAGTAAAACAAAAATGAAGTGAAAACTCAGAACAACCCATGCCGGTTTTGTCATATGAACCCATGCCTTATCAACTAAGGATTATAAAACAGACCTGATAGTTTTTCCTTAGAAGATTGTGATTAGACAAAAAAGATAATGTAAAACGAAACTTTACAAACATTGATTCATGGTAGTGCAACACAACATCATGTTGTAGATTAAAGTAGGTCTACATGGAATATTCCTAATTCACATATGAATGCATGGTTAGTGAACACAAAAGAGACATTTATCCCTACTATATTGTCTAAAAAATTAATCACTGCTTTTTGAAGACAACCGTCTCAAACTGCAGTACCTATAAATAACAGCATGATAGAAGAATAGATTCCTTATGGTGTTTCCCTAAATTCTAGTATTTTGTTTGACCTTTAGGGCTATTTTTAAAATAGGAATGTGAAGCCTTTTACAGACAGGGCAAGGACTCCTCAGCTCATTAACAGATTCCATTCACACAGTGCTATTACCTGAAGGTTCTCTGTAGGCATTTCATTGTGTTACTCCTGAAGTATACTATCCTTTGAAATACCATGCTCTTAAGATTGCGTAATCCTTAAGAGAAGGTAAGTGCCTAGCAATTTTATTATCAGTCTTTAGAGTCATACTGCAGAGCTTCAAATGTCATCCAACTGTCAACCACACAGAGCAAGAAAAGAATGAACAACAAGTCTCTGACAAGAAGGGAATATTCAATCAATCTTTCATTTGACAAATACTCACTGAGGGCCATCCATGTGTTAAGCAATATTCCAAGTGCTGGGAATACAACCTACAACAAAATATTAAAATATTTCCGCCCTTATGGTGATTACATTCTTATGTGTCTACAGAGTCACCATACAATTTTACTAGGCCTAGCATTCTCCTGATCTTTATGTGAAGCAAGGGTAACCTGGTGATCATATTTATTTTACAAAATTAATTTATATAAATTTCAAGATTACTATGGTAATTAGTTCTTACCTGGTCTTGAGTTGATAATAAAGTGAACAGAGTTTCCAATGCTGCTCTTCGAACTGATGATATAGTGTGATGCAAAAAAGGCCAGACTCGTGGAACTAAAACTGTGAGTGACTGTTGAATACTAATAAAGAAGACACAAATTAATCTTACTCATTCTCAATTGAAGCTCTATTGATACATTATCTAAGTATCAATTCCTTGTGGACCTAGCATCTTTTTTGATGAATAAATTCTAAAAAGACAATACAATTTTCATATGAACATTCGCTTAACACCCTCATTCAAAACCGTTATTATATAGTACCAGTACAGACAGAGCAAATGCGGTCATAAAGAAGAGTAGAAATATTAACATTAGGTTGTTCTGTGGCACTAATGCCATGAATTAACCTTTATCAAATTAGAACTTTCCAATATAACTGCACTTATTCTCAGTCTGTTCTTACTCAGGAAAATGGGGGCATGTATCTTAGCTGGTAGTCAGCCTACACAAAATCAGGATTGCTAATCCTTACTACTTTCCCATGGCTAACCCCAATGGGTAACCAATAGGTGCACATAACTTACAACCCCCTTTGGGGCCATCTCTATCACATATCAAAAGAAACAAGAGATGGTATGGTAGTAGATTTGAAATATGTTATCCTGATCTAGCATTACTAAGTTAGGAAAATTCAAATTATCTTCCTTCTCACAGATTAGATTTTTTTTTTTTTTTTTTTGCTGTACGCGGGCCTCTCACTGTTGTGGCCTCTCCCGTTGCGGAGCACAGGCTCCGGACACGCAGGCTCAGCGGCCATGGCTCACGGGCCCAGCCGCTCCGCAGCATGTGGAATCTTCCCGGACCAGGGCACGAACCTGTGTCCCCTGATTCGGCAGGCGGACTCCCAACCACTGCACCACCAGGGAAGCCCCTCACAGATTAGATTTTAAATGGGAAAGCAAGCAAAGCCACGCGTAGGCTAACAACTTGGACTAAGATTCCTGTCACATCCGTGAGTCATTTATAAAAGTTACCTCAAATTAGGAAATTATTTATAACTAGCACTTGAAATATATAACTCTGTAGAAAAAGAAATGAGGAAAAAACAATACGTCGTTGTAACTATTTATCTGTTCTTTTGGTTCCTCTCAGGAGGTCCATCTTTTAATGCTATTTTCATTACTTGCAGGTTTGTATGAACATCACTTCTTAAATTTATTTACACATTTAGTAAATTTACTTATAAAATTATAACTTAAAACACATGCACACACGGACATAAAACAGTCAAATATGTATTATAAAAGCATTATAACAGGTCTTGTTAATAGTGTAACTGTTCATGCTCCAAATACATGCTGCATTTCTTCTTACATAAGCTGGAAAGTATCTGCCAAATATCAAAACATATGAAGCAAATTTTCTAAGGCAATTTTGAAAAAAAAATCAAAAACTACATTATTTCTCATTGAATTAACGGAATTTTCACTACATTCTTTCATTTTTGTTTACATTATCTAGCTTTCCAGACACTGTCCACTTGATTATTTTTTTTTAAAGTCCAAAGTCTTTATTTAGGGCAGGTGCCAACAAACTAAGGCTCACAGTTCAAATCCACTCTACTTGGTTTTTTAAAATAAAGTTTATTGGATCGCAGGCATGTTCATTCCTTTATGTATTATCTATGACTACTTTTGTGCTACAATGGCAGAGTTGAGTAGTTTTGACAGAGATCATATGGCCCACAAAGCCAAAACATCACTATCTGGGCAGAAAAAGTTTGCCAACCCCTGATATAGAGTAATTAAGAACTCTTGCATTTTGAAGCTTGAGAAGGGTTTTCATATAGATTAACTGATTTAATCCTTATACCAATGAAAGCATCTGAAAATTAAGAAACGCCATATATGCACTACCACTTCAACTTTTTTCTTCATTTTATAGGCATTTATTTTGCTACTCCAATTTGTGAGCTGTCCTACTAGCCTAAATTTAACATTGAAGGACTACCAGCAGGTCAGTATTATTTGAAACATTTTTCACACATTGATGATTTTCATTGGAAATAGATGCACTCACAGAACCAGAAATCATTTATAATCATAACCACATAAACATTCATTGAACACTCTCACTAGGCTAAGAAGAATAACTTTCTCATCTGTGATTTTTTTTTTTAAGTTGCATACGATTTTCTTCTCTATCTCCAAGGATACTATTAATAGAAAATAATATTCAGGAGCCAGTCTAAAAGGTAGGGAATACATTAATTAGCTGAGCTTCATTTCAAATATCAGGATAGGAAAATAAACAACACTTTAAATTTTTGGTTTATGTTTTGGCTTCACCCAGACTCTGCCTTTGGACATTATATTACATTATTATGTATTCCCTTCCTGACGACTGATTATTGAAATCAAGAACAAGAGTTGAAGTGAACATCACAAAGAAAAAGTTTACAGAGTAGCAAATTTTGGAAAAAATAAAACTGATGTTCAACGGTAATTCTATTAACTAAATGTCACAAAGGCTAAAATTCCATAGTCTGGGGCTAGAGGTGAAAATAATATGTAATAATTGTATTTCTAATGTTAACTATTACAGGATGAACAAATCGAAGAATTATATAAATGAACTAACCCAAGAATATGACCTAAGTTCCTGCCCCAAAAGAGCTGGTGGCTAGACAGTCAAGAAGAAAAGTCCTCCTGGAAATAACTGTCTTTGGCATCCCCAACTCACCGTACTGTTCTAAACGGTGCTAGACTATTGTATTTTTAGGCTTAATTATCTGGAAATGTGTGTAAACACTTTTTACTTTTTCCACTGAATAGAAATAATTACCTGCATTGTTGAACCTGAGGATAAGTTAACAAGGATGAAAGAAGAGTCATAATACTATTTGTTGAAGCTGTTAGATCATCTAGTTCCAGAAGAGCATCCCATAATGTATTTATAATGAAGGGTACCTGTAAGATTAATTATCAAGAAAACAGTTATTAATTTTGCAAGAAATATTCCCGAGTCGTGTCAAATTGTATCTCAGGAGTCACTACTGATTCAACAACATATACAATCCCAATGACCCTGGATAATGCCAGTTTTGAGCAAAGTTAAGAAGCCTTTAACAATTCTCTACCTCTCTTTTTAATGCCACTCAACTCTACTTTGGCACTGCCCTTTCTCATGAGGCTCATAATGGGATGGAGAATTCAGGAAATAAGTTATCCAATACTCTATTTTATGTAAAAAACTAAACTTTGAAACCAATACAGTGTAGACACACATGTCAGGACTCTCTGAGTAAAGTAATTTAATATATTTAATACATTCCTAATCATCATGGAAGGACAAATTTAGTTTCTGAGCTTTCAAAGTACTGCTTGCCACACTCCCAAATACATGTGTTCCAGTTTTGATAATACAAAAGGAAGTCAGATAGATCTTAAAAGAGGCATTTCAAAGATGAAACCAGATTAAAAAACCAAAAGCCAAAACCAAAATCAAAACAAACAAAAATCTCATATGCCTAAAAACTGGGAATGAAATGAAGAAGGGATGGTTGCTTCCTTCTCCAGGAAGTTCCCTACATATTCTGTACATGAAAGGGAAAGATAAATAGACACAGTTCACTCTTCCCAAGGATAATATATAATCGAGATTCCATGCATCAGAGGGTTGTCATAAGAAAAATGGAGAATGGCGAAAAAAGTCTGTTTTTCCTAACATGCTACACCTCAAATGTAAACAGGCTCTACATGAAGAAAATGCAAAAATATTTACTTTTTGTGTCTGAAGATACACAAGGCTTTCTACCACAGGTACTAATGATGCTGCAGCAACAGCTCTCACATCATCATCAAGATCCTGGAGTCCTTCAATTATTCTAGTTAAAACTTTAGGCAATAAAGTATTAATTACATCCTGTAAAAGAGTAGATCAAAATAGATTAATTTTCTATAGTACAATTATTGTGCTTAAACATCTTTTATTAAATTTACATATGGAAGCACAAATTCCAATATTTATTTTAAAAGAATCACGTAAATGGAAACGAAAAATAACATCAACAGATGCCTATGTAACTAATCTCATTTCAAAAAGAACATAACAGTATCAAGTACTTCATTTTTCATTGTGACTTGAAACATCAGAACATGTTTTCAAGGCGGGACTATGAATTCCCAGTGTGAATACACACACATACACACCCCTGTGCTAGAACCTTAACTTCTATTTCTCATTCAACACCACTGACAACCAAAGGGAATACAAGAGAAGAGGGAAAAGAAAGCCATCTCTTCCTGCTTCTCATTACTCCAAACTACCCTTTTTTCAATCGCCCCAATAAAGGCAGCTCCCAGAGGCTACTCCTGTGATCATACACTAGGAATCTCACCGAGAACTGGTCTTGCTATGAAATAGAAACAGGTTTCCAAGCCTATCTTTTAATTTGTACTTGAATTCTTATTAGCATCACCTATCTCTATGATACTACCTCAACAAGGCAAATCTTGAAGGACTGGCTTACCTGTAACACTAAGAATCTAGGGCCAATTCATTTAATTAATGAAAATAAACTAAGAGGGGGAAAAAACTCTCCCATACATGCTTCAAAAACTGAAGTGTTTACCTGACGAACTGCCAAAGCATATTTTATTCCTAGCAGACCACCATGTCTAACTTCCCATTGTTCTTGTGTAAGTAATTTAAGCAGCACGTCCACAGTCTTATGAACTCCTGTTTCATTCATGTGTTTTAACACCACACCTAATGTCTGAGCACAAGTTTCACGAACTGGTGCCACAACCTACAAATGAGAAAGTAAGATAACCCATATTTGCAAAAAAACTTATTTTGTAAGAATCTGAAATTTGATTGGGTAAAGCCTCCCTTAGGCGATACTTACTTCATCAGAAACAAAGTCTCCAAATCTGTCTAATGCAAACACACAAAGGAGTCTAATAACCAAGTCTTCCAACCACTCTTGATGCTGTTGAATCATCTGTTAAAATGATCACTTTTTAATAACGTATTAAAACATATTAAGGGAAACATATTAGGTCCAAAAACTAAAACTAAACTATTATAGTATAGTAAACTGAAACAAAATACTGGGACAGATTATTTTAGCTGTAGGAACAATAACCAAAATATGGAATAGTCCCAATTACTATCTTTAGTATTAATCACATCCTCTTCGATGATTATTATATACTGTACCAAAATTTTTAAAATTCATGAATTCTATTATTTTACTTGCACTCCAAGAGAAATTAAGAAACCACTTAAGGCTGCTCTGATATTAATTATATCTATCATGTATCTACTATCTAGCCTATTACCAGTGTCTCCATTTTAACACCATATTACTTACTGACCTTTAAACTATCCTTTCATTCACCTTACTCTACATTCTAATCCCTTATATCCTGCTCAAATACTAGTGCTTCTACATATTTTTCCACTCAATATTTCCAGACATATCTTTCCCTTGAACTCATTCTTCCTGTCTATAAATAATATAAATAAATCTCTTCCTAACCTTTTTATCTTTTTCCTTATGTTCACCTTTCCATGTTTCTTATTATTTACCTCTCATTTCTGCTTCATGGCTCCGTTACTTCCCTGTCTTGGAAAGAGAGGCCACCTACTGAAACTTGGTGATAATTATTGATTTTCTACACTTACACTTACCTCTTCTAAAGTGCTGTCTCCCATTTTACCACCACTTTTCCCATGAGCTTTAAGGATTTCCCTAAGTCCAGTGCCTGCACCATGTCGAACCTAATAAGAACCAAGAAGCAAATATCAGAGGTTAAATGCTTAAGAAACAGTGTTTACCTTTGCTTCAATATGAAAAAGGGATATTAGATTTTTAAGAAATTGGAACTAAGCAGTACTTCACAAGAATGTGTTTTTCTTCTATTGTCCAAGAAGAATTACATATATTTATTTCACAGTTTTGATTATGTGGAATTTTTTTAAAAATCAAGGCAAGAAAACAGCTATTCTAAATTCCTTCTGAGATATTAATCCACCTGGCTGTCACTCCTCTAACCTCTACTTGCATTCAGCATCATCCACAGGAAAGGAGAGAAAAGCATCATATAATGTTCTTTATAGCACAAACACCAATATTTTAGAAATAAATACATCAATACTAAGTTCCAAAGCTACCAGTGTTAAGCATCAAAGGAAGACAATTCAAATAAAATGTCTCATGACTAATACTTTACTGTAGCCCTGTAGCCTTCTGCAGTGTCATCTGGAAGGGAGGAAACATGCCACTGACACTGCACCCACTTACTCAAGACCCCATTTAAGACTTGAATAGCTTTAAATAGAAGTACATCAAGGAGCAGAAAGAGTGCTAAAGGGTATTCCAAAACAGTGTTTTAAAATTACTCAGAAGCCAAATGAAGTGAGACAGAATCGTTTGAGACTACCAACCCTCAATTTCAACCAGAGGAACTTCAAGTTCATCTCTTTTACATGAGACCTGTTCAAGATTTTCTTTGAAGAAATATTTCTGAGGCTAAGCTACTGCTTGGAAACTACTGGTCTTAATCAAAATTGTCCACTTCCAGATGAAATTTTTACTGTCTGGAAGATATGCAACTCTTTATATCATAGCTAAAAGAATGAAAAGAAATGAACAATTCACTAAAGAAATATGTCAAAAGGGGTATGAAAGGTGAAAATCAGTCTAAAGCTTTCTATTTAAGAGGCGAGTGATAAGAAGTGCCCTGACCAGTGGTTCTGAGAAGGATACAGGGCAAGAACAGGAATTCTGACAAAACAGATTGTGCTTGACATGGTTCTTATCATTAGCCAAGAAAATAGAGCTGAGAGAAACTGTAATGAAGAAATCCTACCTCCCAGGAGGGATTAAAAAGGTCATTGCAAAGTTCTTCGCAAAAGCTTTCCAAAGGCCATTCATTTGTCTGAATAAGAAAAACAGAATTACTACTAATTTAAAAGATCTATCTTATGCTAATAATTTAAGTAATACGGTGTATTTATTTGTAGGACTAATAATAATAGTCAGGCTTTAAAATTTTTAAATAATTAACAATTTTTACTAATGAAGATACTTAGATTTTTAATAATAAAAGTTCTCTCAAGTGACAGATTATTATATACCATCTACTAACACATTAGTATGAAAAAATTATAAATAATTTCAAAGGACACTTTAGGGCATTTCAATAGTACCTCTTCAATTAAGGGAGAACTGTCTGGAATATTATCAATCAGGACTTTGGAATCATTTGCAGACTGATTAATAACAACATTGGCTATTTTTCGTCTCTTTTCTTCTGGTTCCCCATCAGTGCTATCATTGCTAAAAAAAAAAAAAAGTCAGCATTTAAAAAAAGTGAATAAAGGATAATGTTAACCATAATGAATGTAAGAGAATCCATCATTTGAACAAATGTTTTGCCATTTTCTGCTTATATGGTTTACTTACAATTTCATGTATCAAATAACTAAGATTAACTGCTTAAAAATGTTTGAGCAAACTTTATCCTACTACTCTTACTGATAAATGTAAAAAGGTCAAAGACGTCTTGCTTTCAGACTGGATCTCAAATTTAACAATGTATTCTTTTTTCCCCTTCTCTCTACAACCAGCTCCTCTCCTTTTTATTTTAAACTCTTTTGGCCTAACAACCTAAATCTGGCCCAGCACAACTTTTTTTTAAGACTTTTGTACCCTGAAAAAAACTAATATACTGAGCAACATACTATAATCTTACTAGTTCTTGAAAAATATAGAGATAAGACTATTAGAAGATGAAAAATGTATGCAGAAAATTTGAGGAAAATTTTATGACTAAAAGAACAAAAACAGAGGCTAGACTAATAACAAAATATTACAAAGGAGAAGACAAGTAACTGCTTTATTGAATTATTAACAGAAAGAAAGAATTAGCATTGTTAAGGTATACACAGCATTATTTTCTATAGATATCCACCAGGCCCCACCTTCCACCTTAATAGTGCAATCTTGGCCAACAATTTTTTCTGTAAGGTGATGAAAGAAATCGGAGACTATTATTATTCTAATTCTTTCTAATTCAATCTAGTCACATTGGTTGGTCATTTTACTGTCTTTGAACTTGTTAAGCATGTTTCTACTTCCAGGCTTTTGTCCTTGCTATTCCCTCTATTTGGAATGTCTTTTTAAGATGTTCACAGGGCTGGCTAGCAACCTTACTTCTTTCATATCTTTACTGAAAAGTAACCTCTGTGAATCTCTCCCTGACCATCCTATCTAAAATTTAAAACTCCCTCCCCACAAAACATTTCACTTGTTCGTTCCTTGCTTTACCTCTTTTTTCCTTCTTAACCCTTACATTAATATAATTATTTATCTTATTCCTCATCTATCTTTCCCTCTAGAATGTAAGCTCCACGAAGACAGGAGTGCTTACCTAATTTATTCACTACTGTATCATGAGAGTGTAGAACAGTATCTGGCACATAAAAAGTATTTAATAAATATCTGTGTAATGAATGAGTCATGGGCTCTGAAAAATAAGGTCTATTATTTCCAATATTCAGATATTTGGGTAAAAGTCTTAAATGAATACAAGTCAGTAAAAACACTTACTAGGTTACTACATGATCCTAATGAGCTGTTAACTTAAAAAAAAAACCTGTAGTTAACAAGATCAATAAAGATTTTATACTTAAAAAAACAACTTCAAGTAAAAATTTATACCAAGTAGATGTTTATTGTTTACCCCACCATATGCCTAGCTTTTAAATAAACGCTGTAAACACTTAACTTTTTAGCTTTATATGAATGGAAAGAATAACAAAAGTTCTGTTATCTGCAACAAAAGCTTATTTTCATAGGCTCTCATGTGTTTATGAATGCACCATTTCCTCAAACATTTCTTGGACACCATTAAAGATTCTGATTTAAGAGTTAAGTGGGGCCCAAGAATCTACATTTTAACAAGCTTCTCAAAATGTTTATGAAGGGGGTTGTTTTGAACCACTCCTTGAGAAATGCTACTCCAAGCCACACAGGTATCATTTTTATGAACTCATTAAGAAAGTGAGGACAGTGATTTTACCCACAGAGTTCTTTCCTACAGCAGAATTAGGTAAACAAGCCTGGATTATTACCCGCTATTTGGCTTAGCCCCCAGCCAGGGAACAGGTGATATAATACCCTGTTTATAAATGTAGTATTCTTAACTTGTAGTCCTCAGGCCATCTCTCTGACTTCATTCTCTACTACTTTTCCTTCTGTCTACTCATTCCAGTCATACAGCCTTTCTTTCTGTTTCTTGAATATTCCATGATTAAGGCATTTACACTTGGCTCCTGCTACCTGGAATGCACTCCCCTTGGGAGATCTTCAATCCTCATTCAGGGCTCATAATTATTAAGAAAAAAAAAATGTGCATACATGGATTTTTCTGGGAAAGTTGTCCTAGTCCCTAGTAATAGTAAATACTCTCTGACAATTCAGAAAGACAATCCAAATGGTACTCCACAGCCAAAGACAATGTCATCAAAATGTTTTTAGAAATCAAGCAGACCCAGATTTAAGCTAACCAACATTACTGTTTTAAAGAAGCAGAAAAAGATTATTACCTCTTCTCATTAGTTTCCACTGCATCCCTGGATCTCTGTTTTGCAAATAACTTGGCCATTCTTTTAGCTTTGTTCTTTTGTCTATTGCTCATTCCTGTTCGAAACTCTGAGTCAATCAATTCAGCTGCCTGGAGAGTCTAAAAGAATAAAGAATGCTGAATTTGAACTTCTGAAGTTAGAATATATACCCATAGTCTCGGCCTCAGAAGGGGACTAAAGTCTGTAAATTTCACTATATAGAAATTGATTACATTCTGCTTTGACAGCTTCATGCTATTCTGTTGTATGACTGTACCATAATTTCACTCTCTTCTTCCTTCTCCCCTATTCTTTCAATTGCCAGGAAATGCTCATTTGTCACAGATAAGGCAAAAATGTATGATCCCGACCCCAGTGAGGGCTTTGAAGAGGTGAGACTTCAAAATAACCATACTAGGACTTCCCTGGTGGCATAGTGGTTAAGAATCCACCTGCCAATGCAGGGGACATGGGTTTGATCCCTGGTCCGGGAAGATCCCACATGCCTGTGGGGCAACTAAGCATGTGACACACAACTACTGAAGCCCACGTGCATAGAGCCCATGCTCTGCAACAACAGAAGCACCGCAATGAGAAGCCCACGCACCGCAAAGAAGAGTAGCCCCTGCTCGCCACGGCTAGAGAAAGCCCGCATACAGCAACAAAGACCCAACACAGGCAAAAACAAAATAAAAACCATACTACCATCCAAAAGTTATAATAAAGAATGTCAATTTTTAAACAATGATAATCATCTTCTACTGAAAAAAATAAAAATAACTATAGCCATATAGTTTTAGTAACTGGGCCAGCATCCTATAGTTAACTTAGCCTATATGTTTTTCCCCTCTTAATCACTCACTGCATACTGTTTTTGATCTCTTTTGCATTCATGGGAGACATTATTAAGGATGTGAACAAAAATGCTTTGAGCGCAAGCCTAAAAATCCTTTCTGCCCTTAACTGATTAAGAGTCAATTGAAATTTACACTTCTACAACCAATTAGGCTCACTGGTGTGGGTACCCTGCTACAGACTTGGTCCAGGGACCACTGGCATATACACAAGGCAATGCAGCAGTGATGACCCTATGGCAACAACTAACCTCAGCAACTCTTCCCAAAGGTCCACGACATCTAAAGCAATCAAACTTGGATCCTGCAAACCTCAAATTTGCTGCTGCCATCCCATATCCAATTATTCTGTCTATAGCCCATTTTCTCTAATACACCTACCCATTCATTTCCCTACACCATGTCGAAATACCACACTGTGATCACATTACTACATTTTTGTTTTCCTTTATTTTATTCTATTGTCTTCCTTATTTTTAAAAATTTTATTTATTTATTCATTTATTTTTGGCTGCATTGGGTCTTTGTTGCTGCGCGCAGGCTTTCTCTAGCTGTGGTGAGTGGGGGCTACTCTTCGTTGCAGTGCACGGGCTTCTCATTGTGGTGGCTTCTCTTGTTGCAGAGCACGGGCTCTAGGTGCGTGGGCTTCAGTAGCTGTGGCACATGGGCTCAGTAGGTGTGGCTGATGGGCTCTAGAGTACAGGCTCAGTAGCTGTGGCGCACAGGCTTAGCTGCTATGCGGCTTGCGGGATCTTCCCAGACCAGGGCTCAAACCCGTGTCCCCTGCATTGGCAGGCGGATTCCTAACCACTGCACCACCAGAGAAGTCCTGTCTTCTTTATTATTTACTTACATCTTATGCATCCCTTTGTACCCCATTTCTTTCTATTCCTTCCTGGTTGTTATTATATTTTCTGCCTCTGTACTCTTCTTTTTCCCTCCAGAATCTGTTTTTACCCCCTTGTCGGCAAAAGTTCCATCATCATCACATACCCCTCAATGCCAAAAAATTTAGTTTATAAATTCTAATGGTTTAGAGGGCAACTGGTATAAAGGCAAATAGAACCCTTCTCCTCTTAAGCAAAGGGAAAGGCCAAGGGAATGAGAAGATATGGATTTCATGTAAAGCAGGAATTCTTAATGGGACCCACAGATCCTTAAAAGGGTATTGCAGGGGCAGGAGAAAAGAGCACTAAACTCCCTGAAAGGTAATATCTCAAATGTATGTGAATTTTTCTGAGGAGAGAGCCACAGCTTTTACTGGAGCTTAAAAAGAGTCTATGGTATAAAAAAAAGAAGCATACAGGCATCCACTGGGAATTGGAAAAACAGAGGAACAGGAAAAATACAGAGCAGAATTATGGTACAGCCATATAAACAGCATGAAGCTGTCAAAAAAGAATGTGATCAATCTGTATATACTGATATATGAAGCCATATGAAGTGAGAAAAGGTGGACATGGCTTAAAAGAACTTATGTATACAGAGAAAATTTCAGGAAAAATGCACAAATAACGTAAAAAGGGTTGCTTCCTATTGTGTGCCCTTTTGCATTGTTTGAAAGTTTTCACCATGTTTGTTACTTTCTCAAATAAAAGAACCATAGCTGTAAAGATTTCTAGTATCATCATATCTGACTATGATAGCCCTTACTATCTCCCACCCTGAAATATTTTTTTTTGCTTCATTGAAGAACAAAGAAAGAGCAATTGATGCAACTAGGATTTTTCAACACCAGTGTCTCCTAAAAGATGTACCATACCTTTTATCTAATAGTCCAATGTCTATGCGGTAGGTGGCAACTTCTGTCTCCTTAGAATCTATCACTAGAAATCCAACTTACGAAGACACTAAATTATGTTGATGCTAAGCAACAATGAGTAGAATTAAAAAACGCATTTTTTAAAATTCCAATTGCATAGCAAAATAAAGCAAACCCCCTGTATTATTACTTGCAATCAACCAACCAGAGGTTTTACCTACAGGTTGTTTGTTTACAAGGGCTGCTGAAGTTGGGGTATAATCCAAATCTTCATCATTAAAGAGTTCTTCAGTGCTCATTCCAATAGCTTCTCCCATATTAAGGCCAAGTTTCTTCTGTAATAGTTTTCGTTGGCGTGCTATCCTCTCTTTAGGATCCACTTCACCTTTAAACAAAGAAGAAATACATTTTCTTCAAATCAGTTAAGCAGTTTTCTAATACGTGAAGATCAGACTCGATTAAAATTTTTTTTAAAATTTAACCAAAAAAAAAAAAAAAATTTAACCATTAGACTACCTTTCTTGATAATAAAACAAACCACACTCACAATCTCTGAACATGTCATAAACTTTATTACCTAATAGAGTAAATATTTTACTGGATCTTGGAAAACAGTGTTCTAGCTAACAAAACAATCTAGCTAACAAAAATTCACTGAGATTACCCCATTGCCCTACTGTCAATCATAAAGTACATATATAATGAGATCTATTCCTATGAAAATAAACCAATCTTATTATTTTATAGCTAATCTCATACATTCTCTGAGAGCTCCAACCAGGCTTTAAAAAAAACAAATCTAGATTTTATTTTACAGAAAAAGATCTCAACAAATACATGCTTATTCCAAGTGTGGCCTTTATGTATTCTGAGATGACACAGTCCTGATAGCCCAAAAAACAAAGACAAAGGCATAAAAGTAGATTTTGAATGTCCCAAGAAATATCCCTCAATATTTCAGTGGAAAACAGATCAAAAGGTATTATTTTAAAAATAAAAATTTGGGCTTAAACTAGCTAAGTTGCAAGAGATGGTTCTATAATGATTAACTTCCAATAATAGCTGATTAAGTTCTTATTGGACTACTCCACAGATAACAAATTCTAGCTAAAATGTAATAAACAACCACCTGAAGGCACTGGAAAGAGATCAAAAGTAGGCATATACTTGGAGGAGTTATCAATACCTGGAAGAAGGACACGACATTAGGTGAGTTTCCCATTTTTGAACGTTTTTAGCCTAAAGGTAGACCCAGTCCGTGGTATGTAGGGCAGCCACGCCCTACATTTAAAAGTTGTGTAAAAACCCAGTCTGTCTGTTGCAGAATTAGAGGAGAGTCAGAGATCACTATAGCCACTGGAAGGTAGAGAGAAAAAACCCAGAAAGGAGAGAACCAGAGACAAAGCCCAAATTCTGTGAACTCAGCCAAATCTCTGGCTGACCTCTGAACTATGCATGCACAGGGCAGACTCCAAACAGTCCAACTAAAGCTAAAAATTGAATTGGGATTTGAGTTGTTGCCCAGTACAAAGGAGAATGAGTTTGAGTTTCACCAAATTAAATGCTTATTAAAACAAGTAAGCAAAAACAACTAACTAAACCAAACAAATCAAAACATTCTTTGGAAGAATATAACAGAATCCAGCCTGCGGTATAAACATTTATAATGTGAGGAATACAATCCAAAATTAACTGACATACAAAGAATCAAGAAAATGTAACCCATTCCCAAAAGGAAGACAATTAATGGAGATCAACACTGAGATGACCCAGATGTTGGAAGTAGAAGACAAGATTTTTTAAGCAGCTAATATAACAATGCTAAATGTAAAGGAGGATATTGTCACAATGATGAAAAGATAGAATACCTCATTAGAGAAACAGAAACTATTAAAAAAAATAGAATCATACACTTGAAAAGAGTAAATTATAGTAGTTTTATAAGTGAATTCAAAGATAAAGCTATACAAAGTTCCCTCATCTAAAGAAAGGGAGGGGTGGGGCTTCCCTGGTGGCACAGTGGTTGAGAATCTGCCTGCTAATGCAGGGGACACGGGTTCAAGCCCTGGTCTGGGAGGATCCCACATGCCGCAGAGCAACTAGGCCCGTGAGCCACAACTACTGAGCCTGTGCGTCTGGAGCCTGTGCTCCGCAACAAGAGAGGCTGTGAAAGTGAGAGGCCCGCGCACCACGATGAAGAGTGGCCCCCGCTTGCCACAACTAGAGAAAGCCCTCGCACAGAAACGAAGACCCAACACAGCAAAATAAATAAATAAATTAATAAACTCCTACCCCCAACATCTTCTTAAAAAAAAAAAAAAAAGAACAGGGAGGGGAAAAAACGATTTAAAGAAACAAACAACTTGAATATAAAATTAAGAAAATAATTCTAATAACATCAAAAGTAAAACTTAAAACTTATATTCTGAAAATTACAAAATACTAGTGAAAAAAATTAAAGATCTAAACAAATGGAAAAACATTCCATGTTCACGGATCATAATACCTCATAGTAAGACAGTAATACTTCTCAAATTGATATACTGATTCAAAACAATTCCTATCAAAATATCAGCTGGCTTTTTGCAGACACTGACAAACTGATCCTATAATTCATACAGAAATGTAAGAGACTGAGAATATCCAAAATAATCCTGAAAAAGAACAACAAAGTTGAAGGCTCATACTTCTTGATTTTATTTTTTAATTTTTTAAATTTTTATTTATTTAGTCAGTTAGTTTCTGCTTTATAACAAAGTGAATCAGCTATACATATACGTATATCCCCGTATCTCTTCCCTCTTGCGTCTCCCTCCCTCCCACCCTCCTTCTTGATTTTAAAAATTACCAGAAAGCAATGGTGATTAAGACAAAGAGGTACTGGCTTAAAGAAAGACATCAATTGAATAGAACTGAGAGTCCAGTAATAAAACTATATGTCTGCACCAACTGGTTTTCATGAAGGGTGCAAAGAAAATTCAGTGGGGAAAGAAGAATCTTTTCAACAAATGGTGTTGAGACAACAGGATAGCCGAATGTAAAGAATGATGTTGGATCCTTAACCTCACAACATACAAAAATGAACTCAAAACAGATCAAATACCTAAGAGTAAGAGTTAAAGCTATAAAACTCTTAGAGAAAACACAGGGGTAAATGACCCTAGATTTGGCAATAGCTTCTTACATATGACATCAAAAAGCTCGAGAAACAAAAGAAAAAGATAAATTGGACTTCTTAAAAACGTTTATGGGGCTTCCCTGGTGGCGCAGTGGTTGAGAGTCCGCCTGCCGATGCAGGGGACACGGGTTTGTGCCCCGGTCTGGGAAGATCCCATATGCCGCGGAGCGGCTGGGCCCGTGAGCCATGGCCGCTGAGCCTGCACGTCTGGAGCCTGTGCTCCGCAACGGGAGAGGCCACAGCAGTGAGAGGCCCGCGTACAGCAAAAAAAAAAAAAAAAAACAAAAAAAAACAAAAAAAAAAGTTTATGCTTCAAAGGTTACCATCAGGAAAGTGAAAAGATGCACAGAATAGGAGGAAATATTTGTAAATCACATATCAGATAAGAGGTTTGTACAAAGAATATATAAAGACCTCTTATATCTCATTAATAAAAGAACAAATATCCCACTTAAAAATGGGCAAAGGACCTGAATAGACAGGTCTCCAAAGAAGATACAGAAATGGTCAATAAACACATGAAAATATGTTCAACATCATTAGTCATCAGAAAAATGCAAATCAAAACTACAATGAGATATCACTTCACAGTCACTGGTATGGATATAGTCAAAGTCAGTTAATAACAAGCAAGCGTTGGCAAGGATGTGGAGAGATCGGAATCCTTGTATCCTCCTAGAGGAATGTGAAATGGTGAAGCCAGTTTGGAGAACAGTCTGGCAGTTCCTCGAATGGCAAAACATAGTTACCATATGACCCACCAAGTCCACTCTTATGTATCTACAATAGGAGAAATGAAAACATACACCCACACAAAAATCTGTACATAAACATTTATTGGCAGCATTATGCATAATAGCCAAAAAAGTGGAAACAACCCAAATGTCTTCAGCCTATGAATGAATAAACAAAATGTGATATTCATACAATGGAATGTTATTCAGCCAGAAAATAACAAGCGTTGACAAGGTTATGTGGAGAAGATGGAAACCTCATAGATTGTTGATGGGAATGTAAAATCGAACAGCCACCATGGAACTGCCAGTATGGCAGTTCTAAAAAAAAAAAAATCAAAAACAGAATTACCATATGATCCTATAATTCCAATTCTTGGCATAAATCCAAAAGAACTGGAAGCAGGAATTCAAACAGATATTTGTACACCCACATACATAGTAGCATTATTCACAATAAGCAAAAGGCAGAAGCAACCCAAGTGTCCACTGATGGATGAATGGATAAACAAAATGTGGTATAAACATACACTGGAATATTATTCAGCCCTAAAACAGAAGGAAATTCTGACACATACAACAACATAGATGAACATGAAAGATTATGTTAAGTGAAATAAGTCGGTCACGAAAGGACAAATATTGTATGATTTCATGTATATGAAGTACCTCGAGTAGTCAAATTCAGAGACAGAAAGTAAAACAGTGGTTGCCAGGGAGTGAGGGGAAAAAGGAATGGAATTGCTGTTTAATAGGTATAAAGTTTCGGTTTTGCAAGACGAAAAGAGTTCTGGAGATTGGCTGTACAACAATATGAATGTACTTAATACTACTGAACTGTACAGTTAAAAATGATTAAGATGGTAAATTTTATGTTATCTATATTCTATCACAATTTAAAAACTGATACACCCTACTTAGTAAGTAAGTAACTACTACTTACGAAAAAAATGAAAGCAGTACTAATATATATACTACAATATGGATAGATCTTGGAAATATTCTAAGTAAAAAGAAGCCAGTCACAAAAGACTACATATTATATGATTCAATTTATATGAAATGTCCATAGTAGGCAAATCTATAGCTACAGGAAGTAAATTAATGGTCCTTAGGGATGGGAAGAGAAGGGAAGGATGTAGGGGGATAGGAGGGTGGTTGCTAAAGGATACAGGGTTTCTTCTTGAGACAATGTTCTAAAATTAACTATACACAATTGAGAATCTACTAAAAGCCACTGAATTGGACACTTTTAAGATGGGAATTTCTATCGTATGTGAATTATACCTCTCTAAAGCTACATTAAAAAAAAAAAATTTAAGGCTACTCTACCCAGAGGGAAAAACACTAGGCATCCAAAACAAAGGCTGCTGGATTATAAGTTTAGTACACTTACAAAGAGCCTAAAATTGGTCCTCTCATTCCAGGAAAAGTACTATTGGGGAAAATAACCAACTGCAAAGGAAACTCAGACTGGCACCTATGCAAATCATATATGTGTAATTTATAAATATGTAGAGACCAACATAGATGAGCAGATATTTAAAGAAAACCTAATTAGAGGGTTTTAATGAGCGCTCTTCAGCATGCTATGACTTATCAGCATTAAAAACTGAATTCCAAGAAAATTGGGGTTCCCAATCCTGCTTACATATCAGTCACCTGTGGAGCTTTTTCTTTTAATATACAATTTCCCAAAACTCTCCACAGATGTATTAAATCAGAATCTTTAAGATACGACCCAAACACGTATTTTTTTTTAAGTGACAAAAGTGACACTGACTTTTATCCTTAGATAAGAGCCAATGATCTCTCACGATGTCCATGGGTACACTAGTAAGATTAGTAAACTTACTAATTAGTAAACTTAGAGATAACTTTTTCAAATTGGAAAGTTTCTGAAGACTTCTACCTCCCTTATTAAAAAAAAAAACTACGCTTTTCTGGAACTTAAGCAAATTCTCATCTTAATTCTCTCCATAAATAATTACACTAGATCTTTCAATACAAAGTATATTAGGAAAGAAGAAATGGGTATTTGACATTTTTTTAAATGAACAAATTGAAGATCACTTCATTAACTTAGACAGATATGCTTTGACTAATGATAAATTAGCAACAAAACAAAACACTGTTCTGTTTTGGTTTTAGTCAAAAAAGCAACTTATTTACTTACAGAAATCCATTAAAAACATCAAGGTTTTTTCCACTCAAGGCATCAATCTTGAATGGCCAAAACATTTATTTATATCCAGATGGATTCTGTAAGTTTAAAGATAATGGGACAATTACCTATCTAAGACTTATTTTTCATTTTTAGTTTTTGCTTTGGTCATCAAAGTAGATCCAATTATTTAAATGTTTAAAACATATGATAAAAAGGAAACTATCATAGCCTCTTAAATTTCCAGAACTGTGAAAACATTACCACAATCTGTACTAATCCTGGCTTTTAAAATCTATTCAACTGAAGCTCTTGGGTACCACTTTACAATTTCTATATTGAAATACTGAAATATTAATATGTATCTATTAATGGTGTATATATATATATATATATATATATATATATATATATATATAGTACATATTCAACTAAGGGAAGAAAAATATTCCTATAGTAGCTTTAGACAAAGTGCTTCTGGTTACCTTCCCCACCTGCATGCCCCACACCTCAAACTGAAAACTTCAGTGAATTTGCATTTCATGACATCTATTAGATTTTGCATGACTGATAACATAGCACGCCAAGTAACAAACTGGTCTGAATGTACGCATTTCAGACTTTTTTCTGTAGGACTACTACTACATACCTGATTTTTCATCTTGTACTTCAAATTCTGCACCAGCAGATCCCAAAAGTGATGCCCCATGTTGTAATAATCTACATATATCAAATCTGTCAAAATTCAATCGATCTGTAGTAGATGAATCTTCCATAGCACCTTCTGAAGTAGTTTCTAGATGAGGTTTAAAAACATTTAATTTGATTATATAGCCAAAGTATAGAACGAAAGAAAATAGCATCACTTCAGGGGGGCAGGGGGGAGGGTATTTTAAGAAAAGTAAAATGTGGAAGAAGTAGAAAAGCTACTGTGAATTTACTTATGATCAACTCTTATTTATGAAAAAATTATTTAGTAGGTGGCTCCCTTACTACAAAGTATCAGAATGTCAGTGGGTGTGTGTATAACTTTTTGACTATGAAAGCACAATGTCATATGAAGAAATGCATCCCCATGTTGAAATACGTATGTTAAAAATCGTGCTCTCTGTTAAACAGTTAAAAAATACCAAGGTAGCTTATCATAGTGATAAATTGGAAAATAAACATATTCATAGAATATATTCATAAATAAAACTAGTGAGCATCATCATTCCCTATACCTGAGGAATATCTAGGATGTAAAGGAAGTACTCAATCAATAGGACTCTTTTCTCATAATATAAAGCAAATTACAATCTCCTGGCAAATCGCTAAAATTAAATATCCATCTGGGGTCTAAAACTATCTATAAAATGTTCCGTATTCCCCCAAAAAGGTTATGCCACTGTAAATTTTTAAATGTACTGTAATTGTTCACTGACTTAATAGTTTGTTTAACTGGCATTTGCATATAATTCATCTGTAACCTAAAGTATAATTGCTAAAGTGAAAGGGAACTGCTATGAATATCTTAAAGTTTTCTAATGATAACAAGTAACCTTACTATATATTTTAATGCTACTGTAACTACTTTAAAGTTTTTTTGGGGATTCTCTGGCGGTCCAGTGGGTAGGATTCCACACTTTCACTGCAGGAGTTGTGAATTCAATCCCTGGTCAGGGAACTAAGATCCCACAAGCCGCGCAGCAAGGACAAAAAAAATTTTTTTTTTTTTTAAATGTGTTTTGAAAAGAATTTGAGTAATAGGCTGGAATGGAAAAGGTTGTTTTCTAAAACAAGTTATAACTTCTTCTGGTTACATATTTCTTTTGATGAGAGAAGACAAATTAACACAATCCCTCAAAATAATAGGTGAGGCAAATTAAAGCAAAAATTTTAGACGAGCTAAGACATATGATAAAAGTCATGTTATCAAAGTGACTTGAAAACGAAATGCATTTGCACCATATTAAATTCTCACTTAATTAAAATGTATACCTTTATCAATTTGTAAAAGCATACGTTCATTTTTAAATGTCATATATAATAGGCAGTCAGAAAACAAGTAATTTCCACTAAAAGACATCTAAAAGACACATAAAAGAAACTAAACACTGACCCCTCCAAATATCCACACATAATCGTGCTTAAATTTAGTAAACAATTACACTATTTTCCCAGCAACAAGAATAAATAGACTGCTTCAAATATTTACATTGTATTGATTTCTTTTTTTAGAACATTAATCCTTGAGGGAAGTAATAATCTCTAAATCAAGCATACTGTAGAATAATTTAAAATATATGTGAGATAATGCAACTATACTCCAATAAAAATTAATTTAAAAAATAAAGAAAAATAAATAAAACATATATGAGAAAACATTGTTTGTCTAGTATGTTTTTTAAAACATGGTGAAAAATCACAGTATTCATTATTATTTCCTGACAAGACTGCACCTAAAAAGCATGAAAATTAAGTCCTTAAAAGTGAAATTACTAAAACATAAAATGTGTAGTTTTTATTGCAAACTACTTTTCCACTTAAAAGCACCTTGTTTGGTTCTTGGCATTGGATTCCATTCAGGTACATTTTTCACTATAGCTTCAACAGCTTGTCCTGCTGCAATCCGAGTATCCCAATTTGTACTCCTTAAATATATCAACACCTTAAAAAATTAAAAATTAAATAGTTATATAACAAAAAATATTGTTTGTTCAAAGTGGCCAAAACAGAATGCTTAAGTGCATTTTAAAAATAGCATAGTTTTTAACATACTAAAAAGCAAAGTGCATATTATTCATTAAGTCCCATTACTTAATACAAGAGTTATAAAACTAGTAGAAAAGATGAGTTCAGCAAGAGAGCAAGATGTAACATCAATATACAAAAATCAGCTGTATTTCTGTACACTTTCAACAATCTGAAAATGAAATTAAGAAAATAATCTCATTTATAATAGTATCAAAAAGTATAAAATACTTAATAAATTTAACAAAAAAAGTACAAGACTTGTATATTGAAGACTACAAAAAATTCAAAATACTACTGAAAGAAATTAAATAAGACCTAAATAAACACCTCATGTTCATGGATTGGAAGACTTAATATCGTTAAGATAGTATAATACCCCCTAAATTGAATACAGACTCAACACAATTCCTATCAAAATCCCAGCTGGCTTTTTTTCAGAAATTGACAAGTTAATCCTAAAATTTATGGAAATGTAAGGGACCCATAATCACCGAAAGAATCTTGAAAAAGAATAATAAAGTTGGCAGCCTCACACTTCTTGATTTCAAAACTTACTACAAAGCAACAATAATCAAGATCGCATTGTACTGGCAGAAGAACAGATACATAGATCAATGGAATAGAATTTAGAGTCCAAAAATAATACTATGTGTCTATGGTCAACAGATTTCAACAACAGTGCCAAGACAATTCAATGGGAAAAAAGGTTTTTTTTCAGCAAATGGTACTAGAGCAACAAAATAATGACTTAAAATCCCTACCTCACACCAGACACAAAAACTAACTCAAAATAGGCCAGAAGCCTAAAAATAAGAGCTAAAACTATAAAACTGTTAGAAGAAAACATGGGGATCAACCTTTGTAAACTTGGGTTAGGCAAAGGTTTCTTAGATATGATCTCAAGAGCACACAAGTGATGTATTTAAAAAAAGAAAAAAAAGATAAATTCGGCCTCATTGAAATTAATAACTTTTGTGCTTCAAAGGATACCATCAAGAAAGTGAAAAGACAACCCACAGACTAGAAGAACATATTTGCAAACCCCATACCTGATAAGGGGCTTGTATCTAAAATATATAAAGAACTCCTACACCTCATTAATAAAAGAACAAATATCCCACTTAAAAATGGGCAAAGGATCTGGACAGGTCTCCAAAGAAGATATAGAAATGGTCAATAAAAAAATGAAAAGATGTTCAACATCATTAGTCATCAGGAAAATGCAAATCAAAACTACAATACCACTTCATACTCACTGGTACAGATATAAACAAAGTCAGTTAACAGTTAAGTGTTGGCAAGTATGTGAAGAAATCCAACCTCTCATACATGCTGTTGGCAATGTAATATGGTGGAGCCAGTTTGGAAAGCAGTCTGGCAGTTCCTCATAAAGTTAAATAAACACAGTTACCATATGACCCAGCAATTCTGCTCTCTGGTATACACCCATGTATGAAAACATACATCCACACAAAAACTTGCACACAAATTTTCATAGCAGCTTTATTCATAACAGGCCAAAAAGTGGAAACAACCAAAATGTCCATCAACTGATGAAGAGATAAATAAAATGTGCTATATCTATACAGCATTATCCATATCCATACAATGGAACAATATTTGGCGATAAAAAAGAATGATAAACAAAACATGCTACAATATGAATGAACCCTAAAAATAATACTCTAAGTGAAAAAACCAATCACAAAAGGTCACACATTTATATAAAATGTTCAAAATAAGCAAATCTATAGACAGAGGGTAGATTAGGGGTTGCCTAGGACTGGCTATGTGAGGGGGAGTGATGGAGAGTGACTGGTAACAGGCATGAAGTTTCTTTTAGGGGTGATAGAAATGTTTTAAAATTAGATTGTAGTGATGGTTGCACATATCTGTGAATATGCTAAAAATCACTGAATTGTACACTTTATCTTGGTGAATTGTACGGTATGTAAATTATATTTCGATAAAGCTGTTTTTAAAAAAATAAAACCAAAGGCAATAGGAAAACACGAGGGCAGAGAGGGCATAGGAGGTCAGAAGGTGCTAAAAACAAACTTTGCCTCTTTTGGAATAACTTGATGGCAGCCATATGGTGGGGTCTGAGTTAAGAAGATTAAGAAGTTGAGAAGAAACCTTTTCTCAGTTCAGCACAAGTTAGTCTTGTTCATTGTTTCCAGTTTCAGCTCATTCAGTCCTCCATCTCTTCCCTTGGGATGAGAAAAAATGGGTATACCTCTCTATCCCCATTCACATGAGTATGGTATTGCCTCATACACACCCTTCTCCATTCTGAGAATATGGAGCCTGTAGATGTCAAATCACCACCTCT
Source organism: Phocoena phocoena (assembly GCF_963924675.1). Taxonomy (NCBI): domain Eukaryota; kingdom Metazoa; phylum Chordata; class Mammalia; order Artiodactyla; family Phocoenidae; genus Phocoena; species Phocoena phocoena. The sequence goes on from NC_089234.1 coordinate 34,574,384, forward strand.
TCATCGACATCTTGGTTAGAAAGTTCTGATAGTATCTAAGTGGGGAGTGCATTGGAATGAGAATCGCTGTTAGCCTCTATGATAGGAACAACAGAGTGCAAGTTTGTGTATGATGACAAAGGGCTTAGAACTCCTACTCATAGGAAGCAGGGAGGGACAAATCAGAATGAAAGGATGAGATAAGACTGGTGGGAACAGGGATATATTGAGTCTTCCAATATCTGGGCTATCATAGTGCTTCCCACCTTATCCTCTATCCACCGCTCCCACCCCTCTAAACACAGATACAAAGCACTCCTGTTTTTACTTTGCATGCCAGAGAATTAAATACATGGAATTTGCTGCTTACTATCATACAGTCACACTTCTACAAGCCCACAGAGTTCAGTAAAAATAAAGCATTGCTTAGGGAAAGAACATGGGCTAGGATTATGAAAATACTTATCCACCAAAGCAGAAAGCCTCCACTTTCAAAGAGCTAATAACTAAGAATGTAACAACTAGCTTCTCATATATTTCCACCATTACCCATGAGTATTCATCCATTTGAAGACTGCCAACTAGTATAATTATTAGCTGCTAAGAACAAGTCAGACCACTAAAAAACTAGATTAACAACTTACTTTGTTACCAAATTGGATCAGATTCAAATTTGTGCCACAGGCCAAAGGTTCTATATTGTCAAACAAACTTGATGCAAAAAACAAAATATTTTAAACCTTGTGACAAACAAAAATAGCAAGTATTTTAAAATATCTGGAGAAATATTGAGATATTTAATGGAATTTGAAGACCACAAAGTGTCACTAATAAGACAATTTCTTTCTCTACTTTTATGTTCCTGCCCATGGATAAATTTCTACAATTGTATTATACTAAAAGAAAAAAAAAAAGAGTTCTTACTTTAGATAAGAGATTATTTAGCTCGTGGGGATGAAGCTTCACCACTTCTCCAAGTTGCTGTGCAGCAGCTTTTCTTGTAACTGGAGTAGTGCCAGTATCCAGTAAGATAAAAAGACGGTCAAGCCTAAAATAACAAAAATATAATGCTTATTCTGAAATGTTTCTTCATACGTATAAGTCTGAGTCAGTAAATGTACATATTAAGCACCTATGAAGAAAGATTTATGGTAGGGTCACAGGAGATAATCTAACCTCTACTCATAAGGAACTTGCTATGGAGGTGGAGTGAATGGGTAAGGCAAATACACAATTAGAATACAGGGTTCAATACAGGTATTGTACATGCATGGATACATACAATAAGACACATGTCAGAAAAGACGTACAAAGTGCTTTGAGGAGTGGGAATGGAGGCAACAAACACTACATCCCCAACTGTATAATACTGAGAAGGCTTTCTAAAAGAAATGGTGTATGAGCTGGACCTTAATGGTAGAAAAAAATTTCAATACTGGTGGAGATGAGGTGGTAAAAAGGAAAAGGGGGAGATACATCTGGAAGAGGGAATAAGAAGAGAACAGCAATAAAAGGAGACTATATTTAGGGCAGTGAGTAAAACAGCCTGGTTGTAATTCAGGGTACACTTAAGAGAACAGTGGAAGATACAGCTAATATTGTGAAGACCCTTGAATTACAGCTCAGCCATGAAAGTCTTGGGTCAAGAAAGTGATGGGACTGGAGCTATGCTTTAGAGAGATTAGTCTGGCAGCAGTGTGAAGCATGAAGTAAAATGGAAGGAAACTTTCAGAGAACTTTCACACCTGAACTACAATCTAAGACTAGAAAGAAGTTGGGGAAAACGCTGCAGAAGTAAAACACCACAGTATAGTAATTCCATGAAATGTCAAGGAAATGAAAGGATTCTGAGACTCTGAATTTTAGAAATGAAGATATCATTAAAAGATATGGAAATAACTAGTGGAAGAAATGTTATTGAGAAAAGATGACAAGTTTATTAGTGGCAGGGACAGGAAAGTTGGGGGAGACCAAAAAGGATAGTTGAAATAGAGATCTGACGTTCAGGAGAAATTCAAGACGAAAGGTATATAGATATATGAGTCATTCGTATAGAAGTGACCGATACAGCAATAAGATCTCTGAGGAAAGAGTTTGTAAAGATAAATAGCATAATGGGACAAATTCCAGAGCCACAGCCCCACGATTCAAATCCCAGTTCTGCCACTTATCCAACAAACAGTTTGGAATAAAACCACAATGCCTTATACCTGGAATAAGTGGGGAGAAATGGAAAACTGTGTCCCTTTGTTTCTGAGATACAGAAAAATCCTAAGATTTTAAAAAGGCAAAGAAACCAGTAACTACCACCAGCAGTCCACATGGTAGAAGATCTAGCCCTTCCACCACAGTACTCATCAGGCTCAATGAGGCAAATGGATGCCACAGGTAATGAAAGGAAGGCGGCTTCATATCCAGAATAAATGGGTACTTCAAGCAAGATGAAGGGTGAAAAGGTGCAAGGTTATATTAATTGTGCCCAATCCTATATGAGGGGAGATTTAGAGAATACACCTATAAATGTCATCTAATGAGGAAAAGAAAGCAAGCAAGGTCCCAAAGTTAAGCATGAGCATTAAGTATTAATAAACTGCAGAGAGACTCGTATTTTACTTCTGGGATTATTTTTCTTTCACAAAGAGCTAAAAACTTAGAAAGCAAAGCTCTAAAAACCTTTTACGAGAAAATATAAAGCTATAAGGGGGCAAAATGAAATAAGCAGGGTTTTTCCTTTTCTTACTTTTTCTTTTCGAAGGGGTAGTATTTATAAAACTAGCCAGTCACTGATAAGCACAAAATCACTGTAACTGGTAAAAAATATATATATATAACTAAAATAGATCTTTTTCAGTCAAGAAGGCTAAGGGTACTATGAAAACTTTTCAACTGCTTCAGAACAAAACACTAAGAGGTGAGGTTCAAATTTTACAGTTAAGGGTATGTATAAGAAGGACATGTTTCAAGAAAAATATCTGAGGTAATTAAAGGCAGCAAAATAAAGGGGAAAAAAGAGAGTAATACAACACATTTTTTGCTTCCAATATACTGAATGGCACACAGAGTGATTTTACAGAAATTATCTCTAAAAAACATGCAAAAATCAATTTATTTTATACACTGTGCATAGACACACCCCACCTTTTGACACAATATTTCTCCTTATCCATTCAAGGCTATCTAAATACTTGTCTTTACCCATTCATTCTTCAGGCCTTGCTACAGGATTTGATGAACAGTGACTCACAGATAATGGGACAAAAGGGAGAAAAAGAAATTTTCCTGACAGCTGGTTTTCTTAAAGTTCTAACACTAAGTCAGACCCCAAATCCCTTCCCCATAAAATGTCTTCCCTTATACATCCCATACATAACCCTAAGAATGCTCTTTGACGTATTTTCATCTTTATAACTGATTGTGATGTTAAAGTTACTGAAACTCTCTCAGAACCTTCGCAACAAATAAATGCCTATTTCCATGACTCTGATTTTGAATGCCTCTGCTCAATGAAATTTGCAAAAAGAAATTTTAAATAATCTATAAACAACTTTCTATCAAGGCAAATATTCATTTTAAATCTATATTCTATGGCAGGCAAAATTATCAAAGATTAAATGTTTTATTATAAAAATTATGTCTTAGGTCAAATTTATGCAACAGTGGACTTATATTTGCATATGATGCATGCATTCTTTATAACAATATCGGGCTCTCTTGTATGTGTACAGTTCACATAAATCCAGGACTTTCTTACAGGAAAACAGTGGTAAAATGGAAAAACAAACTAGACTGGAAGTTAGGAGACAAAGCACTACTTTTGTCACTTGTTAGAAGACTTAGAGAAGCTCACTTAACTTTGCTTAACCTCTTATTTTGTAGGGTTAAACTAGATTTAGCCATATTTTATAGCTTCACATCACTGTATTTGTTTTAATAGGTTTTTCTTCCCTTATACACCACAGTGTTTGTCATATCTTTGACTTACTTCATGCAAAGTTCCCTAGACTGCACCTCTGGAAAGACTTAAACTACTTCATAATTCCCTTTTTTTTTTTTTGGCTATGCTGGGTCTTCGTTGCTTCACACGGGCTTTCTCTAGTTGCGGCAAGCAGGGCTACTCTTCGTTGTGGTGCGCGGGCACCTCACTGCAGTGGCTTCTCTTGTTGCAGAGCAAGAGCTCTAGGCACACGGGCTTCAGTAGTCATGGTGCGCGGGCTCAGTAGTTGCAGCACACGGGCTTAGTTGTCCTGCAGCATGTGGGATCTTCCAGACCAGGGATCGAACTCGTGTCCCCTGCATTGGCAGATGGATTCTTAACCACTGGACCACCAGGGAAGCCCCCATAATTCCTTTTTTGATGATGGAGTTTCTGCTTTTGTGACTAAAAGCAAAGCTGGCTGCAAAATGAACACTCTAAGGAAGTGACAATACTAACCTGTTTATAAATCCATGTGTAAAAAGTTAAAATAAAATTGATAGTTTTCCCCAATCATTTCCACTTACCTCAAGTCCCAGTTGCCATTCCCTATTCCTTAAAAAGGAATGGACTGAGTAGATCTCTAGATTATGGAACAAGAACTATCTTTTTCTCTACTCACTACCTCTAAAGGTCTTTACACTTAACCTCTTTCAATTTCAGATGAAAAGACAATCCTCACTCTTCTTCAAGACTTACATAAAGTCCCGCTATTTTTTTTTTTTACCATCTCCTTCTACCCTCATTCAATTATCCTTTCTCCAGTATCTTAAATCACTGCCTTAGTAATCTATTCCCTTCTATCTTCAAATATCCAGAGGTCCATCTTTAATGAGAAGATAAACTGCTTGACTTCCATCTTCTAGAACACTTTCTTTTTGCTGCCAAGCATCTTGAACAAGTGCTTAAAATCACTTCTTTTATCTCCTCACCATACCCAATTTAATCCCTATAAATCAAGTTTCTATCCTTCTTTACTACTAAAATAGCACACCTGAAGGTCACCAATGAACTTCTAAGCCCCAAATCTAATGTTGTTGTGTTTTTTTGTAAATCCAATTTTCATGAATCTTCTATGACATGTGATTTCAGCAAGTACCCCATTCTTAAAATATTTTCCTTCCTAAGTTTTCACAACATTCTGTTACCCTGTTCTTCTCTGAACTCTTAATTCCTTCTGTGGTTTCCCTACTCTTAACACTCTTAATATGAACATTCTCCTAGATTCAATCCTTGGCTGCCCATCTCTCACCCATTTCTCCTGTAGGAAACTGTAATTTGTTTAAACTATAACACAGTAAAAATAATCCTCAAACCTAGCCCATCTGGGAGCTCCAGTGCCACACTTTCAACTGCCTGATGAGCATAACTCAATACTAATGTGATCTCATTGCTAAATTTACTTCCTAAAGCACTCTTTGATCAAATTATTACCTTACTCTAAAACTTTCAATGGCTCACCCTTACCTACCAGATAGCAATCAAAAACAAAAAAGTATCTCCCAAACAGGGTCCATTTTGGTTTCCACAATTTTGTCTACCCTGTTTCCGCTACTTGGAATGTCTTTCTTGGTCCAATTCTTCAGCTAGCTCCCACCCATCAAGGTTCAGTTCAAGTCCTTTACCTTCTTGAAACCATCTCAGACTACTATACTATCATATCCTCTTCTAAAATCCACAGGGATTCTCATCTTAAATAACCATTTTGGCATTTATTATGCATTTTTTGGCATTATACATTAATTTGTCACATGTTGTCTTATGCTCGTTAGGCTTCACCTTCTTCAATGATTCTTTTTTGTCCCCCACAATACTCTGCACAGTGTCTTTGCACAGTAGTCAAATATTTGTTGAATACTTGGTATTTACTGTAATTAAAATTATAGATAAAGAAAAGTTCAAGTTTCTTGGGACAGGTTTAAGCACCATTTTTAAGCAAAGAAAGAGGGTGTTATATTACAATTTTTTTTGCTTCCTTCAAGAAATATCCTTAATCTGTCATAGCTATATTACATAAAAACAAGTTATAAAAATAACAGAAGTGATGCTAAGGCAATGAATGTTTCAGTAAGTGAAAAGATGAACACAGCAGTACTTTAGCAATCTGAACATCATGGCAGTTACACTTGCTCCAAAGAGCAAGCGGAAAAAGACCGCACAGTAGGCACTGTATTCCTTCAATAACCTCTACCCTTCCTAAACTTTCCTTTAGTCCTCTGCTACCCAGCTTCATTAGAACCATATCCTGCTCAAAGACCTTCGACTCCTCTGTACCCTAATGCTGACTCTGCCTCACAACCACACAGTTCCTCCTGCTTTCTTCGAAGTCTTTTATCCCAATGCCATGTCATGTCAGCTCTGCTCCCTCACCAGCCAACTGCCCTGAGGGTAGCAGATCAGCTCACCCTCTCATCCAATTCCAGGCTTGTTTATTCTCACATCTCCCACCTTTTGATAGCCAAATTTGCCTCCCTGAATAGAGGAATGGGGACCCAAGAATGCTTCTTTAGTCCTCTTGACTCAAAGCCCCTTTTGGAGTTCTCCATTCCTCTCTCCAGGACAACAGATTAGATGCCACACAAAAGGAAGAACAAAGGGATGTGCAGACCAGGATCTCACAAGAGGGCAATCTGACCTATTACTCCAAGATAGCCAGCTATGAGGCAAGCAGGGTAAGCATCAGCGCCAGGCCACAATGGAAAAGGCTGGTATGATGAACTGGTAGGGGACAGGAAAGGGCATGAGACAGAGTCAGTATTATGTTGGAGGGCAGACAGGGCCCTTGATGAGGAAGAGGTCTGAAGGCTAGGTGATCAAAAGAAAAACGAAGTTAAAAGAAGGGCTGATTGAGGGAACACAGTACTTACCACGATACTTCTTTTGGCTAAATCTTATGTTGCATAACAGCTAATAGAAAAAAATGACATTCTTCATTCGCCGAAGGATAGACAGATGGAGGAGAAAGAGGTAACAGATGTCAAGCCGAATGGAAGGTACCAAAGACTGTAGACGAATAATTTTAATAAAACATAAGGCAATTATATTTGACAGTATCCACTGGTTATGAATCTACTGATGATGATAATCTGGCCCATTTTCAATTTGGATTTTAATTCACAGAAATAACTATAAAAGATATGATTCATGTTTATTTTACAAACCTGTGATTTCAGAAAACTGCTCTAAAGACTGCCTAGAGGGAAGAGGGAATGGGAAGACGTGTGTGGGATTAAGAGACACAAACTATGTACAAAATAAATAAGCAACAAGGATACATTGTACAGCACATAATAACTTTAAATGATGTATAATCTATAAAATACTGAATCACAACGTTGTACCCCTGAAACCAATATAATGTTGAAAATTAATTATACTTCAATTTAAAAAAAATGTTGTTAAAAAAAAAGACTGCCTAGAAAAAGGAAAGTACGTGGGAGTTTGTAGAGGTTATGCTGGCAACTGTGATCTAACTTCAGCTGTTCCCATTATGATAATTCATAAAGTAAAAATATAAAAAGAAATCATATGCATTTTGAACTATAAAATGTGTCCTAGATTACTACTTCATCATTAATAAACATATATATATTGCATTTCCACTCCTAAGCCATTTGAGGATGAAAAAAAAGTATAAGATATAACTTCCTCAATCTACTTCCAGTCTCAATATTCTCAGAATAAATTTAATCACTCTGAAAATGTATGGAAGGTCTACTGGCAGAATACTTCACGCAGATGGCTTTGTAATCTTAACTAAAAGGGATTGGTCAGTGAAGTTTGTCCATTTTGTCATACATTTTTTACATTTACTATTTGAAGTTTTACTTTTCTGCGTTACTTAGGGAATAAGAAAATAAATAGCTGATATGAACACTGTACTTATTCCTACATAATATCATTAAGCAAGGAAGTTATGGTCAAAAGAAACAACTTCCAAGAAATTGTCTAGACTGATGTTTTAAAATGTATGCCTTCTAGTTCCTACTGTGGGTTATTTGAAACTATGTTAATGTTATGTTTTTTAAACAAGAAAGTAGATTAATTTGAAATACCACATAGGACACTAAGAACAAATATGAAGATGTGAAACCACACCAAAGCCAGGTGCAAGGGCAGGTGTGGCTAGATAATTTACATTCCCCCCACTCCCACTGTAGAACACAAACAAACTCCATGAGAATGGAAACTCCATTTTTGTTCTGTGCTGTATCTCCAGCACCTAGAACATAAAAAGCACTCTGTAAATACGTGTTAAATGAGTGCTGAAAAAGGACAACCAAGTTGCGTTATGTCCTTCAGGCCATATTTTTTTCTAATCTCCGCCTCTTGCATGACTTTATCTTAAAGACAAAATCTAGGTTTTGCAGGAAAAATATCTGTGGTTTTAAAACTTCATTTGAAATTATACACTTTAAAACGGTGAATTTTGTTATGTGTGTAGTACTTTAAGAAATAAACTAAAACAGGGAGGAACTTACCACAGGGATTAAAATGGATACACATATAATGCCTCCTCCACCTTTCCTAGCTTTTTGTCCCTACATTTTTTAAATAACAAAATATTTGATACATTACAATTTACAACAGTGCCTTCTGTCAATCTTATAATGGATAGAAATTAGCAATGATGGAGGAATAGGTCTAGCAAACATAAGCAACCTGTGCTGTCCTATAGGTAAGATTATTTTAGCATTTTCCCTGTCAAGAGCAATGACCCACTGTAATTTGCCCCCGCATCATGAAACCTCCTTTTACTTGGCAGAACAGGCCATTGAAACAATGTTTCTCTGAAGTATCAGCAATGCACAGAGAGAATTATCAAAACCCAGCAAAGTTCTGCTCACATGTAGCAATTTGTTTCTTCCAGAAGGGGTATGTTCCCTTTTTTCCCCTGAATCTTTTCTGAACACTGCATCATTTTTAAATGCAAAGAATATGTGTCACAGACTTAAGGCACGACTTCTAAAACAGTCAAGTCATAATTACCGTCTCGACATTTTAGACATGAACTTTACAGCAGAGATCACTCAGGAAAAATTCTCTAAATTATATTTTTACATTTTCTCTATATCATCAAGGAAAAACTAAGTTCATAATAGCTAATCAATGTATAACAACAGTCAATCAATTGTGGCATAAACAGGCAAAGGTATCAAAAACAATCTTTTTAAAAAATCTGTATTAAGCCATGGAACCCAACATCATCACACATTTCACCTACACCTTCTGTAATGAGCATGAGTTTTAACAACCCCTCTAAGGTTGCCTTTACTATTGGTGACTCAACCCCAACTAGATGACAGATAATACAGGGAGAGAGGCTCTTGTGAGCCTCTACAAAACAGTATTCAAAGATTTAACAATTATAATTCAAACTGTTTGCAAATAACACTGAAAGCCTGTAATATATACTAATTTGTTTTTTTGCTGAGGTTGATTTTATGGGAGCAAGTCAAGTAGCTAGTGAGTGAGCTTGGCTGACCTTCCAGTATTCACATCTTAAGGGCAACATTGTTCTCCTACATGTGTATGCTCTCTTTTATTTAGGGTCTAAAGGAGTCGTACATTTTTCAGTAGTATTTCACTGCATTTTACAGAGAAGTTCAAATGCTATCATTGTATTTGCAATTTTAGAGAGTCACAAAGGTTTTTTTCGGGGGGGGGGGTGTTTGTTTGTGGCAAGATTTAACTCATCCATGGATCAAGAGTTGACCATACATTTCATGATCTGCTACATTCTTATAATTCAAAGTACATTAAAACTAGGCCTTTATAAAACTAAGTGGGGTCTAAAAATTTTGATTACACAAAATGCAGGGTTACATTATATCCAATTTGCATTATAAAAGACCATGTTATATAAATTTATAAAACTAGTTCTGGGGCTTCCCTGGTGGCGCAGTGGTTGAGAGTCCGCCTGTCGATGCAGGGGACACGGGATCGTGCCGGGTCTGGGAAGATCCCACATGCCGCAGAGCGGCTGGGCCCGTGAGCCATGGCCACTGAGTCTGCGTGTCCGGAGCCTGTGCTCCGCAACAGGAGAGGCCAAAACAGTGAGAGGCCTGCATACTGCAAAAAAAAAAAAAAAACTAGTTCTGACAATGTTTATTATATTTTTAAAATTATAATTCTGGCTAATAGTCAAAGCTATAAAGTTTTTCTCCCTCAGGGAAAACTGTAAAACTCAAAAGCACTCATTGAAAAACACCAGAAATACTCTACTATATATAAATTACAGAAAAATCATGAGAGGAATTAAAACAAGAAACAAAAGCACTCATTTATTCCTTTTTTTTTTTAAATGTATTGAACACCTACCAGGAAGGAGGCACTTTCCTGGAGATAGAAAGATCAAAGACATTCCCTTCTCTCACAGAACTGATGCTCAAGCAGGGGAGAGAACAATTAAACAATCACTTACAAAGTATGATAAATATGACTGATAGGAGTACACATTGGTGCAAAGAGCTCAGATGAAGGAAAACCAGAGAAGGTCTCCCAAACAAAGTGACATATGTATAGGCTTAGGGTTTAGACCTAAAAACTAAGGTTGGAATTAGCCAGACTTGGGGGGAAGTGGGGGAGGTAGGAAAAATGTTCCAGAGATAAAGACTTGGAGGTGAGAACAGAGATTCAGAATGAAGGGGAGTGGAGAAGAGAGAGAGAGAGATGCAGAGAACCTGAGACAAAATGAAGCTTAAAAAGGTAAAGCAGGAACCAGATCACAAATGATCTGGTAAGATGTGTTGGTTACGGAATGTGGCCTTTATCTTAAGGCAACAGAAAACTAAAGGGTTTTTAGCAGAAAAAAGGCCATATTAAAATTAGCATATTAGCAAACAATAATATAACTGAAATGAAGAATAAATTAGAAAGAGATGCCATGGGAGGCAGGAAGAGCAGAGTGGCTGCCGTTACAGGTATCTCGGATTAGAGATGATAGTGGTATGGAGGAGGACTGTGGTAATTAGTATGGAAAGAAAAAGACTGGCCAGAGAAAGATTAGAAAGGTTGAACTGACAAGATTGGATGTGGGGACTAGCTAGACTGGGGGAAAGGAAGGGAGAACAAAGTCAAATATTATTCCTAGATTTCTGGATCTTGCAATCTGAACTTAATATTTCCCTTCTATTGGAAATACTTACAAGGTTCTAAAAACATTACAGTTTCTTTTCAGTTACACACATTGATATAAACAGTGCAAAAAATATTTTAGATTTGGTTCTAGCAAATATGATTTTTATCTCTTGAACCATCTTCCACCTTTTCTACAATAAAGTATTAAAATGAGTCTGTATTCCACACCAAAAGGAAATTTAGTTAATAAAGTTAGGTGCTCAGTGCATGGAGAAGACCAGCTTGAAATTAAAGTTTGCTATCCAAAGTGAACCCTCAGATGAAAAAGTCAAGGACTGACAGTATCCCCAAACCAGAAAGTGTCTCAAAAGTGTCTTCTGTGAACCTATTATATTACCAAAATAAGCACAGGACTAGCTCTTTCATAAAACCATGACAGGCTTTCTTTTTACAGCAGAATTTGATAGAATTTTGGCAAGCTAAATAAAAAAGATCTATAGAAAAAAAGAGCACCACCCTTTGAAATCCTATGTCAAGAACAAAAAGCACTTGCTTTCAAAACTCACTCATTCATTCAGAAGTTTAGGTGCTCTAAACTTCTGTAAATAGATTAACATTGGCCAAGCAGATTAGGCGCTCTTTAATCTTTCATTTTGTCTCTATAAAACTATAACCAATACTGTGAACATATACCGTCTACTCAGGAACGAAATTTCAAGAGCTACTCATTCCCTTAAACGTTTTACCACCTTATAAACAGAATACCATATTAAGTTTGTATATCAATGTATTTATAAAGTGTGTATTTATATATTCATATGGGGGTAACAAATTAGATGGTACACCTTTCTGTCTTTGCAAAAATTGAAAATACTACTTGTATACTCTCGAGGCGATTTTACATATCACAAAACAAGAATTTCCTCACGTTGAACGGATTCAACTAATCTATGAAATAAAAATTAGATGCCCCACTACAGGTATCTTAGGAGCCCTTTCACCCAACTCCCATGGGTTTCTCCCATGCACTCTTTTATCAGTTATCTAGGGAGTCTGTGAGGGATGGGTTATCATTTCATTTGCAAAACAGGAATGTGTTCAGTTAACTATGAAAAATGAACAAAAACTATGTCTTCTGAACTATCATCATTTTCCCCTTTCAGTCTATGTGGCAGAAGGACCCATTTCTCACGAAAACTAACAGTAAACTTGGCGAATCCTGACTGCTATCAGAGGGACTACATACACACACACATGTCCACTAACTTCAAGCCTCTGACAAAATGTACTCTCCCCACTCTCTCATATTGGAGGAAAGGAGAACTTTCCTTCTATAGCCATACAAATAAATGTCTTGCTGGCCTTTCTACAGTTTCCTATCGATGGGCATCGCTTCAAACTAGTTTAAGACTCGCGATACATCTTTCACGCCTTAGGTGAGGAGGATGATGCTAATACAATAATTTGCTAAAGATTACAATGCTGACGACTGAATGTGTACTGTCAAACAAAGCGAAGAATTATACTGTAATGTAAGGAAAAAGTCCTCAGGAAAGAACATATCCCTAAAGCCGTAAACGCAAAATTTTAACATAATTAGAAGGCCACGTAGATAATATTCACTCAAAATCTCCCTGACTTCGACAGTTGCTACCAAGTTTTCCCGTGAAATGGAGGTTAGGGATCGGCCTTAAAATGCTCAGACAGAGAAGAGACTCTCCCAGAACTGAAAGGGGGAAGAGAAACCAGAGAAGAGAAACATGGTGAGGAAAGAGAAAAACTAGCCCTAACGCGCCAAAGGGTCTATTCAACAACAAAAAAGACATTTTTGAACCGATTTACGAAGGGTAACCCGATCCCAAACCCCCGCAGACCGAGGGGCGAACCGCGGAGTCTGGGGAGGAAGGCGCCCGAGCCCAGTGACAATAGGAACCGTTCCTTTCTAGGAGTGGGGGCTCCGAGAGGAGACCGTGCCTCGCCCGGGCCGCCTTCCCGTCCGCTCGGGAGAAGCTAGACCCACCTGGAAACCGCCATGGCCGGGCGCCGGCGGTTCGGAGCTCTCCGCGAGCGACGCGACGCGCTGCCGAGGCGCTAGTTTCCAGGGAGCGAAGCGGCGCAGGCCCAGGCCACGGAGCAGATAGGAGCGGCCGGTGCAGCGCAGGATGTCCCGGCGCGGACCCTCGGGCATCTGCCCCGCCGCCTACCAGAGCTCGTCCCTGCCGCGGCCCGGGAGCAGGGGTCTGAGACGGCGGCGGAGGCAGCACTCCGCCGACCCGCACGACTTCAAACCGGGTGCCCCCAACCCCGCTCTTTGCTGACGCAGGCGTCGACACGCCGGACTGAGCGTCAGCGCGCCGGAAGTGACGCCCGCTCACCGCCAGTGGCTCCGCTCCGCCGCTGAGTAGGAGTGTGAACCCTTACGGCCTGGCGGCGCGCGCCGCCAAAAAAAGCTGTCTTTGCTCATCTAGAGGGGGTCCGTAGTCTTCATACGAGGCGAGAGAGGAGAAATGAGTCCACTTATTTTCTAGGGAAGGAAAAGAAGCGATCTAGCCAAGGTTCTGGGAGTTAAAACCTTTGCTTCTAATTCCTCACTGCCCCGATCCCCATCTCACCAGACTGCTTCTAGAGAAAGCAGAATCCACAGGACCATAGCATGCTCTAGTCCAGGTGGCGATGCCAGTGGGAGGGGTGAAATCCAGAAAGATCTGCAACGGCACTGAAGACACGGCTCGAATGTTTGCCATCTATCTGCCATATGTTCTGCCTAGGTATTGGAGGGAAGGTATTCTGTCAACCATTTTGTCATGTTTGATTTCTTAATTGCTTGTGTTGTTGGTACCATGATTTTCTCAAGCATATTTGAAAACTCTCAGCCATTTATTTATGTATTTATTTATTTGCTTATGTGGCTGTTCAGTCGCTTAATTAGGCTTTTAAACATTCTTCTGTCACCTAGTGCAGGCCCTTATCACCTTAAACTTGATTTTTATGATAGTAGTCAAAGTAATATTTCTCCAGCTTCAACTGAGCTCATCTTAAAGGCCTCCAGCAGATTAATCTTCATGAAACACTGCTTTCACCGTGTCACTCCTCTGCTTATAAAACTTATCCATTGGCTTCTTATTATCTGTAGAAGCTTTGCCTCAACCCTGAGTCTTTTTCATCTATAAAATGAGGCTAATGAGAAGTACTATAGAAATAAAATGAGGTCATGTATCTAGAAAAGCTTACAAGAGTTTATAAAGCATAAAGGGAAAGAAACTAACTTAAGAACCTATGTGTTAGGCATTTGGCATGCATTATCTCATATAATTTGTAGGCCAACCCTGTAAAGTAAGTTTTAATCTTCATTTACAGGTGAGAAAACTAAAGCTCAGGAAGGTTAAGTAATTTGCCCAAGATCCAAGCTACTAATAATATTTACTGTTCATTCTTAAACAAACATTAATTTGGCCCCTGCTCTATGCCAGACACTCTGCTCGGCACTGTTTTATACTATTAGACAATATCTGATTAAGCTGATGTTCACATGTCTTCATATTTCACAGCCTCCTCCCACCTGCCTTCTCAGTTCATCTAACACCACTGAAACTAACAAGCAGGTACATTTACTGATTGTACACTACATTCATTTATTCAGCCAAAATTAAGTACCTACCACATGCTAAACTCTGTACTAGAGATTAGGGCTTCTAAAGAAACCAAAAACAGATAAGGTGCCCACTCTAGTTGAACTTACATTCTAATGGGAGGAAAGAGAGCGAACAGATAAACAAGAAAATATCATGTTTGTATGCTATGGAAAGCAGAATGATGGGATAGAGAGGGTGATTAGAGACCCCAGACTGGGTGATTAGGGGGAAACAAAGAAGGAGCTTAATCTGAGGCCTGAAGGACAAGAGGGAGCCAGCTATGTGAAAACCTGGGGAGCCTTCCAGATAGGGGATACATCTAGTGTAAAAACCTAAGAGAAACTGGCTATCTTGGGAGACAAGATGGGAGAGGTAGAAAGGGGCCATTGTAAGGTATTTGGATTTTAGTCAAGCAATAGGAAGTCATAGGAGGGTTTTAAACATGTGAGTAAAATGATCTGATATACATTTAAAAAAATGTTACTCTTTAGTATCCAAGAGGTAATTAGATATATAGTTCTAAAGGACATATAGAAGAGAAGAAAAGGCTGGTGTTACAGATTGGTAAGGCATAGTGTAATAATCAAATATATTGAAGTCAGACTGACTTGTTTTTAAATCCTTCCTCACCACACTTAACAGTTGTGTGTCCAGGGAGTTGTATAACCTTTCTAAGCTTCAATTGCTTCTGGGAAATGGGGACAATAATAGCACCTTATAGGGTTATGGTAAGGGTATAATGAATATAAAGCATTTAACCCAGTGACTGAAACTTTAAGCACTCAAAAACATTATTAACTACATTGAGCGTTCTTTTTGTTAACTATGCAACCTTAAGCAAATGACTTACCTTCCATGTCTCAATTTCCTCAGCTGTGAAATGGGGATAATATTAGTACTGGTACACAACCCTTATCTGAGACCCTGGCTAGAGATGGTTTTCTGAATTTAGAATTTTTTAGATTTTGAAAGGTAATCCAGTGCATATTATGTCACACCCTAGCAGCTTCTAGGGCAGCACCCCATAGTCAAGTACATTTATAGTTCTGCAGCAAAACATATGAATAGCCATACTAAGAGGACTAAATAAGAAACTCTATATAGATGCATGGCAGTTTAGATCAGGTTTTGCTGCCAGATGAATTTTTTTAAAGTATCATATTCAGACCTCTTTCAATTCCAGAATTGTAAATAATGGATCATGAACCTGTACTTTGTAAAGTTGTTGTAAGGAGCAAATGAGTTGATACATGATACACTTAAGAAATACTAAATGCTAAATAAATTGTAGCTATTATTTTTTTTTTTTTTATCCCCAGAAAGGTGGCTTCAAAAATCAATGACAGGACTTCCCTGGTGGCACAGTGGTTAAGAATCCGCCTGCCAATGCAGGAGACATGGGTTCAAGCCCTGGTCTGGGAAGATCCCACATGCCGCGGAGCAACTAAGCCCGTGTGCCACAACTACTGAACCTGCGCTGTAGAGCCCATGAGCCACAACTACTGAGCCTGCACTCTAGAGCCTGCAAACCACAACTACTGAGCCTGCGTGCCACAGCTACTGAAGCTTGCGCGCCTATAGCCTGTGCTCCGCAACAAGAGAAGCCACCACAATGAGAAGTCTGTGCACTGCAAGGAAGAGTAGCCCCTGTTCGCTGCAACTAGAGAAAGCCCGCACACAGCAACAAAGACACAACACAGACAAAGAAAAAAAACTATACCCAGTAGGGTGGCTATTATAAAACACACACACACACACACACGCGTGTGCACAAGAGAGCAAACAGAAAAAGTAAATAACAGGGGCTTCCCTGGTGGCACAGTGGTTAAGAATCCACCTGCCAATGCAGGGGACACGGGTTTGAGCCCCGGTCCGGGAAGATCCCACATGCCGTTGAGCAACTAAGCCCATGCGCCACAACTACTAAGCCTGTGCCCTAGAGCCCACAAGCCACAACTACTGAGCCCGCGTGCCACAACTACTGAAGCCTACGCACCTAGAGCTCATGCTCCGCAAGGAGAGAAGCCACCTCAATGAGAAGCCTATACAACACAACAATGAGTAGCCCCCACTTGCCACAACTAGAGAAAGCCCACACGCAGCAACGAAGACCCAATGCAGCCAAAAATAAATAAATTTATATTTTTAAAAAAGTAAATAACAAGTATTGGCAAGGATCTGGAGAAATTGGGACCCTTGTGCACTGTTGGTTGGAATGTAAAATGGTGCAGCCGCTATGGGAAACAGTATGGAGGTTCCTCAAAAAGTTAAAAATAAAATTAGCATATGATCCAGCAATTCCACTTTTGGGTATGTGCCCAAAAGAACTGAAAGCAGCCGTGGAGCAACTAAACCTGTGCGCCACAACTACTGAGCCTGCACTCTAGAGCCCACGAGCCACAACTACTGAGCCCACGAGCCACAACTACTGAGCCCACGTGCCACAACTACTGAAGCCCACATGCCTAGAGCCCATGCTCCACAACAAGAGAAGCCACCGCAATGAGAAGCCTGCGCACTGCAACAAAGAGTAGCCCCCGCTTGCTGCGACTAGAGAAAGCCTGTGCACAGCAACGAAGACTCAACACAGCCAAAAATAAAACAATAAATAATAAAAATAAATAAATTATTTAAAAAAACTGAAAGCAGAAACTCAAATATTTATACACACATATTCATAGCAGCATTATTCAAAATAGCCAAAAGGTAGAAGCAACCCAAGTGTTCATCAACCAATGGATGCATAAACAAACTGCACTATACATACAATGGATTATTATTCAGCCTTAAAAAGGAAGGAAAATTTGACACATGCTACAACATAGATGAGACTTGAAGAAGTTATACTAAGTGAAATAAGTTAGTCACAAAAGGACAAATACTGTATGATTCCACTTATCCAGAGTAGTACGTTCATGGAGACAAAAAGTAGAATGGTGGTTGCCCGGGGGGGTGGAGGAAGGTAGGAATGAGGAATTATTGTTTAATGGGTACAGAGTTTCAGTTTTGGAAGGAGAAAAAAGTTCTGGAGCTGGATGGTGGTGATGGTTGCACAACCATGTGTGAATGTACTTAATGTCACTGAATTGTACACCTAAAATGGTTAAAATGGTAAATTTGGGGGTGGGATGAATTGGGAGATTGGGATTGAAATCTATACACTACTGATACTATGTATAAAATAGATAACTAATGAGAACTTACTGTATAGCCCAGGGAACTCTACTCAGTGCTCTGTGGTGACCTAAATGGGAAGGAAATCCAAAAAAGAGGGGATATGTGTATACGTATAGCTGATTCACTTTGCTGTACAGCAGAAACTAACACAACATTGTAAATCAACTATACTCCAATAAAAGTTAATTTTAAAAACAAAATACAAAGAAGAAAAAAATGGTACAATTTATGTTATGTGTATTTAACCACAACTTATAAAAAGTAACTTCTAGTAAGACGTTACCCCTTTCTGACATGGCATAGCACATCTGTGTGCCCTTATGTTTGTTTTGGGGGCAATGTTTATGACAGAAAGCATGGTCTCGAATGTCTCCTTTAATAATTATGACTTTCCAGTAGCAAACTTTTCCACTGTAATTAGGGAAAAATGTCACTAGATGTCACTCTTTAGCTGAAAAACTATTCCAATTTGGTTCAGTAGCCGATAGCTATAAGTAATTACAGAGCATCAGATAAAAGCCTGTATATAGTGCTTTGCTCATACAAATACGGTTTTCTGGGAAAGAGAAGGTTTCCATCTGTGAAATGTATTAATAAGCTACTCTGTTCATGAGATTTATGTTAATGTTTATTAACTTCATTGGTACTAATTGTTTTTCACTATAAATTGAGTTTGTGTAATTAAGACATAACTAACTTTGTAAGTGATAGTGAAACGCAAAGCTGAAATGTAAAGATCATTTATCATTGAAAGTCAGGTGGCTTTACCACTAAATGATGTGTGACATTGGGTAAGTCCTTTAATCTCTCTGATTTCACCAGAGTAGTAGAAACATACTTTCTTAGGTCAATATACACTACCGTATATTTGCTCTGTGCTAAAACATATTTAAGTACATTCTAATTCTAAAATATTTTGGTTTTTATAGTAGTAATCCAATTGTAACTGTTGAAATACAATACCAATGGGAGTTCAGTAATAGAAAATACTGCCCACAAGAAGACATTAGGAAATATAATGAGACTTCTTGATGTCCTGAGGGAGTATTTTAGGAAAATACTTGTATTAAACAATTATAGTCAGAGGTATAAACTCTTGAAATAAAAAAGATCACATTTACTACTGAGAACAGTTTTTAAAAGGTAATGGAATATCCTAAAGTGTAAAAGAAAAATTGCTTTGTTTACCTGTAAAATTCTTAAGATTCAAGAACACATTGATTCTTAAAGATTAACCATTTGAATTGGTAATATTACACTATAATCAAAATAATTTTTTAAACTTCTAATTTTTGTAAGAAGTTTGTAATTGAGTTATAATACCTAAAAACAATCAAAAGACCAAATGCTCACCGCTGGATGAAATGCTGGACATTATAATGCATCAATAAATGAGGATATTACATTTTTATTAGTAGTAACAGTTATTAGGATTAAGAGTATTAGGATGAGAAAAACTATCAGAAATGGTGGGTGAAAATATAGAACTCAGAATGATATAAAAAATAGAGTGTAAATCGTGCCCAGTTAAGGACATTGACAGTTGTTTTGTTTAATTTCATTTTATTTAACTCTTAAAACTTAGATCTTTCTGTTTAACTTCTATCTTCACATGATTAAATATGTAAAAGGAGGGGGGGTGTAGTAGCTAAAGGGTACAGAGTTGCTTTTTGTGGTTATGAAAGTGTTCTAAGATTAACTGTGTTGATAGTTGCGCGTATGTGTGAATATATTAAAAACCATTGAATTTTACACTTTAAATGGGTGAATTGTATGGTATATGAACTATATCTCAATAAAAAGTAGGTGAAGGAAGCACTATTCAAGCTTTTTTTCTAATACTGCAAATATAGTTATGAATGCCTATTTTTAAAATAGCATTGAAAACAAGTGGTTCGGGGGTGAGGGATAAATTAGGAGTATGGGATTAACAGATGCATACTACCATACATAAAATAGATACACAAAGATTTACTGTGGAGCACAGGGAACTATATTTAGTATCTTGTAATAAACTATAATGGAAAAGAATTTTTTAAAAAGGAATATATATATGTATAACTGAGTTACTTTGCTGTATATCTGAAACTAACACAATACTGTAAATCAACTATAATTCAATTAAATAAAATTCAAGTAAAATATGTAAAAGGAAAGAAAAGAATGATTTGTTAAAATTCGCGTGATTATTTTAAACACTGGAAGCAAAAAAGATTTATATTTCATGTTACATTGCCACTTCTATCATACATCTGTGTGTCTGTGTGTCCGTGTGTGTGTGTGTGTGTGTGTGTGTGTGTGTGTGTGTGTGTGGCACGGTGGTGGGAAGTCTCCCAGGGAGAGAGAGAGAGAAGTCTGGGAGGGGCATAGTCGGGGAGGCCTGTTCCGTTCCATTGATAACACGTTCATTCACTGGAAGCCGGCTAAAACAGAATAATCCTTCTTGCAGTCATTCCCTCTATCTTAACAAGGCTCCGCCACCTCGCCCAGAACTCGGTAAGTTCAAAGTGCAGTAAAAGTGCGTTTTTCCAAAGAATAATCTGAAATGACATTGTAGATAATTTACAGGGGGGTGGAGGAAGGGGTGGAGGTGGTAATTATCAGGCATCGCTTTGCTATCATATTTGCAATGGGGAGAAAAACCTCAATGCGCAAATAGTTTCGAAAAGATTAGACAGTAATTGGCTTTTTCCCAGGAAACATCTTCAGAGGGGCCACTCGCAAACTGCTGCTGCCCACTGAAAACCGACGCCCAGAAAGTCTGGGGAGGAAGATTGGCAGGTGCCTGTGCTTGGGCCAAGGGCTGTGCTCGACTCAGTCCGTAGCCGTCTCTGCCTCTGTCCCCAGGTCTAAGGGATGCTGCTATCCTGGGCCTGCTACCACTGAAGCGCTCAGGGGTACCTGGAAAGCCGACCTGAGTGCAGACACCACGAGCCATGAGTCCTCTGAGGCTGCGAGCGTCTCTCTCGTTGCTGCTGCTGCTGCCGGGTGGCTACCTCCTCGAGGGCGCCGGGAGAAACCAGGGGGCGGTCGGCAGCGCGGTCGAGTCAGCCCCGGGCCCCGCGGGCGGCTCCTCCGGTCGCTTCGTCAGCCCCGAGCGGCATGCGTGCAGCTGGCAGCTCCTGCCGCCCGCCCCAGGGCCCGCGGCGGGCAGCGAGCTGGCGCTGCGCTGCCAGGGCCCGGACGGGGCGCGCCACCAGTGTGCCTACCGCGGGGAGCCGGGGCGCTGCCCGGTCTATGCCGCCAGCCGCTCGCACTACTGGAAGCAGGTGCTGGGTGGGCTGCGCAGGAAGCGGCGGCCCTGCCACGACCCCGCGCCGCTCAAGGCCCGCCTGTGCGCGGGCAAGAAGGGCCAGGGCGCGGAGCTGCGCCTGGTGCCCCATACATCCCCATTCGTCAGCCCTACTGGGGCGGGCTTTCCCCGGGATCCCAAGCTCCGGGCCAGAAGCCGGGGGCAGCCCCGAGAGGCCGTGCGCAGCCCCACCGTAGGGGCCCCGCCTCCCCCGAACGCGCCGCCCAAAGGGAAGCCCTCTGAGAAGAAGACCAAAGGAGGCAAGAGAAAGGCTGCCTGGAACCCAGACGAGGAGCGATCTCTGGGGACCCGGCCCGATCCCGACGAGCTGGACGAGAACGCGAAGCTCACGGAGACCTACTGTGCTGAGAAGTGGCATTCCCTCTGCAACTTCTTTGTCAATATCTGGAATGGCTGAGGGTGCGGGCCTGGGGAGGGAAGGGGAGAGGGAGGGAGGGGATCTGTGCGCAGCCCGGGAAGGGAAGCTAAGGGCATCCTAGGCCACAAGATACTGCATAGAGAGTGGGGAAGAGTCCAGGTTCTAGAATGGGTCTGGGGGGGTGGAGGTGGGGCTTGGGATGAGAGTATAAAGGCTATGGAGAGTCTCTGAGACAGCAGGGAAGTTAAAAATTATAAGGAGTCGACCCTGATTAAGAGCAGAAGAACTAGTAGAAACAGAAGTAGGCATACCCTAAATGTGCAAAAAATGTAGACTGGGAAGAGAGACGGGTACAGAGAGAGGCTGAAAAAATGAGTGGGAAAAATTGACTAAAGTGATGTGACTCTCGTGTGGGAAGCAGGATACAATGTACACTGTTCAACACATTTCTATTAAAATATACTCATGAGCAGCTGATAACCTGAGCCAGGTTGAATTTTCAGTGCCATCTCACCTACTCAGCTGACAAGATTACCAACTTTTTTTCTCTTTAGGAATTAGTATGAACTTGGGTGCTCTCTCCTGTCATAGATGATCCCTATAGGGATCGAAGCCATTCAGAGCTCAAAACTGACTCCAGTGAAAAGGTTTTCAGCATGATTGCCTTTGAATTCTTTTAGAAGTGCTGCTTTTAAACAGAGTGATGCCTAGTGTTCTGAAACTTTCCTATTAACCTTCCAAATTCAGAAGTGAATTATAAGAGTTGAGTGCTCCAGTAGGTTTTAAAAAACAATTCTCTTTGTATTTGATCGTATTTTTTAAAAAAGCTAAAATGTAAGTACATATCTCAGAGTCATTTGGACCATTATGGAAGTCATCTCTCTGTCTCATGTAATTAATTGTTAACATATTTCATTTTAAATAAGATGAAATGATAGACTTTGCATGTGTTAGGTGCTCAATAAAAACTGTATGGCTAGATTTAAAGAACTGGCAGGACAATGGAAATTTTGACTGCATTTGATCTAGTTCTGAGTATACCTTGAAGTTAGTTCCTAAAAACATCTTGAATTGTTGGGGAAAGACAAGAACAAGTCTGCATAAGAGAAAAATCACCAACTGACAAACCCTGGGTCCTATCATTGCTGTGTTTGGCCTGCATGCAGTTCTCTCATTTTTCCACTCTTCCTCCCTCCCTCCCAATTGGGATTTGTTGCTAGCATTTAAAAATTAGATAATTTCATATAAAAAGCCAGATGTCTGAATTCTCTTGTAAAATTAGATCTAATGACATTGGACACATCTTTCCACATTGCAACAACTGGCTGATGCTGAATATTGGCTGACCTCTTTAGATTAGATATATTTTCTTGGGTTTTCCCACTGCTGCATGTCTTATAAATTGACTTTATTCATTTATATTACAGGGCTGAACCCATGAGACATTTAAGCCACCACCAGATATAAGGGTTTTTGGCTGACCTTTTGTTTTTCTCACCTCCTCTCCTTTAAAATAATGGTAAATGCAACAATCTTACAGATACTGAAGATCTCCTGAACTTTTTCCTCCCTGACCAGCCCCTAGAAGATGTAAACTATCTTTTACCTATTCTATACATTCTTCACACAATTGGCAAAACATTCAGATTGACCATAGTTTCATGCCACGTTTATGAATCACATTCTGAGTAACATTGACCATTAGATAAAATTCCTCTTGGCCAAGGAAAGGAAGCTCAGAGTAGCTTGAGACCACCCCCTAAAGATAGGAATGCAAGGTTTGAGGGATCTTAATTCCCCGACCAGGGATCGAACTTGGCCCCCCTGCAGTGGACTGCCAGGGAATTCCCCAAAGGGATTCAGCCTTACCGGGCACTTACACAAAATGGTGATCAGAAACTCTCCATCTCAGCTGGGAGCCACATAAAAAGAAATAAGCAAGAAATATGTAGTTGTAGAAGGGAGAATTATCTGATGAGGAGAACAAAATACAGTGCTCGCATCCCTGACACGTAAGCAAGAGGGTATGTGTGATGTCCTTCGATGACAACGACTTGAAAGGAGATGAGAATGTTTCTGGTCTTCGAGGCTTGGGGACCACAGCTGCCCTCCCAGCTCCATGGTTTTCTTACAACTTCAAAGAGCATCTCTCCTTATTTCCTGCCCGATGCTTACAGCTGCAGAGCTTTGATGAACTTACCCCAAGTTTGTCCCTCCTGTGACCTCTGGCTCACCACATTCAAACTCTTCCCCATTTCAATTTTTAAAAGCAGACCAAAGCCTTCCTTTCCCTTTTGTAAAGCAAGACAGCTGCTTCAGCCATATTAAAATTATTAGGTGGTCATTATATACAGACAACAGCAGTTAGAAAAAGATAATGTAAGGTGCCATTAATAATAGCAATCCAATTCAATAAATTCAATAAAAAATATACAAGAGCGATGTGAAGAACACAGAAATACTTCTGAGGGCAGAACAGAAAGACTTGAGTAAATGAAAACATGTGTGGATTATGATTATGATTATGATTAAAGAAGTCTTAACATTTAAAAATGTCAATCTGTAAATAATCTGTACATTTAAACATGATAACAACAGACTACCAAAAGGATTTTTTGGTGTGAGAATTGGGCAAACTGATTCTAAAATTCCAAAGGAAAACCAAAACGAATTTGGGGACTGGAGGGGTGCAGGGTTGTATGTTTCAGAGAGTGAGAAAAAAAGGATGCTTTCATTGAGGTTAAGGGTACAATTTGAAATGGTTAAATATAGAATCTCCCCAAGGACTGCTGGCAGCACACTGCAAAACAATGTAAATGATGTGAGTGGACTGTTTCTAGGTAACCACAGGGACTCTCCATAGAAGGCCAGAAGCTTCCAACCAGCACTTCAGTTGACTGTTGCTGCCTCTGAGCTGGGTGGTCATGTGATCGTGGAGGGGCTGAGGACCCTAAACCTTTGATCCATATGTTCTTTTGTTCCCATGCATAACGATCACAATGAGAACGATTCTTCTCCAAATCGAGACAGGGAGAGGGCCCTTATGCATTGATTTTAAGATGTGGGGAGAGAGGTGAAGGGAAGATGGCCAGTGTGGGATCCCCAAGAGGGTGAGATGTCACAGTTTATGTTTAATCATGTGTTAGTATTCCTTGGGAGTGCCACAGGATGAAATGTTTGCCAGCATTTAGAGGTAGCTCTTTACCTTCTCTCTTTTCTCCCTTCCTATTATTACTTAAGGCTTGGGAGGGCTCTCGATTAAATTTTAAAAAAGCAAAGCAAAAGAACACACTACACAACAGAACACACACACACACACACACACACACACACACACACAGAGGATTGGAGTATTTTGAAAACTTACTGCCTGCAGTATGCCCAGAGGAAAGAAGTTGATTAGGACAGTCACGTCTTTCATTCCTTAGCTCACACCAGCAGTCTCCACCATGTGGGTATGCAACCAGCTTCTCAGATGGGTTTGGATGTTCCTGCAAAGCCCTGTTAAAATCCACAACATAAACCCTCAGGAAAATCTGGAGGGTGAAATCACTTTGAGTAACTGTGAATGGCTGGCACCTACACTGTTATAAAAACTTTGAGTCACCGAGAATGAAGGACCTCAGTGTAAGAGGACAGCACGTATGCCTAAAAGCAGGTGGGCTGCCTTAGGAAGGCTAGGGGCAGATTGAAGGCTGGAGAGCTGAAGTTATTTGCAGGAGGGATAATTAGCCTCATGGTAGGATGTAAGAGGGGATGGGCCAGAAGGGGCCTCGACTGAGCCGCTTCGACTGCAACCTCGAAATTTGGCTACTGTTTAATGGTAAATTTGTTCAAAATAGTAGAGGAGGCCTTCTCTTTTAATAGTCATGAAGTTTCATTTGCCGTTAAAAAATAATAGCTATTGTTTAATGTCAATGATCTTCTTGAATTTTGAAAATAACTTAGAAAACCATTTAGACATGACTGGTGCGTTATTTTGGTAATGAATGCAGTTTCACAAAATTCTATATCAATAACATAAAAGTCCCTTTGTTTACCATTCTGTTGTTTATCTCAAAGTTTGCCATTAAATCCTAATTGAAATTCATAGACTTCCTGGTCCTTGTTAAATATTGAAAGTGAGAGCTCAGATCTAAGAGTGAGAAGGGTTAATGAGCTTGTGAACTTGTGTTGGTGGCCTGTTCCCAAGTCTGAACTCCGCATGTGTTGGGGAATAATGGCTGCTTATTAACCTCCCAGGCGGAACAGCTGGTGGGGATCAAAGGCACACTGCACTACATGGTATTGCTCAAACTGACTTCCCACCTAACCCCCAGGAAAGCGTGCCAGGTCCCCAGGGAGGGGTGGGTTGCACTAAACCCAGGAGCACATTGAAAGAAGGTCTGTCCCACTAGAGCTTCTCTGGAAATGTACCAGGGGACCCCTTGGGAGTAAGGGATTGATTCTCAGAGCTGTAGAAATAGGGGTGGGAATACTATGATTATTTAGGCAGAGGCATCACTCCAAGTAGCATTTCCCTCTTTAGGTCCTCCTCCAACATTTGCAGGGCCTGTGGCAAGAGTTCCAATGGAGGGAAGTCCACATATGGTATGTCTAAATATTAAATAATCGTAACGCAAGCTAATGTATATAGTCTATTCTCCTATCTTGGCTATACCTTTGAACAACAGAATTATAAATATATACGTATGAAAACAATAATTTTTATACGATTGAAAGTTGGTAAAATGTCCAAGACAATGAAACTTAATGATCATGGTGCATGTCTGGGGTCCTCTTGATGGGCCGGTGAATGATGGATGAATAATAGTGACCTATATAATTCACAAGTTATTATATTGTAATTTTTTGTCTTCATTTCAGCAAAATTGCTAATTATGCTGTTTGGATTATAACGGCAAGATTTGTGCCAGAAATGCCAAATTACATAATAATTTTTGAGTCATCTTAGTTGTTAGGTGGCTTTTTATTCATTTCGATTTTGAGAAACTTCATTCTGCTGAGGCAGTAGCAACTGAATTTGTCAATGAATTTCTTAGATTCAGAAATGAACCCGAAATTTTATAAATCACATTCAAGCACTGGTGTTGGAATTGCAAATGATAATTAACATTATTACAGAAAGTAGCATAAAATATTTAATATATTTGTAAAACATTTAAATTTAATCCTATAAATTGCTATCACTTATACTTCAGTGTTTCATCTCTTAAAGCAATATCTAGAACCATTCAATATCAAATTCAAAGTTTCCAATTTGTTCAAATCTCTTCAGTTGACAGGATACCTTGCTCTACAAAGGCCAGAAAATAGGCTCTATTGAAATTAGTTTAGAGTCAATTATGAATAAATCTTTTCCTTCAAAGTCATGCAAACATTCTTTTCCATTTTGATTTCCTTATGTTTTATTAGAATGTCACTTTTGTTCATATGTCACATGTGGTTTCATTCAATTTAAATAACCAATTTTCACTAAAATTAAAAAAGTATTTTTAATTTTTTAAAAAGTGAAATAGGCAATCTTGAATCTATATGTTGTTCTTATAAGCTTTTGATAACCTTATTAATAGCAAGTGATATACCAAAAATAAGTACGGAGAGAGCACAGTTTAAATTAATTTCATTTTCTATCACCAACTACAATTTGTTCTTCATTTGAAGATCTGTTTCACTTAACTCATCTCACACATGTTCTGTCTTATCTAGCTTAAGTCCAATTGCTTTAACACCATTTCATAGGCTCTAACATTGTGTGTCAGAAAGGTCAATTTTAATATGTACTTCATCAAGATGTGACATCTCTGGGCCGATCCAGAAAATAGAGCATATAATCTTTGAATTGTTCCAAAGAATGCCATTGCTACTAGCACAGTTGAGACCCTGTCTCCTGAAATAAAGTCAAACTATGCACTGCACTGCCCAATATAGCAGCTATTAGACACATGAGGTTCTGAGCATTTGAAATGTGGCTAGTCTGAATTGAGATGGGCTGAGAGTATAAAATACATACTGGGTCTCAAAAGCTTGGTACCCCTCCCCCTACAACACAAAAATGTAAGATGTTTCATGAAAAAATTTTATAATATTGCTTGCATGTGGAAGTGATATTTTAGAGATATTAGGTTGAAGAAAGTAAATTATTAAAATTACTTTTACCTGTTTCTTTTTGTTTTTTTCATATAACTACTTGAAAATTTAAAATCACATATATGTGGGACTTCCCCAGCGGTCCAGTAGTTAAGGCTCCATGCTTCCACTGCAGGGGGCACGGGTTCGATCCCAGTCGGGGAACTGAGATCCTGCATGCCACATGGTGAGGCAAAAAAAACCCTTAAATTAAAAAATAAATCACATATGTGACTGGTATTATATTTCTATTGGACAGTGCTGGTGTAGAACACCAAGAATGCTTCTGGATTTTTGTCCAAAATTCTGGTTTGCACATCTTTCCCTTAACCAAGATGGTATAGGCCTATTTTATTTATTTATTTAGTCCTCTTGGAGCAGCATGCAGGGGGAGAGGTGGGGGGGTGGATTTTAGCTCCCTGACCTGGGATTGAACCCACATCCCCTGCAGTGGAAGCTTGGAGTCTTAACCACTGGACCACCAGGGAAGTCCCCAATAACCTTTTAAATCAATACCTACAGTTGACATTTTATTTTCGTTTCTTCAATTCTTGAGTGAAAACCTGTGCTTTTTACAACAGGTGTGAAACTAATGAAACATTAGTTTGGACTGTTCTGGCTATAACTTTTGAAATCATTTTAATCAAATCCAGAAACCTGCTGTTATTTTCTGTAAATATTGTG
The DNA here is from genome assembly GCF_963924675.1 of Phocoena phocoena. Classification (NCBI taxonomy): domain Eukaryota; kingdom Metazoa; phylum Chordata; class Mammalia; order Artiodactyla; family Phocoenidae; genus Phocoena; species Phocoena phocoena. The sequence continues at coordinate 34,602,709 of NC_089234.1, forward strand.
CTGTTAGTGCCATGAAAAATATCGTGTCTAGCTGAATACTGGATATGCATTATTATTTTATGACTATTATGTGGATGTTTTATATTGGTGTTTAGTTGTCCTTGTGAAATTATATTTTTTTAACATCTTTATTGGAGTATAATTGTTTTACAATGTTGTGTTAGTTTCTGCTGTATAACAAAGTGAATCAGCTATTGAAATACTATTAATTGTTTATTCAGCTTTTTTTTTTTCAGTTCTAGGGTTTGCATGTCTGTGTGTGTCTGTTTTTTTAATGCACAAGTGACAGTCATGTTCTTCTAATAGAGCATCTAAATGTGTCCTTTCACAAGTCCCTCCATTGGTCAAAGCTAATTATGACATAATTGTGAAACATGTAAGAGGAGCTACAGAATACTTTGCATTTGTGCTTAGAATTTAAAAGTCAGTTTTTCCATCTGAAGAAATTTTTATGTACAATGAAATATTAAACTTGGGTAATCATTTACTTGAACTTAACCTTTTTTGGGGGGTAGCGCTAGGAACATCCTCATGCTGGAAGGATGTGAGGGCCATTTTCCAGGATCCTAACCCCCCAAAATCGTTCCAGAGGTCTCCTCTTTTTCATCTAGTTTGCCGATTTCATGGCCTATATTTTAAATGTAATTTTCTTTATCAGCTAATAGTCCAGAGTAGCATTTGAAGTTTTGATTTGTGATTTAAAAGGAATAATTCTTTAAAATTTTTCATTGCTTTGATTAGTCATTACTTCTCCACTTAGTAAAGACTTTGGAGGCGCAGAGACCTTCATCTACTTATTCGAGCTGTAGATTTGATGAGAGTAATTTTCTAGCTGGATTTCATTGTTTTGAAAAGTAGTTAAATATTCATTAAAGAATTTCTAATGTCATATTTGCACATTTTATATGGTCATGTCCTACAGTTTAGGGTTTAAAAAATAAACAGATCACTCTGAAAATGTTCTGTTTCCTTTTTTCCTTCAGCTTTTTTTCTGCTATGAGTTCCATTTGGATATTTTCTATTACAATCTTGACTAACACTCATTCTCAGTGATCTAAGGGATTAAAAAATAAAGTGTAATATGGATAAACAACAAGGTCCTACTGTATAGCACAGGGAACTATATTCAAGATCCATATTGCACTGTAGGGCACAGTGCACAAATTTAAACTCCAGAAATATGCCAGGGAGGCTGAAAATAATAACAATAATAATATATAACAAAATTACTATAAAAAGAAAAAACATAACTAGATGCAATGCATGAAACTTTACTGGATTCTGGAATTTTTAAAAAAATCTAGTTAGGGCTTCCCTGGTGGCGCAGTGGTTGAGAGTCCGCCTGCTGAAGCAAGGGACACGGGTGCGTGCCCCGGTCCGGGAAGATCCCACATGCCGTGGAGCGGCTGGGCCCGTGAGCCATGGCCGTTGAGCCTGCGCGTCTGAAGCCTGTGCTCCGCAACGGGAGAGGCCACAACAGTGAGAGGCCCACATACCGAAAAAAAAAAAAAAATCTAGTTAAAAGGCATTTTGGGAAAAACTGAGAACATTTAAATATGGCCTATATTTTAAATGATATTTAAGCAGAGTTAATTATCCGAGGTGTGATAACAGTATTGTGTTTATGAAGAAAAACGTCCTTATGCCTAGTTCCTGCATGTGAATTATTTCAGGGCAAACAGTTATGACATGCGCAGTTTACTTGTAATTCAGGAGAAAGAAATCTCTCTATGCAGATATATGATAAAGCTAAATTGCAAAAGCTAACAAGTGTTGGACGTAGATGAAGGGTAGAGGAATGTTCATCTGTCTTATTGTATTACATTTTCAACTTTTCTGTAGATTTGAATATTTCCTAAATAGGAAGTCTGAAGAAAAACTAACTGGAAACTGATCACGCCTCTACTTAGGAATATAATAAAGTTACAGAGAGAGTAAGAGAGACAGAGCCATTGCCTTGCTGGCTTCGCTCCTGTGGGCTCTGTGCAACGGAAGCTTCCCAGGCCCCACGATTACCTTAAAATGTTTTCTACATTTGAATTGTAGTGAGAAAATGTGGTCCTGAGGAATGTAACCATGGTGATTAAATGGTAAGATTGAAAAAAAAAAAAAAAAAGACTAAAAGAGCCACGGGTCTTTCCTGGTGGCGCAGTTGTTGAGAGTCCGCCTGCCGATGCAGGGGGCACGGGTTCGTGCCCCGGTCCGGGAAGATCCCACATGCCGCGGAGCGGCTGGGCCCGTGAGCCATGGCCGCTGAGCCTGCGTGTCCAGAGCCTGTGCTCCGCAACGGGAGAGGCCACAACGGTGAGAGGCCCGCGTACCGCAAAAAAAAAAAAAGAGCCACGAACACAAGTATATTTTAGAGGAAAATGAATTTGGCAAGCCAAAGCACTGCGCGCGGTGCTCGGGAGCGGGCGGTGCTCCGCGACCCGGGCGATGTTTTGTGCGTCCGGTGATGCTCCGCGCGCCGGGTGATGCTCCACCGCGGGCGCACACAGGGTTAACTGCAGGCCGAGGGGCCCGCGCATCTTCTGCCCGCCCACATTCCGCCGCTGAATGGAGGCGATGGCCTGATGCCGGTGGGGTGATGTCGCGGCTCCGCATCCAACCCTCCCACTGGCCAAGCTCGCGCCCCTCCGGGGCCGACCCTGCACTCTGCAGTCACGTTACCTTCCCCACCATTCACGCGGCCCGACGGGGGTTACAAAGCGGGACATTAAGAAGTCTGTGGACGTCGTCGCAGAATCTAGAAATGATGGGCTAGGAACGTGGAGACAATTACCGTGATTCTTAAGGCCCCCGTCGTCGACTAGCCTAGTAATCTGACCCCTTTCGTGATGTGACAGGGGGCCTGTGTTTGCAGATCTGTTCCTTTGTCTGAATTTTGGAAATAAAGCGTGGTACAACTTGAGAAATGTGTGTGTGCGCGTGCGCGCGCCCTTTCATTAAATCCCTATGAATCAAACAAAAAAGATACACTTTTCCTGATTTGCCCTTGTCTAATCTTATAAAGCACCTCTCATAAAATATAAACTTTTTTTTTAAATAATAGAAGAACTGGGTTTTAAGTTTATAGAAACCTAAATGAAAAGAATATATTATTTTCATAAATAATGCTCCACCAAATCTAATAATTTATTCTTCTTTCTGTAAAAACCATATTTTAAAAATAGCTTCAGCTGGCAATATTTCCTAAACTATTTTATAAAATATATAAAACATAAAATAATGTAAATCCTTTATTTTTATCACCTATCCAATTACCATGAAAATTAGAGAAAGTGTGATTAAGTGGGCAATACAAAATGATATTATCACCAGAAAAAGTAAATTGGCATGTACAGAATGAGTAAAAGGAAATGTCCAATAGAAAATTAAATCACTCCTTTAACTAGTACTTAGAGAACCCACCATGCCCCAGGCGCTAGGGATTCAAGAGTGTGTGGAACACCGGTCTTGCCCTCCAGAATCTCCCAGTATTCCTGAGGAAGAGCGTTGATTGAGGTGGCCAGTATTATGAAAGAGTAAGTACCAGGTGCTGCAGGAGCCCAGGGTGCTGCAGGGACACCGGACTGGGTCAGGGTCATGGGTGTGTTTGGAGGTGTCAGAGAGGGGGAATCAGGAAGCCTTCCTGAAGAAGAAATACTGAGCTGAAACCTGAGAAAAGAAGTTAGGCCAGGGGTTCCCTAACTTCGTGGACATTAGAATCACCTGGGGAGCTTTTTAAAATCCCTGTGGCCCAGGTCACACTCCCATACATCAGAACGTCTGGGGGTGACAGCCTGGCAACAGTGTTTTTAAAAATTATTTTAAGGGACTTCCCTGGTGGTCCAGTGGGTACGACTCCGTGCTCCCAATGCAGGGAGCCCGCGTTTGTTCCCTGGTAGGGGAACCAGATCCTGCATGCATGCCACAACTGAGAAGTCCTCATGCTGCAACTAAAAATCCCACATGCCTCGAGGAAGAACCCGCGTGCCGCAACTAAGACCGGGCGCAGCCAAATAAATAAATAAATAAATGTTAAAAAAAAAATAAAATTATTTTAAAACCCAGGTAATCCCAATGTATAGCAAAGTTGGGGGAATTACTAAGGCAAAGGGAGGGAAGCTGATGTTTTTTAGTTTTCTGAAGGAAAACATTTGCTCAGCAGGCATGTAGTAGTTGCTAGTCATTGTTCTTGTTTCCATCTCCTCTGCGCTGCCTGCCTCTAGGACACATTCAGGAAATGTCTATTGAAGTTGGAGAAAAAGCGAATCAAAATCCGGATGTATAAGAAAACCAGGCCCTCCTAAGGAATGCCGGTGGACTAATTGGGGTCTGAAACTTACAATGGCAGGTCCTTCCTTAAAGAGAAGGCAAAATGCAACATTTTGACAACTGGGGAAAAAATGCTGTAATTGTCGCTTCATACGCAACAGTTAAAGGACTATCGTTTCTATCTTGAAAATGGCTCCCCTTCTTTATTAAAAAAAGCACAACGCCTGCCAAAATTATTAATAATTAATCACATTAATTACATTAATTAAGTACATTAATCATGAACAGCCTAAGGAGGAGGCCACTCGAAAGAATATTCCTTTAAGTAAGTGTAGGCAAGCTGTGCGGGGTGAAGCTAGGGCTCTCTCCGTCCACGGGCCACCTTCCCTGCCTGCTCAGGGAGCGGAAGGATTTTCCCATCACGCTCTCCTACCTAAGCGTTCTTTGAGATGCTACTCTACCTTAGCATGAAATAGCCTCTTGCAATTTACCTCTTGTTTTAAATGGTAGTTCCAAGCCTACAGGCATTTTAAAAGGGGTAGGGGGAAGAAAACCTCAATCCAGGCTGAGGCAGGCTGCACTTTCAGTAGATCAGACTACAGAATATGAACTCCTTTTTTTTGCGAGGGGCGGGGTGCTACTCTCGGACATTCTAGGAGACCCACTGTAGCCCCGAGGAAACAGCATGATGTCACACCACTCAAGGAGAGCCCCAGGGAATGAACCCCACAGTGCTCTACCTTATTAACCTCTAGGAACCTTCGCATCTCTCTGTAGGAAAGCGGGAAGTCAAAGGGAAGGCGTTTATTCCGTTTCATCGCTCCTCCTCCAAGCACCGGGTGCAACTGTGACCCCATGGGATTAACAAAGGCAATCCTGTGACCTAGATTCAAGTCACAAAGGCGCTCCTCAATCCAGGGGACTCTGAGGGGACAGGGCCAGGAATGGTCTGGAGAGAGAGAACTCTTTTCATTAGTCCCATACCTGATGCAATAACGGGTCCGAGCCTCTGAAACCAACCTATCAGCACAAACCCCTGCAAAATGGAAGCTGACCTAAAATGAAGCTAGTCCCAGGCAAAGCCCATGGACAAGGAAGGAGAGGATGTTTCGTAGGAAAACAAGTGTGGATTTTGCAGCAGTCTGCCCAAGGGTAGCTGGGAGCTGTTGCTGAGCCCTGAGAATCAACCAGGCTCTTCCGAATATCTTTCCCACTTGGGCACAGTGAAGTAATGCCCCTCACATGTATATGCGGTTTATAATCTGCCAAGTGTTTTCACAGACATGACCTCATCTGAGCCCCACAGCCACCCTGTAAGGTTGGCAGGGCATGCGTGATCTTTTCCCCCAATTAACATTGTGAGAAACTGAGGCTCGGAGCGAGTGTCTTGTAGGGAAGAGCTGCCCCATGAACCCATGTCTGACTTAAAGTGCTCTTTCCACTCAATGGCATTTCTTCAAATCTGGGCTGAACATTAGTAGCTCTTTGTAAACCACCCACAGAGCTCATGAAAAATACAGATTTCTGGACCACACTTGGATCTTCCGAAAGTGACCATCTGGGGCAGCACCGGGGAGACTATTTTTAACCTGCAGATTGCCCAAGCGATTCTGGTAAGAATCACGTTTGGTAACTTGTTACCCAGACAAGACCCCGGAGTGTTTCACTTTGATTCGTGGTTCCTATGAGCTCTTGGGTCTAGTGTTTCCTTGGCCTTGCACCAACTAGCCCTGTGTGCTGCTGGACAGGTCAGATGTCTACCTACTGCCTCCTTCCCCTGAAGTCCTCCCAGTGGTTCTTCTGGAATGCCTAGCGTGTCCACTCTTTAGGAAGTTCTTCAGGTTTGCGTGGTGTGGTGATAACATTCACAGGTGTTATCTGGTTAAACACTCTGCTGTCAACTTAGGACACTAGCTGTCCTGAGAAGGTGGATGAGGGTCCCGGCATGAGGAGAGAAGGGTGTGGACCTTGCTTGGGAGACCCTCGTTCTGTTCCTGCACCTACCAGTTGGGTGGACTTAAATAAGTTGTTCAACCTCTCTTGGCCTCACTACCCTCTTCTGAAATCCAAGAAGGTATATCAGATCCAAATCCTTATTTCTAACAATATGTTATGTTGAAGACCAATGTATAGAACAGGGGAAGTCTGATATGACAGGTGTCCACCAGGACTTAGAAAGTCAGAGAGTGCAGAGCACACGCGAGGCTTCATTTAAAGTTTTACCTCCTTGAATCACCTTTCTTCCCTGACACCATGGCTCACAGAGATGGAGATGCAAATAAAACCAACTCCCAAATCACACACGTCTTAAAAACGGATGTAACCTCTAAGAGTTTTTTCAACGGTGTGAGAGTCTCAGACTTGAGCTAAACTGCCTTCTAGCTGGATGAGAAAAGAAATTTTAAAAAAGAATGATTACAACTGCAGCACACTGGAGTAGGATTAGAAAATTCTAAATTCCTCAATTTGGATTGAGGGAACACGATACTGATACAGAAGGATCTTGGAGAAATGTAGAGAGAAAAGCAAGCAAGGTGTCTTGTGTACTACTATTTGTGTTAAAAAAGAAAAGAGAAACAAGGAACCCATATACATGTATGAAAAGTGATAATGCTAGTTACTTCAATGAAGGGAACTGCGTGGCAGGGAGTGGTTTGGGAGAGAGGCTTGCTCTTCATGCTCTACCTTTTCTTACCTTTTGATTTTCACTATGTGCATTTTACTTTTTTAAACTACCCTTGGGTATCCCCCATCACTCCCTTTGACCCTTTGACCAGCAATTCCACTTCTGGGAATTGATCAAACAGGTCTACTCACATTCAAAACATGACATGGCCATATAGCTGTTCACTGAAGCTTTTTTTTTTTGGTGTTAAAATATGTACATACATATATACATTCATATTTGCTTGTGTATGTATTAAAATCTCTGGTAGGGTACACTAGAGACAAATAATAGCATTTATCTAATGTGGGAGAATTGGGTGACGGGAATGGGGATAGAAGAGAGATTTTATTGAATATCTTTATACTTTAATATTTTTGAACCATGTAAATATAATACCTACTCAAATTAAATAATGTTTTAAAACAAACACATAAAAATTACACTTTGGCTTCACCCTCCTTTATACCAGCATGGCCATTATGGCTTTGCTTCAGGGCCAGAACAACACACTCTTTTAAAGAAGCCAGTCCTCGGGCCTCCCTTCATCCTTTCAAATAGCGACTTGCAGAAAATCCAAAGCAGTATCTCTTCCCTCTAGCTTCCTAGTCTTCAGAACTGTTCCATGCTAGCATTAATCCCCCCTTTTTCTTATCTGTCCCCCTTACTCAAGTCTCATCAATCTTCCCTGGGCCTGTAGCCACCAGAGCTCTGATTTACAGCACAACTTCGTGCTTGGAATTAAAGGAAAGCAGAAGCACAGCTCTGAACACGGGGGTGTCCCAACAACTCCCTAGGGTCGGCCAACTCCTGTCTCTGTTGCAAGCTCGTAACTGGCGCCACATCTCAATGTCCTCACACAGCTGACGTCCCCGGGTCCTTCAAGGGATAAATAATTGCCTTTCACACTAAATCAGTCATTTCAAACTCAAGGCTAGCTGAGCCTGCCCCCAACCCTTGGTAAACCCCCCACATACCCTGGTCACCCATCATGTGCTTATCTTTACCTGCTTCCTCCAGTTACCTCCAAGCTTGGCAAAAACTGGTTCTCAGAGCCTCCAGCATCCTCCCAAAAGCCACTCAGGCCTTGAATCAATGAACTCCCAAGGATACCACTGCATTCATTTCAAACATGTGTCCACGGCACTGGGCAGGATGCTGGAAGACAGTCACGAACAAGACTGATATGGTCCCTGTCTACATGGAGCCAGTAGCCCAGCTGGAAAGGCAACTGAACAAGGGATCAAATACTGCAGCTCTCAACTCCGGCTGCACATTAGAATTTCTTGGGATCTTTTTTAAAAATGCCAATATTCTTGTATTGTCCCCTCTTGGCAAACTGAATAAGAATCTGGAAGTGAGGACCGTGCAGCATTTTTTAAACTTCCCAGGTGATTCTAGTGGCAACCAGGACTGAGAACCCCTAACACAAGAGTTACACAACTTCCTATTTGATAATACAATCTAAATGACTCCTAGATGACAGTCCTTAATTGAATCATAAAAATGGAAAGTATTTTCTATAGATACAAGGCTAGGAACTAGGGCACTGTTCTGAAACCCCATTTCATACCACAAACAACACTTTAATCCTGAAATAAATGACAAGAAGCCTGAATACATGCTTTAAAAAATATCCAGTGGCAGGCATACAATATTAAAACATGCCATAGAGTGATCAGGGCTTATCCACGAGACAGGATGGAATACCTTGGTGGTAAGAGTCCTGGGGAATCGAGAAGTATTTTCCAAACTTCTTAAATCACAGGGTTTTCTCATAGCCTCCATCCATTCCTTAGAGGGTTCCAGTGGAATTTCAACTACACAGATAACCGTCTAGTCATTTCTTGTCTCTATGACTGGGGGCCCAAGTGTGTGCTGCTGTGATGATGATGGTTCTACAGTCAGTGGGCCTCACACTGCAGAGTTATCACTCCTCCCACACCCTCTCTAGTGGGCAGCTCTGAAGATTTCAGAAGGCAGGTGAAGGACTATGCATAAGGATTTTCCTTTAAACTTTATTTGGGGGTGTGGGGAATAATGCTTTTATTATCTCTACTGGGGTCTAATCAGACCAAAAGAAAAAATAACAACACATGGGAATTAGTGTCAGAACAATGAAATACATACAGCTGACAAATATATATATTTTAAAATTAATTAATTAATTATATTTTGGCTGTATCGGGTCTTCGTTGCTGCGCGCAGGCTTTCTCTAGTTGCGGCGAGTGGGGGCTACTCTTCGTTGCGGTGCGCGGGCTTCTCATTGCGGTGGCTTCTCTTGTTGTGGAGCACGGGCTCTAGGCGCGTGGGCTTCAGTAGTTGTGGCACGAGGGCTCAGTACTTATGGCTCACGGGCTCCAGAGTGCAGGCTCAGCAGCTGTGGCGCACAGGCTTAGCTGCTCTGCGCCATGTGGGATCTACCCAGACCAGGGCTCGAACCCGTGTCCCCCGCACTGGCAGGCAGATTCTCAACCACTGCGCAACCAGGGAAGTCCCCAGCTGACAAATATTTAACCCCCATTTTTCTCATCTATAAATTGGGCATCATTATAGATAAAACCTCATAGATCTGCTATGAAAATTAATGGTTATCATTTAGGTAAGGAGTCTGATATGTAACACTTCACAGTAGGTGGTATTTATTTCTTTTAATCTCTGAAAAGGAAGGCTGGAAAATGCTGTTTTATGATTTACAGATTTACAAATGAATCTACAAAGGGGTTACACCAATACACATTCCCACCAGCAGCTTAAAAAAATACTCATTTTTAGCACCTCCACCACAGAGTATCATTCTTAAAAAAAAAAAGTTGTCAATTTGATAGATAAAACTGGTATAAGTTATTTTAACTTTCATTCATCTTATTAGTTCTAGTGTTGAACTTTTTTTCCTGTCATATTTCTGATCTATTTTGTGTTCCTTTTTTTGTATCTATGTATTTTTTACATATCAAATTTAAATTTAAAAATGCAATCACATCTCAATCTTTTGATTTACAACTTTTGCTTTTACGCTTCTTCATCTTGAGATTATATATTCACCTTTATCATCTTTTAGTTCTATTTAAAAAAATATTTGACTTTTAGATCCACTTAGAATTTATTTTAGATTATGATGTAAAGATTTAACTTTAATTTTTCCTAAACAATTAATTACTTCTATTAGGAACACTTATATAATTCATTATTTCCCTATTGATTGGAAATACCATTTTTATTCTCTTTCAATAACTTTCACGGTCCCTTCTTATAATAATAGCACATATTTTAATTATTATAGTCGTGTAATATGTTTTAGAATCAGGTAGTGCAAATTCGGGGGGAGAGTCTTGACACTGCATCTTGCTGTGTGTCACACACTTATTCATGCACATTGTCCCCTGAATTAAAACGTATTACTCTGGGTAATGCAACCTAAGTTGAGATACTTTACATGGTAGAACAGGATGCAGTGATTAAAAAGAAGCTTTTCCAAAAGGAGATATTTAGCAACATGGGAAAATGCTCTGCATATAATATTAAAAGATTCAGGTTAAACAATATGATCTGGCTTTGTTACAACCAACAAATTTCCTGTCTATATGCATAGAAAACAGATTGTAAATAAATACACAAAAATGTTAATGCTAAGCTGTTTCTAAGTAATGGGACGGATGATGGGTGATTTTTACTGTTGAATGTGTAAATGTGAAAGCACAGCGAATGTGCTTTACTGTTATAAGCACAACAATCAGTAATTAATATTACTGAAATGGATGTTTTAAGGGCCACCCCCAGTACTTGTCAGGACGGTTGGAGGAGTCAATCCCACCCCAGAGAAGAGACTGGTTCTTTCTCTCCAGAGGGAGTCATGGACGGGTATCCAGCCCTGAAAGAGTTCAGTCCTTTTGATTGAGAGATGCTGCCATTAGAACATGTTAAATGCCAAATAACATCATCTGTAATCTCCTGGTGACCCTCTGTGTTGCCAGCTGGGAGAGGGCTGTGGGTGTCACCTCCTGCTCACCCCCTCCAAACCCCACCCAGGAGGGCTGGGAAGACACAAAGATGGTGTGCTGCATCAGGGTGGTATACAAATGCTGGCATACCTCCGACCTTCTAATTCTATCAGGAATGCTTAGGGTGTGAATTTGACCATCTTTCTCAGCTCATAAATCTACTTGGGGGCACAACTGAGCTGTCAGATGCCATCAAGCAAAGCTCCTTCTGAGGTTGGCAGTTTGAGTAAAACAGCCAGGATCATGCCTCAGTAAAGTCCAGTAAAGAGCTTTGTATGTGGGGGCCTGGAAAGCAGCTTCTCACATTTTGATACAATAGAACAAAACAGTGGGAAATGTGAATGTCTGATTATCTGGACTGGTGGTCTCCCCTATGCCCCGCCTGCCCACTGAGCCATGGATCTTTATTCATTCACAATTCTTTGCATGCAGATGGATCTACCTTATTCCCAAACAACTGCTTGCAGAGAATCCCGTCAGATTGGTTTATTTAATCCCTGTCTATAAATACAAATCGCCTACATTCGCTTCCACTGGAATCTGCTAGCCTTTTTATAATGAAATCTACTAAACTTCAGGCAGGTCATTTCTGCCTAGATTAATTCTCCCTTTATTCAGTGGTCAGAACAGAAACTTTCTCCTCTTTCTGGGACAGAACACTCTCCCAGAAGAGTTCCCACTATTTCCTCTTGACAAAAATGTAGGGTTGAAACTATCAAAAGAAATCAGTTTCCACTCTCCCAGAAGAGTTCCCACTATTTCCTCTTGACAAAAATGTAGGGTTGAAACTATCAAAAGAACACTCTCCCAGAAGAGTTCCCACTATTTCCTCTTGACAAAAATGTAGGGTTGAAACTATCAAAAGAAATCAGTTTCCACCTCTAGATTACAGCTCCATCCAGAATCCATCTGTTCCTCCAATTGTTCAGTTTACAACTCAGCTGATTAGAAGTTCTAAGTAAAAGCATACTTTCCAGCAACTGCTTCAAAAGGGGAGGCACTGAGGCAGGCAGTTAGATTTTCATCAACTTCCTTTTCGGGTCAAGCCTCCAAGCATGGTAGTGGTTTTCTGCCTTTAGAGTCATAAAGCTCCTCTGACAGATTCTGCACATCGATTGAGGTGAGGAGGAGTGCTGGCTCCAGGACAGGCACGCGGCCGTTAATTCCCCTGATCTGAGACTGGACGTCCCAGGAAAGACCTACCCACCCTGAATCTCCATATGGTAGAGGCAACCAGTGACACTCCCAAAGAGCCTACATGAAAGACTCCTGTCTCCCCAGGGCTGATTTACTGCTCGGAGCACAGCACCACTTAGGAGGGCTGCGAAACACAGGCAAAAGGGAATCGGAAAAGACTTACCAGCCTTGGCTTTGGGGAAGTTTCTTTAACTCTGGAGCTCCAGTTCCCTTCATGTGGGATTATCTGGTTTATGATGCAGGCATTTAATACATGGTAATTATGATTACTGATCCAACTGATAGTGAATTGAGAACTGTGATTATTGATATTATTATTACCAGCAGTGAATTTAAAAAATGATAGCTATGATTATTGGTGTTACTGCTGGTAGCGGATTTGATAAACAACTTTTTACTGTTGCTGCTGGTAATGCCAGTACTAACCATTTCTCCATATAATGGTGAGTAGACTTTAAAAGGACAGAGTGAAGATCATATAAGCCCACTCACTCACTTAACAATTGTTTATCGAGCACCACCTATGTGCCAGACACTGTTCCAGGCACTGGGGCTACATCAGTGGAATCCACCCTTGTGAAGTTTACCTTTTAGTGTGGAGAGACCAAGAATAAATATGTTAATTATATGAATTTAGAACTTTTTAGTTTAATAGGGAAAAACAGAGCAGGGTAGGGAGGACTGGGAGTGAGTTAAGGGAGATGGGGAGTATGCAATGGCATTTAAAATAAGGTAGTTTTGGGGCTTCCCTGGTGGCGCAGTGGTTGACAGTCCGCCTGCCAATGAGGGGGACACGGGTTCGTGCCCCGGTCCGGGAAGATCCCACATGCCGCGGAGCGGCTGGGCCCGTGAGCCGTTGCCACTGAGCCTGCGCGTCCGGAGCCTGTGCTCCGCAACGGGACAGCCCACAACAGTGAGAGGCCCGCGTACCGCAAAAAAATAAAAAAAAAATAAAAAAAAAAATAAGGTAGTTCTGGAGAACCTTCCTGAGAAGGTGATACCTGAACAACCAGGAAGGAAGGTGGGGAACGAATTACAGAGAATGCTGGGGAAGAGCATTCTAGCTGCAGAAACAGCCCCTGCAAAGGCCCTGAGGGTGCAGGCATGCCCATGCTAAGAAGGCTGGAGTGGCCAGGGGTCGAGTGAGAAATGGCATCACAGGGGTGCAGTGGCAGATCGAGTAGGGTCAACCTGGGTATTTTAAGCTTTTTACTCTAAGTGAAATGGGGAGTCACTACAGGGTTTTGTGACATAGTTGACTTATGCTTCAAAAGGATCACTCTGGCCCCTGAGTTGAAAGTAGACTAAGGGACCTGGGCGTGGGGTTGGGGAGGGGTCGGTAGTGGACAAGGGTGAAAGCAGGAAGGCCAGGTGAGCTGATGTAGGCTGTGAGGGAAAGAGGACGCTGACTTTCAAGGTTTTTGTCTTGAACAACTGGACGGATGGAGAGGTCTTTCACTACGAAGAGGAAGACTGAAGGCACAGCAGCATTGGGGGATTTCTTTTTTTTAAAAAATTAATTTTTATTGGAATATAGTTGCTTTACAATGTTGTGTTTCTGCTGTACAGCAAAAGTGAATCAGCTATACGTATACATATATCCCCTCTCTTTTGGATTTCCTTCCCATTTAGGTCACCACAGAGCACTGAGTAGAGTTCCCTGTGCTATACAGTAGGTTCTCATTAGTTACGTATTTATACATCGTAGTGTATATATGTCAATCCCAATCTCCCAAATCATCCCACCCCCCAACCCCCCTTGGGGGATTTCTCAGTTCAGTTTTGGCCACACTTTTCCAGACTTACAGCTTAAAAAAACCTCTTAGATATTACCTAACTCAAATCTCATCTTTAGACAAATATTTTTAAATGAGTGCACAAAGTACAAAATTCTAAGTATAACAGATACAAAACAGAAAGTTGGCTTTCATTCCACCCCTATGTCTCCTGCCACCTGGATCTCTTCCTCAGCATAAGTTATGCCTGTGTGTTCGTATTTCCTCTCTATATTTTACAATGGTAACTGACTCTACACACAGTTCTGAACCTTGCTTTTGTCTTTTCCACTCAATAATCTATCTCGATCAGTACATGAACGACTGGCTCATTCTCTTCATGGTTCCAGACTTTCTGCTGTATAAATACGCTGTAATTTATTTAACCAGTCCCCTATTGATGGAGAGACGTGCTGCTTATAACTCTGTCTTTCCAAATAATGCTGTAATGTATTTCCTTACCACAGGTCCTCTTCCTCAGAGGGTATCCCCATTTAAAATTTGGACAAGTACTGCTCGGTTTTCCTTCTAGAGGCTGTTTCTCGATGAAGCAAGAGAGGTATTTTCCTCCACCAGTGGGACTGTACTTCTGTGCCCGCTGGTAACTACCTGCCGCCCCCAGTCCTGAGTGCTCCTCTCTGCTATCTAGAGCCTCCGAGACAGCCCAGAGGCCCTACTTCCCCCACAATCTCCCACCATTCCTCAACTAAAGGGTTAACACCAGGCAGAAGAGGCGGTCTTCAGTCTCTTCTGACTGGTCAGTGCCTGGGTGTTAAATATTCTGAATATCACTCCATCTTTTCTTTACTAGGAGGAGAAGCGGGAAATGGCACCACGGTACATAGTTAAGCTGCATTTCTCCTCTTTAAATGCCATTTAAAAAAATTTCCTTCTCTGTATACTGCTCATTTTCTATTGGGTTGTTGGTGTTTTGATTCCTGATTCTGAAGAGCTTTTAATGTTAAAAAAATAAATCCTTCGTTTACGTGCTGCAAATATTCCTTACAGTTTGCCATTTTTAACTTTGCAGACAAAATTTTTGTGAAGTTGGATTTATCAATCTCTGTTCAAAGTTTCTGGGTTTTGTTATAATCAGAAAGGTCTTTGCTATACCAATATTGGTAACATTGTTCTGTTTTTCTTCTTGTAATTTTGTAGTTTCACTTTCTATCATTACATACTTGACTCAACTGAAGTATTCTGATGTATGAAACAAGGGTCCAACTTTATTTTGTCCTGATGGCTCCTCAGTTGTTGCAAGACCATTATCTTCCCCACAGTTTCATAATATCCTACCTTTCCTACCGTAGATCTGAGACCATTTCTGGACTCCCTATTCCATTCCAGTAATTAGCTTATGTGCCAGTATTACTGTTTAATAGTTTAAAAATTTTTTTAATATGTGATATGGCTAGTAGCCCTTCAGTACTTTTTTCTCAGAAACGTTTTATAAGAATCCTTGTACATCTATTTTTCCACAGTAGCTTTAGAATCAGTTTGCATAGGTTCCCACCCCTTCCCTCAAAAGGGTTGGTATTTTTTGTTTAAATTAATTCTTATTGGAGTAGAGTTGATTTACAAAGTTGTGTTAGTTTCTGCAGTACAGCAAAGTGACTCAGTTATACATATACATATATCCACTCCTTTTTAGATTCTATTGCCATATAGGTCATTACAGAGCACTGAGTAGAGTTCCCTGTGCTGTACAGTAGGTTCTTATTAGTTACCTATTTTATGTACAGTAGTGTGTATATGTCAATCCCGTATGTTACTAGGTCATGGCAAATTTATATACTTAAGGAGAACCAAAATCATTATAATACTGAACTTTTCTATCCAAGAATAGCATATAGTATCCTATTTGTGCCAGTCTTATTTTGTTTCTACGTGACATTATTTTCATTGCTTTTATTGCTTCCTCTTTATACACCCAGAAGTAGGCTCTTACATTTTACTGGTAATGTCAAATTGTTTTCCAAAGCACTTAGACCCACAGCAATGTGTAAGAGATCCACATCCTCTAATAGTTTGCATTGTCTCAAGTTTTTTACTTTTGTCAATTCCAGCAGGTGTAAAATGGTATTACCATGTTACCTAATTTGAATTTCCCTGATTACCAATACGGCTGAGCATTTTTTGGAATGCTTAGTGGTCACTGGGGTCTCCCATTTTGAGAAATGCCTGTTTATTTTTTTACTCATTTTCCCCCTTAGTTTAATATATCCTGGGTATGAATCCTTTGCCCTTTAAATGTGTTGCGAATATTTTCTCCCACTTTGTGACCTGCCTCTTTACTTTCTTTACAAAGGTCGTTTGATGAACAGATGTTCTTAATTTTAATACAAATTTATCAATCTTTTCTTTTAGGGTTAAGTGTTCTTTGAAGCTCAGTTAAAAGCTCTTTCTTATCCCCAAATCAGAAAGTCTTCTTCTGTATTTTCTTAATATTTAAAATATTTTGATTTTCAAAAAAAATTTTTTTGATTTTCATATTAAGTCCCATATAAAATCCATCTGGAAGTGATTTTTGTGTATGCATCAGATATACAAATTTTTCCCATATGCATAACCAGTTGTTTCCTGACAATTTACTGAACAGCTCCTTCTTCCCACATGATCTGCAGTGCTACCTCTGGTGTATATAAAAATCCCATTTATACTCTGTTCAGTTGGTCAGATGAATCCATCCCTGCACCAATATTACTACTTAGTTACTGGCGCCTTAATGCTATTCTTGACGTCTGGTCCTCTCGTTGACGCCCCCGCCCCCACCATTCCAGGAATGTCCAGCCTGTTCTTACCCCTTTACAGATAATTTCTGACTTGTTTAGGATTCTTTCATACCTTTTGGGAGAAAAAAAGTACATGAGTCACCTCTGATCCCCACTTTTGCTGGAGTGTTCTTTTACCTTTTTTCATCTTTACAGTTCTATTTCTACTCTTTTAGTGATTATTCTTAAATTTTTAATATGCATACTTAAACTCTGAAGCTCATCAACACTTTTAAAGTTTCTCCTATCTCCCACATTATTGTCAAGTAGTACTTTAAATTCCACCTTGTTTTTATTTATTTATTTTTTTTAACATCTTTATTGGGGTATAATTGCTTTACAATGGTGTGTAAGTTTCTGCTTTATAACAAAGTGAATCAGCTATACATATACTCCACCTTGTTTTAAAAATCTCATATCTATTTATTACTCCGACGGTATTTTTATAGACAACGCTTATTTTATTATAGTTTAGTTTAAACAGATAAAATACTCCTGCTAGGGACTTCCCTGGTGGTGCAGTGGTTAAGAATCCAACTGCCAATGCAGGGGACACGGTTCGAGCCCTGGTCCGAGAAGATCCCACATGCCATGGAGCAACTAAGCCCATGCACCACAACTAATGAGCCTCTGCTCTAGAGCCCGTGAGCCACAACTACTGAAGCCTGCGCACCTAGAGCCCGTGCTCCGCAACAAGAGAAGCCACCACAATGAGAAGCCTGTGCACCACAACAAAGAGTAGCCCCTGCTCGCCGCAACTAGAGAAAGCCCGCGCACAGCAACGAAGACGCAATGCAGCCAAAAATAAATATAAAAAAATAGTCCTGCTATAAAATTCAAAAGGAATAAAAGACTATACAGTGAAAAGTCTCTTCAACACCTCTGTACCCTGGCACCTAGGTGTCCTCCCAATAGTTTGTGTGTATCCCGGAGGTGTCTTACGCATAAAGAAGCAAATGTATATTGTACTTTTTCCTGTTTTATACAAATAGAGTACCAAATCATACATAGTCATCAACCTCTTACTTTTTTCATTTATTGTATCTTGAAGATGATTCCTTATGAGTTAGTACTTATTCTTTTTTTTACACGAGTATAATTTCAGTCTGTTTACCAACATGTTTACCAATTCTTTTGTTCGCCACGCTTCTTGCAGTCCACTCCTTCCTTCTGGATTCAACTGTCTTCTTTCTGGAATAAATCCTATGAGTTCTTTCAGGAAAATCTGAAAATGTGTTTTTCATCCTCTCTTTTGAATGTTAATTTGTCTCTGTATAGATTTCAAGGCTAACATCCTTTTTTCTTTTTTTTTTAACATCAATTCTTTTCAACACTTACAACTTATTTTATTGTCTTCTGGCCTATACTGCTGCCATTGAAAAGCCTGCTACCAGCATAGTCATTCCTTTGCAGGTAACTTTTCTTCTTAGTCCCTTTTAGATTTTTCTCTTTTCTTTTGTAGTTGTACTATATGTCTAGAAACAGACTTGTTTTTATTCACTCTCCTAGATATTTGTTACACTTTCTTAACTTGAGGATCCATACCTCCTTTAAAATTCTGGAAAAATCTTCAAATATCTTCCTTCCCCTATTCTTTATGTTGGATCTTCTCATTCTATTCTCCATGTTTCTTAGCCTTTTCCTATTTCCCATCCCTTCCTCTGCTATAACCAGGGTATCTTCCTGATTTATCTTCTAGTTCACCAATTCTCTCCTCATATATGCCCAATCTGTGGTTTAATCTGTCTACGGGGCTCTTAATTTCATTAACTATACATTTTTTTAGTTCCCCAAAAGAGTTAGCTTCTCAAATCTACTTTGCCTTTTTCAGCGTCATCTTTTCTAATGGTTTTTATGCTTTCCTCCCCTAGCCAATCATTTTAAATATTCTTATTCCATAGTTATCATCCTACATTAAGTTTGTGAGGGTGCTAAAGCTCTAAGGTTGTGTCTACTGACATGCTCACAGTGGATTGTTTTGGACGTTTGATCATGAGTTCATTTGAGTGGAGTTTGTTTCTTCTGTACTGTAGGAATATGATGCAGGCTTGGGTTATGGGTATGTCTTCCTTCCCCAACCAGGTTGCCATAATGTCTATGTGCTTTTGTCAGTCTTTTTCAAACTGAGATCCTCAGCCTCCTAGGGACATACATACCTCATATTTGAGCTTATTAAGGTTTCATTGGAACAAAGGGAGCAGTCCAGTGGCAAATAAATTTTGCTGTTTTAAAATTCTATGTTCTATATCTCCATGACAAGTGAGAAAACACAACCACTCGTCCTGGGGATTCAGGGAAATAATAATATAATTACAATAACCAGTTTTTGCCAAGTACAGCACTTAGTGGCACATACAGAAGATCATTTAGTTCCCTCAACAAACCTATGAGATAAGTATTGTAAGGCTTATAAAGGTTATGTAATATCTTCAAGGCTGTAAAACTGGTGTGGGATAAGGTAAAATTCAAATCCAGATCCATCTAGAGCCCAATCACTTAATCACTATTCACTCAACAAAAATTTACTGAGGAATTACTATGTGTCAGCCTGTGCTAAGTGATGGGTCTAGTGGTAAAAAAAAAACAGATATCTTTCTTCTACCTTTCAAATTATCTGTGAGGGACTACTGTTTCTGTTTTCCTCTTAATTTCCAATTTGTTGCAGACCAATATTTTAGTTAAAGAAATTTAAGAGGACTTCCCTGCCAGGCCGGTGGTTAAAACTCCATGCTCCCAATGCAGGAGGCATGGGTTTGATCCCTGGTTGGGGAACTAAGATCCCACGTGCTGCACGGCACGGCCTTAAAAAAAAAAAGAAAAGAGAAATTTAAAACACTGCATCAATGTCAAACTGCTATAAAAGTTTCCTCTCAATTTTTGTTTTCATCTCTCCACGGGCTGGTAACAAATAGGCTGCAGACCAGCCCCATCTGCAGGCCACTTGTGCGTAGCACCGCTCCACAGTGTATTGGCAGGCCATCTGAGGGGCTTTGTGCAGATTTTTGTGATGATGATGACAACTGTGGGTGAATAACAAAGTGGAGAAGACACTTCTGACAATGGTGGCTTGTATATGGAGAGCAAGAACCTTCTAAGAAGGTATCATTAAGTATTTTATGTCAGTCTTCCTCAGCTAGTAAGCATGAAAAGGAGGAGGCGATAGAGATTCAGCAGATAGCGAAAAGGCCACATTACAGTCTAACTCTACACAAATCAGGCAGTTCTCCTGGTGAAGAATGTATATGACAACTTGCTTCCTCTGTTACTCTAGTCCTCTAATAGGACAGGACAGTAGGTAAAGGGCCAGTCAGGAATACTAATCACAAAAGCTTAGGGAAATTTATTTGCAAGTTTTCTTTCCTCATTACCCTGCAAACAACTGGATCACATCATACAATGGCATGCATGCTTAGGAACTAGCAAGCGAACACTTTAATATTATACCAAATCAAGCAGTAAGATAAAGCTGCTGAAAAATACTTCAAAGCCAGATGACTTACGGATTATTTGCACCATCATTCTCCTATTATGGAAAGCAGGGACCTGATCACACACACAGACACTTAGCATATTGAAACCTAAAATACATGTATCTTACTATACTTTCTTTTAAGAATACTAAATACTACTAACTTTAAGATTTGTAAAGTTATAAAGAAATTTTCTATGACATAGAATACAAAAATATATTCTTATTCCTCTTTATAAGTTAAGATAGATTTCCCAGGGGAATTCCCTGGCGGTCCAGCAGTCAGGACTCCAAGCTCTCATTGCCGAGGACCTGGGTTTGATCCCTGGTCGGGGAACTAAAACCCTGCAAACTGTGTGGTGTGGCCAAAAAAAAAAAAAAAAGATAGATTTCCCAGGAAACAGCTTTAAGGTTTGCCAAAACTTGTGTAGGACAGACTAAATGTCTAAAAGTGTCTGACAGCTACTTTCATCTTAAAGCATCTGAGCAGGTATGGTCACGACATTCAGTATTTCAAATTTTAAACTGCAGTCTTTATCACTATTAGACTCAGAACTACATTATTTTCCTGAAATTGTGGTTTATTGTAATCTTAATCCATTTTCTCAAAGACCATTCAACAACACATTTATGCTATTCCAGTAATTACCATGCTACCCAGAAAAACAAGTGAACAGTTTATTAAGAATTAAATGAGGGTATGGAATGTGATACAAGTAAGACACTCAAGATGGATATAATAGTACTACTCACACAAAAATTTAAATCTCTTAAAAAAATATCACAAGACAAAAGAAAAAGCAATTCCATCATCATAAAGTAAGGTATTTCATGCAAAAACTTCAAAGAAATCCCCAATCACCCCCAACCCCCCCCAAGCTCCTAACAAAAAACTATCTGAAATAGTGCCATGCTAACATATTAACCACAATATAATCATTCATAGAAAAGCAACACACTAATTAAGCAATGGATTAGATGAAACAACACAGGCTGCAATATCATAAACTCATAGACCATGATGATTTTACATGATAAGCAATTCCAGAGTCACTCATAGGGTGAGCAATATGGGCTAAATGTTGAGAGATAAGGTATGTAAATATAAACTCCATTAACTCATCTCATTATCTTCTAATTATAAAACCTAGAAGCTTCCAGAACCTGAAAAATTACATAAAATTTGGCATACTCCATTTGTGTTCCAAGAATGAAGTTAGGATATCTGCCATTATTAGAGAGCTGTATAAAGCACTTCATGGTCAGGAATTGACCTCTTAAATGATCACAATTTACATCATAGAAACACAACTCCAGATATGCAATACATTTACTGTGATTAACTCTTACTCAAGACAAGAAACATGATTTTCTAGCACTTTATGTACAAGTTACTGCAAAAGCCCAGTTAATTTAGAGACCGAATAAAATGTAAAACAAATGTGAACTGGTACAGAGTGAAGGGGAACAGCCTCAATAACAAAGATTTAATGGTTAACAATCTTGCGTTGACTTCTGAGAGAACTACAGTCAACAAACAGACTGCCAAGCTGTAACTCATGTCTCTGTACCAAGATGCTTTAGCATATTTCATGGAAAATATAGTTTTATGTTAAAAAATAGGAATGGCATTTTATGGGATAGCATTCCCCTCCACAGCTGCCCAACAAGCCTGGTCACCAGGTGGTGCATAAACAAAGCGTTATTTCCAAGTGGGTGTACCATGTCATGATGAGGCAACCCAGGAGCGGAAGCACCATTTCACGGCACCTGCCTATTCAGGAGGCCAGGAGAGAACTGGGACACCTACATTTCATGGTTTTGGGTTGAGCTTACCTATGGTGTACAGACTGGCTATAAGTAAAACAGTAAGGCCAAAGAAAAAGAACAGGAGAAAAATAACTTCGGAGAAAAAACTACCCACTCCCATCTGCTACATTTTTCCTTTTAGATTTAAGCTAATTAGAACAGGCTGGAAAAATTTCAGGATTACCCTTCCCACATCTGAAAATTCAACTTCCTATTTACATTCCATGAAAAGAACACTATAATTGTTCAGTGGCAGGATTTAGCCTCTCTAAAAAATAGAAGCTCTTGCTCTAATTTTCACAAAATGACATGAGAAAATTTTCCAATGTGAAACCCAGAGTTTGAGGCTAGTAAAGAAGTGTCTTTAATAATCAGGACCATCATAGTTAGAGCTCTTTGGAATGTGTGTTATACGTACAAAGTTATCACAAATTAAACTCCCAGAGTATTTATGAAACAAGCTCTTAAATGGGAAAGACTTCTAATGAGACATAAATGCTTCCATCAGCAAATTAAATCTGATGAATCAATCCTTCCCAAGTGACAAGGTCTCTGCTAACGACTCAACATAGCCTCTGGAATCAAAGGTAAAAGATCATTCAATCATGATGATGCAAGATGAAGTACAGATGAGCAGTACATATGAAAAAAACCTGTAAACCGCTGCAGTTCTAAAACAGTAGATTTATATTACAAAGCAATGTAAATAAATATGGGGCTAATACAAAAGCTCTTATTTACAGTTTTACAAATGAAACTGTATTCAGTGTAAATGCTGTGTTTTAAAGAACACAGTACTATATTAGTAAAATGAGTTCTGTTGAGGGGAATTACAGTTTCTGTTAGAATCAATGTATAACGTATAAAAGATTCAAGTTAACTCTGTTTATAATTTAGTACAGACAAACCCAGTTTAACCTGGAATGGCATCTGTTAAAGTGCTGAAAAACAGGAAATATTTAGAAAACACTGTACATTATTAAAGCTTTATCAAGTCAGAATGTTAAAATCCTTTCACATTTTTAACCTTTTGCCACAGGCTTGTGGACAAGATGATTTTTCTCAGCAAAGGAGTAAAACTTACGAGGCCACCAGCTGCTTAGATGATTTTAGGTTCAGTGTTGCTAGTTTCCTAAAACAACTATTTATCCATCAACCATACCTTCAGGCCTTACAATCTGGTAAGTAATTAAATATTCAGGATAAGCCTAGAAGAGAAAGATTAATTCAAATATTGGTAAACAAATTTTTTGAAAGGAGACTTATTATAAGGATTCCTAGGGAAGAGGTTCTAAATTAGTGCTGTGGATCAGAATCATCAAAGGGGATTTTCCCAAAACAGCCTTACCTTGACTCCAATCCCTTAGACTCTCAATCAGCAGGTCTAGGATGAGTATTAAGCATGTGTTTGTTTTTAATAACTGAGGTGATCCTGATATGTATCCCCAGTACACAACGCTCTAGAGATGCTTTTGACTGGATCTATGTCACTAAGAGCAAGAGGGAATTATACATTTCTTTGCTACAGAGAGGTTAACTATTAAATATAGGAGTCTAATTATATTTTACAGAAGCTAAAAAAAAAGTATGGTTGACAAAATCTGAATAAGGTCTGTAGGTTAGATATATTACATTAATGATATTTTCCTGATTTTGACAATTTTAAGGGACTGTCCTTGTTTTTAGGAAATACACACTGAAGAATTTAAGGGTAAAGAAAGATGCCTATTACCTACTTCCAAGCAGCTCAGAAAAAAAAAAAAGTATACACACATACAGTAGGGAGAGCATGATAAAGGAGAAAGAGAGAATGCTAAAATGTTAACATTTGGAAGATCTGGGTAAAGGTTATAAGGGAATTCTCTTTATTATTTTTGCAATTTTTCTTTAAGCCTGAAATAATTTCCAAATATGAGTTAAAAAGAAATCCAAAAAAAAAAAAAAAGAAATCCAGCTCTTAAGGCAATATGCCTTGTCAATTTAAAAGATTAGTAAGAGGTTAAAGTATGGCTCTAAAGCATTTTTGAAGATGAGCAAATAAAACTGAATTACCTGTTCTCCTCTGTAAATTACATATTCAGCTAATGCTAGTCCATTTACACTGGGTCGACCAGTGACTGAGTGATGTCCTGGAGGAGAATGTGCCATTTTCATTGCACTGAACTGCAGGAAAGACTTTCCCAAGGTTACCCGGCAAAAGAGCAGCTGCCTGTAACACGTGAAAAGGAAAAGATCTCCCTGAAGACAAGTCGTACATGACAATTTTATTTATGTACACTACATAAGCTTTTTAATGCATTTATACATGAACACTTATGGTTGTTTCTATCATTTTACCCTTTAAAGAACTTTGTAAGAATGTCTTCTACTACTCTCACTAATGAAAGAATTTGTCACTTTAATTAATCCTTATTTTAACTATAAAATGATATCTTATAGCGATTGTAATAATCTTAAAGTGATATAGACTCTGCCATCCTGTTTGTATCCCAGCAAAAGCACAAATCATAGCCCAAGTGGGAAGGAGGAGGAGGTTTTAAGGGGCTTCCATGAAGTGCCTTACAAAGTTGAACATTTACCCAGGTAAGTCCTGTGGATTCCACTTTCAAAATGTATTGAAATCCATTCTCTTCTCTTAACTCTACTGTCACTATTGAGTCCAAATCACCAAAATTTTCACCTGGACTGTAACAATGGCCTTTGAATTTTCACCTGGACTGTAACAATGGCCTTTGAACTAGTCTTTCTGTTTCTACTGTAATTCTTTTTTTTTTTGCGGTACGCGGGCCTCTCACTGCTGTGGCCTCTCCTGTTGCGGAGCACAGGCTCCGGATGCGCAGGCCCAGCGGCCACGGCTCACGGGCCCAGCCGCTCCGTGGCACGTGGGATCTTCCCGGACCGGGGCACGAACCCGTGTCTCCTGCATCGGCAGGCGGACCGTCAACCACTGCACCACCAGGGAAGTCCTCTACTCTAATTCTTGTCTAAATTATTTTCCATCCAAGCAACCAGTGATTTAGGGGAAAAAAACAACAAACAACAGAAACCATAAATCAGATTGCATCGCTTTTCTGCTTAAAACCTTTTAGAGGCTACTAACTGTGCCTAGAAGAAAATCCAAATTCCTTTTAATGGCTCTAAATTCTTGAATTTTACTCTGGTTCACTATGCCCAGGAGCATTAGTTTTTCTTCCCACAGGCCAAACTTTCTTGCCCTATGGCCATCAGACATACTGTTTCCTCTATCATCTAGAATGATATTATTCTACCACTCTTCTACTGGCTAATATTCATTTTTCAAGTTTCAGCTGAAATGTCACATCTCCAAATAGGTCTTCCCTCACCAGAAGTTTTAAGTATTACTTTCCCACTCCCCACAGGCATGATTGGCCTTCCTTAGATCCAATGAACTTTTTATTACTTCATTGTTTCTCTCTCTAATTTCCTTTTTTCTACATAGGAGAAGAGGAGATTTGATGGACTAATTGATGATTCTGTCTCCAAAGAAGACGGGCTATGTACTTTTTATTCTAAATATGCCCTATGGAAACCTTCTTAGAGCGGGGGTTACTCTTCGTTGCGGTGCGCAGGCCTCTCATTAAGGTGGCTTCTCTTATGGAGCACAGGCTCTAGGTGCATGGGCTTCGGTAGTTGTGGCTTGTGGGCTCTAGAGAGCAGGCTCAGTAGTTGTGGTGCACGGGCTTAGATGCTCCGTGGCATGTGGGATCTTCCCGGACCAGGGCTCAAACCCGTGTCCTTTGCATTGGCAGGCGGATTCTTAACCACTGTGCCACCAGGGAAGCCCTTCTTAGCGTTTCTAATAGATTTTCTATTATAGTCACAATCAGTCCCATGATAATCCAGCATACAGAAATCTTAAGTTAATAAATAAACTTATTTCCAGACATACAAGCATACTACTCCAAAGACAGCTGAGAAGAGGTACTCGAACAATGCTTACTACTAATATTAATAATCAGAACTATTTAGCCTCCAGATAATATATGACAAGTAAAAGTAGCAATGTTCAATTTACAGAATCTCAAGAAATTACAAGTCTCCTAACCATTCCAACTTATGATCTAAAATAGAAATGGGTGGGAGGTCATACCCAAGAGGACTGACTGTAGATACCTATGTGAGTCTAAATTTAGGGGGCAAACAACAAGAACAAAACATAAACAGTCTTTGTTTCCCTTCAGGACTACAGTCCTTTACCCTCGGTAACCTTTCAATGTCAGCTGGGAAGGTTTTAAAAATCCCATGCACAGACCAGACCCCAGACCAATTATGTGAAAATCTCTTGAGGGTGGGACACAGGCATTAGTTTTTAAAGCCCCTTAGGTAACTCCAATGTGCTGCCAAAGCTGAGAACTACTGCTCTAGGGTTTCTACATCAGTGATCAGAAGCTTCAGCATCAGCTAGGAACTTGGTAGAAACTGGCAGAAATTCAAGTTCTAGGGCTCCACCTACTAAATCAACAACTCAGGACGCGTGGCACCGGAATCTTTGTTTTTACTATAGCTGTCTAGGTGATTCTGAGCTTGCTCATGTTTGATAGTTACTGTTTTAGGTCTTCATAAGCAGTGTCCTAACTATAGAATAAACCTCAGTAATTAATCTTACTTGATTTTTCAAATGGTGAAAGATAATTTATTTACCTATAAGGATTTTATCAATTACCCAAGTCATTTGAATGATTTTAACAACTGAGTTAGACCAGGGTAACTGAAAGTAGGAAAAAAGTACAAAGTAGTTCTTTGATAATGTGCTTTCTAAAGGGGCTGATGTATTTTATTGTAACTTTTTGAGTAGTAACATCACAGATTGAGGATTAAGATCACTATCACACTGGAAGAGAGGCTCCCTCACACACTGTCATGAAATGATTAGGTGTTAACAAGTAATGCCATTTTAGCCTTTGAATACTAGATTTTAAAACAGTCCACAATAAAATCTCCTTCATGCCCAGTGATATCTTCTATTCCATATTCTAAAAGCACCATATGCTCTAATGATTGAATGAGTTGAAGAGGTCAAGTGTGTAGAACTGTGCTTGGTCCATACAGATCATTTAATAAATATTAACCATTACTAGAACTGGTGAAAGGACCAAAAGCAACCTGAAATATGACTAGCTTGGATTCCTAAAGTTGTCCGAGATAATGTTGTGCCCCCCAAATTTCTCAAATTTGAAACCAGTTCTTATCTGATTCTTATCAAAATAAAGAAGAACGAGTGATCTCTTACCTGTGGCAAATGTAACAAGATCTGTCTTTGTGTACTGGACACCCAGTACCTCCTCCGATTCCATACACATACTGATTGCTTTTGGAAGAGTTTTCAGCAAAATAGATCCCAGCTCCAAACATGCCACCTATGTAGGCATGCCTTTCGTCAAAGCCTTTATGAATAATTGCATTCACAAAGGGAGACCCTAAAATACATATAAATACATAACATTTTAAAATTATCTTAGAAGAAAAAGAACAAAGACTAAAGCCTCTTAGAAGTTAAATTCTTAAACATATATACACCACCACCACAATAAAGCAAATTCAAAACACAAGGGTTAACAAGTTAACTGTCAGCTAGCTCACCACTTTAGAATAAATAGTTATTTTTGAAGAATTGCTAATATGAATGAATGTTTCTAACAGGGTGGTGGTTCAGATGCCAAAGTAAGTACACATACAGATTCAACTAGAAAAACAAACAGATCACCTGAAATATCAATGCTAGAGTTATCAAATTCCAGGCCCCAAATTCATACATATCCAGAACCAAGAGTCTCATAATTCACCTCTTATGGCAAGGCTGAATGCAATTAGGTCATGCAATGATGCCCACATCTGTGTACTTTTTCTAGATATCAAAAGTGGCCAAAGTGATCTTTTCATGTTCATTTTCTTCTTTACACCTCTTCTCTCCTATCCTTCCACTTCTCTGCCTTTTATCACTTGCTAGTACCAGATTTCAACTGTAAATGTGGTGTGTTCCTTCATTCCCTACATATTGACTTCTTTCTCCTCCTTCCTTGCACGTGTGCCAAGAAGGAGCTTAGCCAAAGGAGAGGAGGTACTAAGCATGGGTACCAGGCCAGGGAGTGGAGTGAGGCTGGGGGTTGGGAAAAGCCAGTATAACACAACTAACTGATCCATCAAGATCAGTGTCCCTGTTCACAAAGGGACAGGAAAATACACTGAATTCCACTTTACAGAAATACTGAAGAATACAATAACTTATTTGAATTTGGAAAACCCAAAACCATTTCTATTATAAAACAGAAAAAATTATTCATTACAACCATCAAGTCAATACATAAATAAATATGCTCTGTGCCAAGAAATTATCATGATGATTTTTAGGGTTTTGGAATGAGAAGTACCATTTAGATATTATATACCAATTCAGTCTGCTATAGCCATTCTTCCAGGGGACTGTGAAATTTAAATGTTGTGTTTTATAGAACTTTACCAGTCTCTAAAAATTTTCTGCAATCAAAGCCAACTGAAGGAACAGACTGGACCAATCATGGATAATGTGCTTGAAGACTTGATAAACACTACATTAATATCTATATTAATCTTTGCTATAAACACGAAACACCAATCATCAACACCTACTAACTTGCAACATAAACAGGAAATTTCAAGAATGACAAGTAATGGTGCTTGCAATTCAACAAAAGTTCTCATTGAACTCCATAGGTTCAATGACAGTGGCTCTTTTCGCTGAAGTTAAATGTGGCCTTGACACTTAGAATCAGTCAGAACAGGATGCATATATTCTTCCGAGGCAATTTTCAGATCTTATTTTAATTTTAATTCACCCAACCAGTTAAAAGTAAAACACCATTTTTCAGAGTAATCATCACACAAAATCAACTATATTAAAATAAAAGGGAAAATATGAATAGTCAACATTCTCATTTCTATACTTTTTCTGTTATAGTAATCCTATTTATACATGACCCACTGTAAAACATACAAACTCAAAAGACGTTAAAAATACAGGGACTTCCCTGGTGGCGCAGTGGTTAAGAATCCGCCTGCAAATGCAAGGACACGGGTTGGATCCCTGGTCTGGAAGATCCCACATGCCACAGAGCAAAAAAGCCCGTGCACCACAACTACTGAGCCTGTGCTCTAGAGCCTGCGAGCCACAACTACTGAGCCCATGCGCCACAACTATTGAAGCTCACATGCCTAGAGCCTGTGCTTCTCAACAAGAGAAGCCACTGCAGTGAGAAGCCCGCGCACTGCAACGAAGAGTAGACCCTGCTCGCCGCAACTGGAGAAAAGCCCATGCACAGCAACGTAGACCCAACACAGCCAAAAAAAAAAATCACAAAAAAATATAAATTTAAAGATTTACAGAAATACTATTTATTTTTTAAAAATAACATGAGGAATATACAGATTCATTATTATTTCAAACCTGACAAAAAATGCGGAGGAGGATGGTGGTAGGGTTGGGGGAGAGGAATCTTACCATGAAATAGCATTCTTTCATTTGCATGGTTGTGGTTTTCTTCAGAAACTTCTTTCCTCCTGTGAGTATATCTTTCCCATAGTTTCTTGTTACAAACTTTCTGAATCTTTAAAAAGAAACCAGAAAAATAAAATCTCTAGATCATAATAATTAATCTTATCCAAAAATGGGCCACATAGGGCCAGAAGAGAGGCAAAACTTTTCTCTGAAATATAAATTATGTGTTATTTTTAGTCAGCTAAAAAACTTTAACCCAACCATAAAAATGGAAATATAGGTACATTTTGGAAATCAAAAAACTACAAAGGGGAAAAAAGCTACATGTAAAGGTCAAGAGTACTGTTAATTGATTAAAATACTTCCATTCTCATTACTTTAGAATTATTACTAAAACATCTCCAAATCAGACATGCTGAGTTCTGTATGGAAGTATAAGAAAGAGAATACTATCCTTTCCCCCCTGCTTTATCTGGCTCAAAGTACCATCTTTATCTGTTTTTAATTAAAAATATTTGAAATACACAAGTCAGAATGGTCATCATCAGAAAATCTACAAACAATAAATGCTGGAGAGGGTGTGGAGAAAAGGGAACCCTTTTGCACTGCTGGTGGGAATGTGAATTGGTACAGCCACTATGGAGAACAGTATGGAGGTTCCTTAAAAAACTAAAAATAGAACTACCATATGACCCAGCAATCCCAGTACTGGGCATATACCCTGAGAAAACCATAATTCAAAAAGAGTCATGTACCAAAATGTTCACTGCAGCTCTATTTACAATAGCCCAGAGATGGAAACAACCTAAGTGTCCATCATCGGATGAATGGATAAAGAAGATGTGACACATATATACAATGGAATATTACTCAGCCATAAAAAGAAACGCAATTGAGTTATTTGTAGTGAGGTGGATTGACCTGGAGTCTGTCATACAGAGTGAAGCAAGTCAGAAAGAGAAAGACAAATACCATATGCTAACACATATATATGGAATTAAAAAAAAAAGGTTATGAAGAACCTAGGGGCAGGACAGGAATAAAGATGCAGACGTAGAGAATGGACTGAGGACACGGGGAGGGGGAAGGGTAAGCTGGGACGAAGTGAGAGAGTGGCATGGACATATATACACTACCAAATGTAAAACAGATAGCTAGTGGGAAGCAGCTGCGTAGCACAGCAAGATCAGCTCAGGGCTTTGTGACCACCTAGAGGGGTGGGATAGGGAGGGTGGGAGGGAGACGCAAGAGGGAGGGGATATGGGGATATACGTATATGTATAGCTGATTCACTTTGTTATAAAGCAAAAACTAACACACCATTGTAAAGCAATTATACTCCAATAAAGATGTTAAAAAAAATTGAAATAGCCACACCAAACACACACACACACACACACACAAACACATACACCTACCTAGTACTCCCTCTATCCCTCCCTACCCCTCCAATTCCTAAAATTTGTCTGGAGAAGAGTTAAAGATGGATACTGGTTTCATTAGGAGTACTGTCAAAATTTACAATCCTAGTTCTGTTTCTTAGCTGTATTTAAGGGTGCTACAGCCCCCTGCTGGTCCTAGAACACATCTGGGAGCTGGTGGTTTTAGTCTTGGTTCAAATTAACTCAAAATACCATCACAGACATAATCAAGGCACACAACTGGCATAAACAGAGCTCATTAATGTTTAAAAATAAAAGGGAACAAAGTTTTATCAATGAAAAAACTTTTATTAGATATTACATTAAAATACCTTTATAGAGGAAGAAAACAGCATACCTCCCAAATTCAGTAACTTTGGAAATCAAACACATATTCTCTTCCCTGCCTGCACCCTTAACAAACCTCTACACATTCTGTTACTGCTTGCACACAAAAGGGACTTGACTGAAATTTGCCTGTAGTAGGAATAATTATTTGTCTTATTAAAAATTACTATATATATATCCATGAATAGAAATCTCAAGATGTCACTCAGGTCATACTATGATATGAACTAATAAAATACAGCTCCCAGAAGAATAACCGTTTCACCTGAATAATGTGTGCTTGTTTTATATCATCTTATTTCTAAATAGTATGAACAGAGCAATCTCAACGAATAATTTTAGTATTCACTAATTCTAAAATATGACATCTATTAGTATACTCATAATAGTATATTATTGTGAAACAGTAATACAACACAGCTGAAAGATTTGATACTGTTCACCTTTGAGTTTAAAATTTAGGTATTAGAAAGATACTTGCCACAGTTTAATTATAACTCTAACTCTTATAATGATTAAGAATATATCAATGTAGTTAATAGAAAATCACTATGCATCTCAAGTAGAGTATGCAGTTTGGTTGCTATATAGCTTAAACAACAACAACACAAACTAGCAAAGCTGAAAAAGGTCCTGAGAAGAAGAAATGATATCAATAACAGTCAGGACTCTCTTTAAAACACTTTTTTTAAAGACTATTTTTGGAAAGATGGAAGGTATAGAAGGAGTACTATTAAAATTACCAAAAATTGGTGTATGTGGGGACTCACAGAAACCTGGAGTAGTCACAGTTAGGACAAACAAACCATGGTGCAATTATAAAGATGGGAGTCCTTCCATGAGTCACAAAAAAATTCAACTTTGTTACAACAGAGTACCTTAATAGTAGTTTACATATTTAAAGTCCTAAACCTGCAGGATTTACCTTTACCCCAAGATAAAGCATAATCCCTAAACTTAAATATGTTCAACAGAGGCTGAACTAGTGTTTAGTACAGAGATTTGAGGATCTTAACCTTCCAAGGACATATTCTTTCCCAAAATATCCCCATATGCCCTGTGAAAGACTTATTGGGCTGGACAGATTACATTCTTGTGAAAGTTAATCATGGCTTCAGGCTTTGAAAACTATGGTCTCAGCAAACTTTATTTCCACTAACTTATTACCTTGAGAATATTGTATCTGTTGAAGATTCCACCTGCATGACCTCCATCTCTGTGCTCTCGGACTGTACTCTGCATCTGACAGAAAAATATTCCAAATATACGTGCATTAGCTTTTGTGTTTTTTTTTGATTTAGGGAACATGGTTCTTGACTCATAGGATTCTATTTTTGAGGATACAAAATGGGTTTTTAACATTTTTGTTGTTTAAGGAATGAATTCTATAAGTTCACACATACTATTTTTGAGGGATAGCAGATAGCTAATACAATCAATCTAAAAATACATATAGGTGAAAATTATATAATGCAAACTACAGGAAGAAAAAGAAACAAGCAGATGCATAGGTGAGCTAAACATACAAAGCCAACCACTTCACATACCAAAAAAAACCCCAATGATTTGTTCCCATTTGTTTTGCTCTAATAAAGCACAATTTGTATTTCATTGAGAGTTGGAGTTTCCTGAGCTTTAGAACTAAGTCTCACTCAACTTTGTATCTCTGTGCTCAGCTCACACATTTAGGGTATGATGTTCTTCAAAGTGCAAGGCCGTATTCTAAGATTTTGGTGGATCCAAGAGTTTTATGGAAAGAAAGCTAGAAAAAAATTTCCTAGATAAGTAGCATTCACAT
This sequence comes from Phocoena phocoena, assembly GCF_963924675.1. Classification (NCBI taxonomy): domain Eukaryota; kingdom Metazoa; phylum Chordata; class Mammalia; order Artiodactyla; family Phocoenidae; genus Phocoena; species Phocoena phocoena. Next base: position 34,635,712 of record NC_089234.1, read on the forward strand.
GTTCTGGGTCTTGTCTAAGATACTGGGCTTTGCAATTGCCTTCATGAAGGAGCAAAGTATTAGCAACCTCTTCTTCAACAGAATTCTGTGTATTAATTGTAGTGCTAAACCAAGTTATTAGAATTAAGGTTTACTGAGATAGTGTACTTCAAATGCTGATTTCAGAAGTTTTCCAGGTGGTAAAGAGTTAGGGACATTAAAAAACCCTGCTACATACATGTTCAAGTAGATCTGGAAACTTCTGGGAAATTTAGCCTACTGAACCAACATTTATTTAAGGTATATGAACATACCTCTTCCTCCACAGACTGAAACTCTTTATCATCAGGAGACAGATCTATGAGAATTGTTCCACTTCCAGAGGTGTTCAGAGTTAAGTATGGGTTAAGACCTATCAAATAAAATTTAAAGGTAAAAAAAAATTTGCCAAAAAAAAACCCCCAATAAACATCAACCCAAAACAACCACCTAATTTATCTGATGCTTACTACCAATTTTAAAAAACTTTTTATTTTAGGATAATTTAGATTTACAGGAAGGCTGAGAGCACTGAGAGTTCCTGTGTGCTCTCACTCCACTTCCTAATGTTACCATCAGGAACATTAATGTTTCCTTAATGTTACCATTTTACACAATCATAGTACACCTGTCAAAAATTAAGTAAAGTTCAGATTTTATTCGGATTTCACCAGTTTTCCCCACTAATGTCCTTTTACTTTACCAGGATCCAAACCAGAATATCACACTGCATTTAGATGACTGTTTTTTTTAATCTTACAAGTCACAAGGGTTTTGTTCAGAAAATCTTTCTATTCTTTATTTACTATTTGTCACATGTTTTCTTCTTCAAATTATTTCCTTTATTAACTAGGCAGCCCTTTCAGCATTTGGTCCCTTTATTTGTGAAACTGAGGAAGAAACTTGCGTGGCCTTAGGTAATTTTAAATCATCCAAAAATGAGAAGTCATAAAGTCTACTAACGATGGAATGCTTATTCTAACCCATGATAGATTCTTTAATTCAGCAATGAATTTGTCATATTTTCTGAATGTCAACAGTCAAGATAATCATATATATTTTTGTATCTTTACTCTCACAAAAGCTTTTTAAATGGAATCTTAAAACAGAATTTTCTAATTTCTTTGTTACAACTGTAACACAACTCTCCTTTAATCTCTACAAGATCTCCAGAGCTCCACTGTTTTCTGAGTTAGGGCTCAGATCCTTTACTGTTGGGTTAATGCATGATGGTTTGCCTCTGGAGACTAAGAGCACTGTTCTGGTCTGAGTAACAGCACTACCACCAACATGCCAAACTCTGATAAAGATGTATAGATATGGCTGAATTACAATGTCTACAGGAAGTATGGAAACTATACAGAGAAGGTATTTTATAGAAAAAAATACTTAATAAAGTCTGTGACAAACACTTGACTAGGCCATCTTCTAATGGCCTCAAGAAGACATTTATCAGTGCTGAAAGATGAGAACAAGTAATCTATTTAAAAAAAAAAAAAAATTTATTTATTTATTTTTGGCTGCATTGGGTCTTTGTTGCTGCGCGTAGGCTTTTGCTAGTTACAGCGAGCGGGGGTTGCTCTTTGTTGCGGTGTGTGGGCTTCTCACTGTGGTGGCTTCTCTTGTTGTGGAGCATGGACTCTAGATGCGTGGGCTTCAGCAGTTGCTGCGCATGGGCTCAGTAGTTGTGGCTCGCGGGCTCTAGAGTACAGGCTCGGCAGTTGTGGTGCAAGGGCTTAGCTGCTCCACGGCATGTGGGATCTTCCCGGACCAGGGCTCAAACCTGTGTCCCCTGTATTGGCAGGAGGATTATTAACCACTGCACCACCAGGTAAGTCCCAGAAAAAGTAATCTACTGACTTGATGCACTGAATGATAGCTAAGGCTGTTAAGTCAGCGAGATGAGAGAGTGTCAGAAGCTTGCCACTGGTTCCATGTTGCAAATTGGGTATAATATAGGTATAGAATCTTGGCTTCAAATGAAAATGAGGAAGGTGGTAACTTTATGTAGGAAAGTGACCCTGATGTGCTAGATCAGACAGAGTCATTCTGTGTCATGATGTTTCTCCTCCATGTAGGAATGAATGTTCCTACTAAATTGTAGCTGGATGCTATCAGAATAACCAGAGGCAGCATGGAGGTACGTACCTGACACTTGAAGGCGGTGGTGTATCTGTTTCCATCATTGTTTCCTGAGCCTTTCAACAATCTTAACTTCTATCCTACCAGATCCAGTGTTTTCTAGTAGAGTCATGATGCCAGTCCACAACTGAGGGTTCTAGCTCCTCTTCATACTAACATTCCAGGGAGCCATGAATCTTCCCTCTTCTTTATCTCATAAAATTTTGTCTTCTATACTAGAAATATCCAAGACTATCTCGCATTTTAAATATTTTGCCCCAGTTCCTATCAGGCAAGTAAAGTGCATCTACCTTTAATCAATTCTATTCCAGAATTCCAGTTTAAAACATTCTTTAGCTTGAATCACCTGATTTTCAAAGCTCTCTTTTTTCTTCTTCAAGAGATGGACCTATCCTGGCTAGCATACATCCTTCCCTAAAAATGCTCTCATTTTTGCTAATGGGGGTTTGTCTTTAACCACAGTTGTACAGCCAGGTCTTCAATTACAGGATGTTTCTGACCCTGGGGTACATCACTCCCTCAGTTTAACAATGAACTTAAAATGTGGTTCGGACACCTAAAATAATTCATCTTTTATACTCAAGACCTGATATACAGGAAGTGTGAATATCTACTGAACAAATGCAATTTGCATTTTCCTAACACATCAACATTCAAGAGAAATAAAATATTATTCAACTTTGTTTTGCTAAGTTTCTTTAGTTGCAACATTACTATTCCCCAATATTTTTTTTGTTTTTCTTTTGTTCCCCAATATTTTTACTGCAAGTATTTAGAATTTAACTACAACAAAAGAGATTCACAACATTATTTTATGGGCAGGCCTGAACACCTAGTCATTACCTATTATATTACCATAAGATATTAGATATCCAAGTTTCAGATCTTTTAGAACCATACAATTTTTGAGCTACAATAACTTCAGAAATAAGTGAATGGAAATAACGGGAAAAACTTCAGAGATAAAGCAACACCCACATTTCTCAATGGCCCAGACACTTCACTTAGGTTCACAGAGTTAAAGGCAGCAGCTCAGGAAGCTTAACAGTGGCAGATTTAAGATTTGATCCCAGGTTTCTGGAATCCTACTCAGTACGCTTCTTATTAAGTAGACTCTCTGTTACAGATTTTAAAATTATCATTTACTAAGTTGAGGGCTGCCTTTGTGCAAGCTGTTAAACTGATGATAGCAATGACTTAAAATGAAATACCTTGTTGCCCAGAGATAAGTCTCTCAACTCCTTTAATTAGTTTGTGTCTATGTCCATAAGCATTGATTCCAATCTCCTTCAGCTCCTTGTGCCCCATCTCAACTAATACATCCAAAGTGATCTTACAAAAGAGAATGAAACTGTTTAGAAGACTTGTTTGGAAGACAGTCATATATTGGTGTTCTCACAATGTATTAGATTTATCCATTTATTTCAAATTATTCTAAACAGATTAGAAATGAAAGCATACCAGCTGTTAAACTGAAACTGAAAAGTTGCAGATAATTAAATAGAAAGTTGAGTCATGAACTACCAAAAATATCATTATTTTCATTTAATGTAAGAACCTGAGCAGAACTAAACTGTAAAACAAAAATGCATTTTCAAATTAGCCACATTTAGGCACACTATTTTACCATCACTCTGCAGCCAACCTATTTACACAACGTCTTAATGTAATGTTCCTACAGACTCTGGACTATGCTAACTGATAACTTGAGCATCATTGTTCAAACTAAGCCTTTTACCTCAAATATATTATTCCCATTTTGTGAAACTGAAGACATTCTTTAAAATCCTGTATTTTTTTTTACAAATCTTCCATGAAGCTTTCCCTGAACAGTCCAGCTTGTAGTAACCCTTTTTTTCTTATAATTTCTATGCCAAAAACTTGACTCTTTATATGTTCTTGGTATAGCTCACTAACTAGATCGGCAGTTCCTTAGGGGTGCAAGTCTATAATAATTATATTTTCTGGACTCAAAAAATCAGTGACTGTATTCTGACAGAACACTTTAAATTAGGACTGTTCTAGAAACGCCCAGATATATAGTTTGTGTGTCTATGTGTCTCCCCATAGTGGCTAGCAAAGTGTCAGGCTTAGAGTGGGTAGTGACTGACACAACAGAATTGAACAAACTGAGCTCAAGGATAACTTACTTTTAAGAAATGAACACGCTAAACTTACTCAAGAAAGCTATTTTACTGCTACTACATAAGAAACAATTTTTATGTGCTAATAAACTAAATGGATATTCCAAGAACAAACCAAATTAGAAGACTGACTGATTTCCAGTCTCTTAAAAAAACACCCTTTTCACTCCTCAATAGGCTGAATGGTTCAGGGCATTTCAAGTATGTTCTATTTTTCCCTTGAGGTTCCCCCAAACACCAAACCAAGCAAAACAACTCATGTACTTACCTGTTCTCTCTCAAATATATCCATTAGGTGTTCAAGTCCAAGGTTCCTTACAAACTGAGTTATGCTAAAATCTACTCCTGGAACTAGAAAATAAAAAAAATCACAGTACACAAAATTTCATATCAGAATAACGTGTATCAACGTTATAACAGCAAAGTTTTGTGACATTATTACATGCATGAAGAATGTAAAGATGAAGCAAAATATTAATAGCCGTTTGGGATATAATATTAAACTTAACATCAAAAATTGCAAGGAGAAAGCTATAAAATTTCAACATTATTAGAAGAGAAGAGTTAACCAATGGGGAACTCTCATGTTACAAAGATATCTTTTATCTTTCCTTTTTAAGAAATTTTATTTTTAATTGTATCTTTAAAATACGTTTCCATACAGCTTAAACTAATAAAATGTTATATGTCAATTATATCTCAATTAAAAAAGCAAAGTCTCCCTATCTTTGAAGAGGTAAGCTATTTTACAAAAAAAGTTTATGAAAATAAGTTCCAGTGTTGCATAGGGTGAGATCAATTTTGACAGGTAAAAGGTAAAGAGACTGTAGGTATGTGTCTTTTTTTCTTTTCTTTTTTTTTTTTGGCTGTGCCACATGGCTTGTGGGATCTTAGGTACCCAACCAGGGACTGAACCTAGGCCCACAGCAGTGAGAGCGCTGAGTCCTACCCACTGGACCGCCAGGGAATTCCATTTCTTTTCTTTTTAAAAAATGATATTCAAAATTAGGTATTTTGATGTGGGGTTAAAAGTATTTCATAATTCTGTAATAGTACACTGGAAGAGATAAATAAAGGCATAAGTACTCAACCAAAAGGACTTCTATACCTTTCAAAAAGTATGTTTACATCTAAAGAGTAGGTTAGCAGCAGAACGCTCATCAAGTCTCATCGCAGAGGGAGAAAGTTTCATTAGGAATTCTAATACTAATGTAAAGAAAACAATAAAAGGCTAAAACTTTTAGGCTATGTTAATCTGATACTAACAGTTGTATCTAAGGTTAAAAAAATGGCTTTTTAGTAATCCAAATGACGATATGTGGCTACAAGACCAGTTATTTTGGCTGAATGTCTCACCTTCCTTTTTCTCCAAACTGGAAGCACCCTCTGTTCCACTTGAACTAACTACTGAAGACAGTTCAGAAAAACTGCCGGATAAGTTGTCAAGACTGCTGGCTGCAGAAAGGCTTGATGGGCTGGATGGACCTGAAGACAGAGCATCTGCAGTGGCTCCTGGGCTTCTCACGCCATTGAGCACTTGAGATTTATAACATGAAGGCAGAGCAGAAGGGGGCATGGCTGCTGTCAGGAGAGCACTGACATCATCTGCCTAGGGTATATGTCAGAGAGATGAAATCTGCAATAAGCAAGTTTTAAAATTCTATACTATACCCAATAGAATGCATTAAAAAATATGAAAAAAACCCAGCAGATTTGCACTAGAATTGCTTATTATATAAAAATTATTTAAAAAAGTGAACCAAATAAGTAATATTCAGCTAAATAAGTGATATTTAGCTATTAAACATAAAACATTAATACACAACACATCTTCTGAGACATACAAAATAAAACTGTTAAATGTGGCAAAGCAAGAAAAAAATCCTAAGATATCATGATTGAAAAGCACTGAATTTTAGAAATATAAAATTTAAAAAGATTTAAAACCTTTTAAAGGCATTCTGAAGACGTAATTCAACCTACATAGAACTTTAGCAAACAGAATGAGGTTTTTTAGTTTTTTTTTTTAAATATCCAGTAATATATTTGTTCCTCAAAATTGAACATTTGGAAGGGTAGGAAAAAAGATAATCATTTTAATCAAATCTGCTAGAATGGAAAAAAAATCCCAACTTTACTGGTATATTAATTTGTTTAATAAGTAACAAATAACTATTCTTTAACAACGCTCAATTAAGACACTAAGTAATTAACATTCAGCAAGAAGTAAACAGTACTTGTTTTCATGGCTTTTCATTTATACTGCCTTTTCAATCCTCACCTTTTTCTTCCCCTGAATCTGAGGACTCCCATGACACTCATAGTTGGTATCTAACACTTAAAAGTAACATTAGCACAATTTTTTGGGTGCTTTTTATGTACTTGATACCACGCCGAGGACTTTAAATACATCACCTCATTTAATTCTCATATTAACCAGATATATTTTACCTGCATTTGGAGATTAGGTAACTGAGGCTTTGAGGTTAGGCAACTTGCAACACTGTACAACTGTAAGTGGTACAGCTGGAATTCTAAGGCAGGTCTGTTTGACTCTAAAACCCATGCATGTTTAGTGCACCCTGTTTCAATGTCACTTAATTATATCTCGTGGACTAACATGTGCAGACTGAATTAGAAAAGGTCACTTCTAAGGTAGTTTGGAACTGGAAGGATATTTCCCTTAAGAAATAATGTTGCAAATATGGTTGGGTTGTCAGCCTGCTGAGAAAATTCAATTCAACCCCCAATGCAGCTGAACTAAATCAGCTTCTCAATGTAACTTGCAACAGTGGAATCTCAGTAGAAAGCAGTGCGCAGAAGAGACTCCCCCTCCTCTCCACCTCAAGAAGAATTTCTTCCCCATTTCCCTCCACTGCTCTGGGTCAATGTCTTCAGTGGCAGAGGCAAGAGAAGCACTTGCATCACAGTGGCCAAAGCAGAGGTTGGAGGCCACAGTGGAGACACCAACAGGAGTTTCCTTGGGAGAGGAAAGAAAAAAAGACTTCCCATGGAGAACTGGAGGAACAAACTTGTTTCATGAACAGTTTTGGTGGGGTAAGCAATAAAATCTTTGGGATGAGGCAGTGCTGGGAGGGAAGAAAATCTCTATAAAGGCAGGCTTTGCGGCTGCACCCGGAAGGCCATGTTCCCAGCTGGGGAAGTTCATAAAGACCCGTGGGCCTGTAGCATCTTGTGCCCTATGCACTGTAACAGCATCCACTGAGGGCCTTGCCTGCTTGTTTCCTAACTAACGTAAGCAGCTATACCTTATACTTCTTTTTCCCATTTCTAAAAGTACTCAGCTTACAGTAACTGATAATTCTATTATTTACTCATTATGTTTTAATACCAAAGAGGTCTAAAATTTAAATTGGGCTAAAAGCCAGATTTTGCCACATTCACCATAAAGACATTTTATATATACCAAATGAATTTTTTTTTTTTTTTTTTTTTTTTTTTGCGGTACGCGGGCCTCTCACTGTTGCGGCCTCTCCCGTAGCGGAGCACAGGCTCCGGACGCGCAGGCTCAGCGGCCATGGCCCATGGGCCCAGCCGCTCCGCGGCACGTGGGATCCTCCCGGACCGGGGCACGAACCCGTGTCCCCTCCATCGGCAGGCAGACTCTCAACCACTGCGCCACCAGGGAAGCCCCCCCAAATGAATTTTTAAAAGTCAGGAAAGCACTGAGATTTTTCAAAGAGCCCATCACTTACTGAAACTAAATCTAAAGGTGTTTGTCCTTCCTGATTTTTAAGAGTTGGATCAGCTCCATGGGCCAACAATAAAGCACAAAGCTGTGTTCGTCCCTTTTGGGCTGCTTCGTGCAAAGGTGTGAAAGCCCATTTGTCCGTAGCATTGACACATGCATTATACTTTATTAGTAAAGCTGCTACATCTACATGCTGTAAAAGAAAATACTCCTGTTACAGTCGGAAATATTATTTTATTGTACTTTAGTTCTTAAAAAGAAACCAGCTATATACCTATTTTTCCAGTTTCAAACTTACTCTAGAATGAAAAACTGTGTTTTCCCCCCATCATCATAATTTATGGGTAGCTGATTAAAAATTACAGTAGTAGACATTTACCTAACTTGAGAAAATATCTAGAAAATCATTAAGAATTCTACACAGGAACTAAATTAACAGGACTTTAACAGTTTCTAATTTATTTAAGTGTTATAACTGCTAAACATCAATTTATAAACCAGCAGCTTTCCTTAATTAATCAACTGAAGATGGTCAATACTGATTGTTAACATTCAAGGCTATTATAAGTCAGGAACAACGCATCTCATCTCTACAGATTCGTATGAATCCCAATGGAGTTTCTGGGCACCAACAAATAAACAAAATCACCAACATCTCACTGAAAATAAGATATATGTGCTAAGGAAGGCAATACAACAGAAGACAAAACGTGCTGCACGTCACATGGCAAGCTACAGTAGATTCGGAATTGAAACTTGGAAGTTATTTAACCTCTTTCGTTCTCATATTTACTTCTCTGTAAAATGAGAAGGTCAACTAAATTCCTTTTGAATTGTAATACTGATTTTCACTTTAAAAATTTCAGACATTTTTAAAGGTAACATGAAAGAACTTACCCCATAAGATGCTGCATTGTGTAAAGGAATAAGTCCTCCTTTGTCTTGAGCATTCACATCAGCTCCATGTTGTAGCAGATACTCTGCAACTTCTAAGTTATTATAACCAGCTAATTTAGAAAAAAAGTAAAATTACTTGTTAATATAAAAAATAGCTACATATATGTATATATACAAAGGATAGGATTTTTAAAATAAGAGATTTTTATAGAAATCTGAAATTCTCCAACGGAGTCTATTAAAGATTTATCTTATGAAAAAAAAAATTGCCCACCGGCCTCAAGTTGGAAGCTTTCAGTAATGATACCCATTTGTTCTGGAGACTCTAAAGTTCTATTGACTGTTATACTTAAATCTTTCCTTTTAAAACCTTCTTACCAAAGTCCCTGCCTTCATAGTTGTTGTATACACAACTTCCTGAACTCAGGTACATGGTCTCAAGGCTGCAAGCAAAAGACATCCAATCATATAAAAGCCAAGTTAGGAACACAAGTGGCTAGCAGAGCAGAAGACAACACACCAGTGTGGGTCTCAGGGCCCCATTTCCCCGTAAGGCCACAAGGACATGCTTTTTGCTAGAGAGAACGTAAGGGTGCATATCTCTACAAGCAGCAGAATCCATTGCTGCTAAAGCCATGAAGTAATAAAACCTAGTATTTTATAAATGTACCGTAACCTCCCAGCTGTCATTTTGGGAACTGTCAGCTATCTTAGTGAATGCATGCTCACGGTAAAGTATGTATATTTTATTTGACACATAATCAATAGTTTGAAAGCAAATCTGGAACTTAATTTTGTGAACATAAAATCAGGTATCACTTGAAACTTTAAAATAGTTCAAAGTATTTAACTCATTCATTTTTACTGTAGTTTTCAGCCTTTTGCTGAAAGATCTAAAGCAAAAAAAAAAAAAATTTAGTAAGATCAAGTAAAGAAAAATGAAACTACAAAACTACCATAAGCTAAATACTACACCAAATCCAAAAGTCCTTCCAGATCTCAAGGTATAATACCGCCTAAGTAAGAAACATTTTGTGTATACAATGTATTTGCCACTTACAAAGAACACAAACTTAAATAGTAATATTAAATGTTCTAGGTAAGCTACCATAAAGATACAAAGCTGATATATGCAATTATGCACAGCACAATTCAAATCAGAGGTCAGGCCACATTTTGTCTTCCATGGACTAGAAACTCCTGATTGCCAGTGGAAGAAGAAAAGCTTTACCTCGCTTTGTTAGCATTTGTGGCTTATCACTTTTAGTGCACTTTTAATGCTCTAAAAGACACATAGATGGAGTAATTCTTTTCCTTTGCCAGTGGGGTTCCAACTTACATGGGGTCATAATTTAAAGGTAAAACCCACATACACTAAAATTATCTCTTAAGGGACTTCCCTGGCAGTACAGTGGTTGCAAGGGGCCCGGGTTCAACACACCTGGTTGGGGAACTAAGATCCTACATGCTGCACAAGACGTGTCCAAAAAACACAATAAAACCCGCCCCAAAACAATAAAAACCTAGGAACATAGTTGCTCACACTGTGAGACTGAAAGGAACTGAGAGAAGAGTAAACTTACACCTCCTGCATTACACAAAGCGGCAGAAACACCTGCATTCTTTTTCTCTTTTCAAACCACGTGTATTTAGATAAAACCTGTATGAGTCAAATGTGCCTATGATGCAACTCCACTAAAGTATTAGTTGTAGCTCAGTGATTTTAATGGCCCATTCCCTAGCATCTTTTTTTTTTAAAGGAATATGCATTTGTAACTTTACTGTTTTTATTTTTTTATTTATTAAAAAAATTTTTTTTTGCTGTACACGGGCCTCTCACTGTTGTGGCCTCTCCCGTTGTGGAGCACAGGCTCCAGATGCGCAGGCTCAGCGGCCATGGCTCACAGGCCCAGCTGCTCCGCAGCATGTGGGATCTTCCCGGACCAGGGCACGAACCCGTGTCCCCTGCATCGGCAGGTGGACTCTCAACCACTGTGCCACCAGGGAAGCCCTATTGTTTTTATTAAAAAAATTTTTTTTGGCCAAGTGGCATGCAGGGTCTTAGTTCCCTGACCAGGGATTGAACCCATGCCTCCTGCAGTGGAAGCATGGAGTCCTAACCACTGGACCGCCAGGGAAGTGCCCCTAGCCATCTTCAATGCAGCTCAAAAAGCTGTGCTGAAATCACAATGCTGCATTACATGCAGTGAAGACAAAGATACACAGCGCCAATTTTATGAGTGAAAACTTAGAACAAATGTTTTGTACTCAACTGTATTCCCCAAATATCCTGTGTTGAAGCCCTAACCACTAGTACCGTAGAATGTGACTGTATTTGGAGATAAGGCCTTTTAAGAGATAATTAAGTTAAAACAAGGCCGTTAGGGTCAGCCCTAATTTAATGTGACTGTTGTCCTTATAAGAGGAGGCGATTAGGACATAGACACACCAGTGATGCACATACACAGAGAAAAGGCCATGTGAAGCCCCAGAGAGAAGGTGGCCATCTGCAAGCCAAGGAGCGAGGCCTCAGAAGAAACCAATCCTGCCAACATTTCCAGAACTGAGAAAAAACATTTCTGTTGTTTAAGCCACCTAGTCTGTGGTAATTTGTTAAGGCAGGCCTTACAAACTAATATAACAAGTAACAAGAAGTTTATGTAACTTCTGGAAGTCTTTAAAGATTTTTTCTGCTTATACTTAACAGCTATCATCAGAAGAATGGAAAGATTTAGCGTTCCATGAGGACGGCCAGCTCAGCAGGCCTATTTTTAAAGTTTCTGTAGCCAAAACACACTCACCAAAGATGATTCAAACAATATGATGACCTGGAATAAAGGTTCCAAAGCACATGGTGACTGGCAGAGCCTCTTTCGATTGTTCTTAATGAATGTAACATGCTAGTGCTAAAGTGAACATGGCCCTGTACAAATACACTAGAGTATAATTGCTGTATTAGAAGATACTTGATTTGAATCTTTCAAATTTACTTACAGGAAATATTTTACTCAGGTAAAACGAATCTTAGATGTCACCAGCCTCAATCTGTGACACTTCATTCACTTACCTGCTAAATGTAAAGGTGTTGAATGTCGGCCTTGGGTATCACGGCAATTCACATTATCTGGTGAAGACAACTTCTTTACTCTGGCTAAACAACCCTTCTTGGCAGCATCCAACAAAGCTGCATCTCCCCTAAGTAGATCTTGAATATCTGTATCTCCATCTTTAACAAGATCCAAGGGAGTATTTCCATCTCTATTTTTCTTTGTAGGGTCTGCACCATGCTGGGCATGTGAAAAACAGAAAAGGAGGAATTACCTTAAGTTTGCCCTTGGTCAATGAGAAAATATTCAATGTAACGATACCAAAGAAAACTTTTTTTTAAAAACATCTTTATTGGAGTATAATTGCTTTACAATGGTGTGTTAGTTTCTGCTTTATAACAAAGTAAATCAGCTGTACATATATCCCCATATCTCCTCCCTCTTGCATTTCCCTCCCTCCCACCCTCCCTATCCCACCCCTCTAGGTGGTCACAAAGCACTGAGCTAAAGAAAACTATTTTATACAGAGACTATACCTTAAAGGTTAACATGACTTACTAATGCTTAATTCAATAAATAAAAAATTACAATAAAAAATACAGAGGCACTTAAATATTACTGGACTTTAACAATGCAATAATATAGTCAAAATTTTAAACTACATTCAAAACAAGGTAGTATTTCACTAAAAATTACCTTTCACATATGCTATTTTTAGTTTTCACAAACATATTTCAATGTTCGTATAAATTTAACTATACTCTTGTTTTTACTGTAAAATATCTACACTGGTACCAGTATAGATAAACAAGTACTATCAATTTCATTAGTACTAGATAAACCTGGCTTATACTGTTCATGACATTTATTCTGAAATCTAGGTACAGAATTAGATTTTTGCTTCCTACCCCCTAACTAGTTTAAGTTTATATTAGAATTATTAGAAATATCATAAACATTCTACATAATATACCCTATCCATAAGTACTTAAATATACCTGGAGCAGAAGTTTGCAAATTTCATATTTTCCTTTTGCTGCAGCTTCATGTAAAGGTGTAAATTTCCATAAGTCTGCTACATTAACTACTGCTCCATGCTTAACAAGAAGTTCTGCAACTTCATAATGTCCATAAGAACATGCATTGTGCAAAGGTACAAGGCCTCTGAAAAGTTAAATAAGCAACACAACACAAAGATATATTTAATTTAAATAATTACATACAGCTGATAAATTTCTTGACCTGCATAAGAAATTTTACTGATTTAAATTTATAGAACCTAAATTTATTGAAAGCAGAAATGGAATTACTTTGGGGCGGGGGGGTGGGCAGAGAGGACATTTTAAAAATATTTAAAATTGCAGAGAACACAACAAACATCTATTTTGCAACATCTAGAATTAAGAATATTCTATTCTATTCTATAGCCATGCAGCACAGCTTATGGGATTTTAGTTCCCCGACCAGGGGTCAAACCTGGGGCCACGGCAGTGAGAGCACTGAGTCCTAACCACTCAACTGCCAGGGAATTCCCAAGAATTATATACATATACTTCTTTTTTTCTTCTCTTTTTTTATTTTACATCTTTATTGGAGTATAATTGCTTTACAATGGTGTGTTAGTTTCTGCTTTATAACAAAGTGAATCAGTTATACATATACATATATCCCCATATCTCTTCCCTCTTGTGTCTCCTTCCCTCCCACCCTCCCTATCCCACCCCTCTAGGTGGTCACAAAGCACGGAGCTGATCTCCCTGTGCTATGTGGCTGCTTCCCACCAGCTATCAGTTTTACATTTGGTAGTGTATATATGTCCATGCCACTCTCTCACTTTGTCCCAAGAATTACATATTTTTAAAGAAAAATAATTTTAAGATAAACTGGAAGAATTCAAGTATCCTCAATGCAAACTGAAAAATTTACCACATTGAAAATCAGCATCACACTATGGCTGTGGTCTCCTTGGCCATTACAAAAGGCATTATGCAACTAAGCCTTTATATAAATGCTACTCATCATAAAATCTTAACTGAAATTAAGAAGCTTTATTTAAGCCAGTTAGGAAGCAGACTTCTCTGAAAATAAAAGAACTACCATCTATCATAAAACTGTTTTCAGATTTTCCTAAAAAGGTCAGATAAAGGAACAGAGAGGCCATGGCAATTGTTGGTACTTGCCCTTTATCTTTAGCGTGCACGTCAGCTCCGTGTTGCAGCAGATATTCCACCACAGACACCCGATTATAGCCAGCTGCAAAATGGAGTGGCGTAGACTGACGCCCTTCAATGTCTCTGCAGTTGACACTCTGAACAGTACACAATTTCTATAGGACGCAACACAGTATACACATGATGTTATATATTTCGACTTCTTTTCATTCATTTAGTAGAAATTTCAAATGTCTGATTTATTTTCTTGTATCATCTTATCAGTATTCTCATACACATGATGCTACATATTCTGACTTGTTTTCATTCATTTAGTAGAAATTTCAAATGTCTGATTTATTTTCTTGTTTCATCATATCAGTATTTTCAGAAACTCTTTGCTATTTATTCTTATTTCATCTTGTCATTTACTGAGAATCCCTCTGGTTCTCTTATCTAAAATCATCTACCTTTGCTAAAGCTAGTAGGTAAATTTTATTACTACCATTACTGCTATATACATAAAGGTAACGCAAGTACCTGAAAGCAATCATAGCTTTCATTTTGTGAAAAATGTATGTAGAGATACACTGGATCATAGAAGCACGATGGCATCACCTGGGAACTTGTTAAAAACTCAGATTCTCAGACTCCCACCTACTGAATCAGAATCTGCACTCTGACACGATCTCTAGGTGATCTGTAAGCACATTAACGTTTGAGAAGTACTGTTCTAGAACAGTCGTTCTTAAATTTTCATGTGCAGTGGGTGCAACCTCCAGATTTCCTAATCCAGTATGTCTGAGATGGGGCCTGAGAAGTTGCATTTCTAACAAGCTCCCAGGTGATGCTGATGCTGGCAGTTGAGGAATTACACTTAGAGAATTATACTATACTATATGGAATGAATTAACTAATAGAATGCTATTGGTTAGGTACCATCCTTGGGAGAATTAAAAAAAAGTCACTCAAAGAATTTTTTGTGTGTTTTGTTGGTTCAGATGAGGAAGTCTAGCTGAGAAAGGCTGTCAGAGTAACACTCAAAATACTCAACAGTATTTTGCATGAAAAGTATGAACATTTGGGGAAGGAAAGCAACATAGATAATAAATCATGGTGTTCAAAAAAAGTCAAGAGTATTTTAGTAAAGAGTATTAGTAAAAACCCTTCCCTCCCCCGCTTTTTAAAACTACCTTATCCTAAAAGCAGGGATAATTTTAAGCCTAATAAACCAAAGGAGCCAGCTATCAGTGGATTTATCTCAACAGGTTTAGTAACAGGTCTGATAAAGCTCTTCAGTGCTTCCCAAACAAGATGTCCCACCACTGAGAAACAGTGTTTCATGGGTCTGAAGCCAGGCTCTAGGAATGAGTATTTTTAACACGTGTCAAGTGCTGCTAGGTTTGGTAGTTATCACTGGCCACTCTAACTCCCTAGCTCTCAAGTTTAATTTTGTCCACTCAGACAAGTTTTCTAATAGTAAGCTGTCCAAAAAGTATCTAGCCTGATAGCTCACCAGTAAACAAACACAACCAAGCACATAATTAAGTGTTCATTGGGTAATATGTCCCAGTGATTCATACCAAGCCACCTGTCTAGAGATATACAAGGAATAGAAAGGTTGTTGGAGATAAATTTCCTCTAAGTGACTTTATTATTTTTTTAATTAATTAATTAAATTTATTTATTTGGCTGTGTTGGGTTTTCATTGCTGCGCGTGGGCCTTCTCTAGCTGTGGTGAGCAGGGGCTACTCTTCATTGTGGTGCACGGATTTCTTACTGCGGTGGATTCTCTTGCTGCAGAGCATGGGCTCTCGGCACGTGGGCTTCAGTAGTTGGGGTACACAGGCTTCGCTGCTCCACGGCATGTGAGATCTTCCCGGACCAGGGCTCGTGTGTCCCCTGCGTTGGCAGGTGGATTCTTAACCACTGCGCCAGCAGGGAAGTCCCTCCTCTAAGTGACTTTAAAAGCAGAGGTAAGGGAAGACAGCCTAATGACTATCACAGGGATAGAGAAAGGTCTTCCTCAATTCAATGGCATTCTGTTATTCTCTAAGTCCAATTCCTGCCCCCAATCTCATCCTCTCTTCATCTATTTCTTCCTCTAGGCTTCTTCTAGCTCTGTGAGAACAAAGCCTGGTCTTTAATATTAGATGGACTGAATGTAGTTTTATGCTCTTTAACATATGTAAGTAGATGAGCATTACAATTTTTTATCACTACCTCCACCCCACGCACAAAAAAATCAGCTAGTTGACTCTAACTCCACCTGCCCAACTTATCACTCCTCCAGGAAAAAACTCAGCTCACTACCCTTAACTCAAGTGATTTGTTTTTCCACAAGTCATTAGTCAGTAAGAGAAACAAAATCCCCCGTTCAATATCATGTTAACCTTCTAATTAAGGGCATGAGAACGTAACTATGAAACAAGTCAAACAATAAAATTGCATAATAGCATTTTTCTTTCAAAAAATGAAATTATTAAAAAAAAAAACCCTTAAATTATTTGGAGATGACTGTACTACCTACACACATAAAGCAATACGAAAAGATCACATGGACTTTTAAATCAACTTCCAGAAATCTCTTTATTTAAAAGGACAGTGAATAAATGTCCTCAGAGCTCAAGTTCTGATGAGGCCAACATTCACATTTTGTTCTCAGGAAATGTAAAACTGACTTTGTGGGGTGGTTCTGTTCAGGATTAACACCATATAGAAATATAGTGAAATTGGTTGAAATAGAGACTTCTGCCATGAATCAAATCAATAATTTTAGCTTTTTATAAAATTTCTTATTACCTATCAATGCCCCCTCAAATAGGACCTAGCACTGTTTTGAAAGTCTGTGGGGGAGGTGTTGGTGGGGAGGGAGGGCACAACCGGGCTCCCCCCCGCCCCCCGCCCCAGCTTTGGAAATTAAATTTAACATTATTGCATGACTAAAGAATTATCTGGGCTTCCCTGGTGGTGCAGTGATTAAGAATTTGCCTGTCAATGCAGGGGACACGGGTTCGATCCCTGGTCTGGGAAGATCCCACATGCCACGGAGCAACTAAGCCCGTGCGCCACAACTACTGAGCCTGCGCTCTAGAGCCCACGAGCTACAACTACTGAGCCCGCGTGCCACAACTACTGAAGCCCGAGCGCCTAGAGCCCGTGTTCTGCAACGAGAAGCCAACACGCAATGAGAAGCCCGCACACCGCAACAAAGAGTAGCCCCCGCTCGCTGCAACTAGAGAAAGCCTGCGTGCAGCAATGAAGACCCAATGCAGCCAAAAATAAAATAAAAGATTGTTAAAAAAAAATTATTTAATCATGAAACATGCCGAGTTAATTTATATTAGCTGACCTGAAAAGCAGTCTTGCTCTTTCAAAATTTTAATGTTCTGAGTTATTTAGCTGGATATACAGTTTCTGTAGGTAACAGAAATATCTGGTATAGGCATTGAGACGTTACATATGATTCTACAGTAAAAGCAAAATTTGAGAAAAGGTTATTCTAGGGAAGACTGTTATAGGAGATGGGGGCCATAGACGGGCTCAAGTTGGCTCTTCTGAGAAAGAAAAAAAATATTTCAGTCCAGATAAATTGAAGATTATTAGGAGACAGTGTCTCTGAAAGGTGGTGACACTATATTATTACTGTATTTAAACACTGGGTCCTCACAGAGGTAGAGGGGGCAAAGAAATGAAGAAACCAGAAAAAACATATAGACAGAGGGATACATTTAGTTTTCTTCCTTTCCTGTTTTATGTGTCATATGTAAATAATAATGGACAATAATTTCATATACCTTATTCTTTTAAAGGGACAAATGAATAGGTTCTTTAAACAAAATGCATTCCCATAAACATGCAGCCACAAATTTAAATTTGTGACTATGATGCATTTATTGAGATGCATGTGAAACTAAAAAGTTTCTTTCATTACCCAATGATCCTTATTTGCAGAGCAGAACTAGATTAGCATTATTTACCTTTTAAAACAATGCACATATAAATAACTAGATTTTTCATTCTTACAGTATAGATTCATTAAACACTGTCAAAATAAAAACACAAAGTTAACAAAACTATAAGATTATGTCTTACTTTTACAGTTTCTACATCTCCAGCCTTTGCAGCCTCCAGCAATTGTCTGTCTGCCTCTGAATTACCTAATGGGATACCCTCTAAAAAGAAAGAGAAGTAAAGAGTGATTAACTCCCATTTGGAAGGTGGGACCAAGTTTTAAGGAAGGCATCTTATCTGAGAGTAAAGTTCTTTTTATAGTTTGGTGATAATTATGTAGGGAATCTCCATGGTAGTAGGCAAAAAGCAGTAAAAACTTTTGAAACATTACATATGTCAAATGTATGTAGATGTGAATAATAATTATAAAATGAGATTTAAGCAATATAAAGGAACATAATGTAATGAAAGATGGCTTGCTCTATAACCAAGTCAGTTGACTGGGGGTAAAGTATTAAATTAGGAGAGCAGGGCTTCCCTGGTGGCGCAGTGGTTGAGAGTCCGCCTGCTGATGCAGGGGACACGGGTTCGTGCCCTGGTCCGGGAAGATCCCACATGCCACAGAGCGGCTGGGCCTGTGAGCCATGGCCGCTGAGGTTGCGCGTCCGGAGCCTGTGCTCCGCAACGGGAGAGGCCACAACAGTGAGACGCCCACGTACCGCAAAAAAAAAAAAAAAAAAAAAAAAAAATTAGAGGAGAGCAACAGCTAGATATCTAACCATGGTTCTGCCATCGACTAGCTACCTGAATTGGAGCAAGTCACTTGAACTTTCTGGGCCTCTGATTTTTCCAGTTCTAAAAAGAGAGAAGTTGGACTAGAAACATCTGAAGTTATGTTCAGGTCTGAAACTCTATGATTTATAGCTCATTTAAAATCTCATAGGAAAGGAAGAAAACATGTACCTTGTTCTCAGAGCAAATAAACTTCAGATGGATTAAAGATGCTAAGTATAAAAAAATTAAACCTTAAAAATACTAAAAGAAAATACAGGTGAATATTTTTTGTCTTGGAGCAGAAAAGCATCTTAAAGCAGTATATCAAAGGCAGAAACAAAACTAATTTGGAAAAATATCTGTCAGGCAATAACACAGCATTAAACAAAATCATAGGCAAAGAACAAAATGGGAAAAATACTGCAACATAAATCTAAGAAATGCAAATTAAAATAATGAAATACTGGGTTTTTTTTTTCATCCATTAGTGGGCAAAGAGCAAATGGGGAGTTACACTGTCAATATTTCTATAATTTGCATTTTAAAAAGAGTCTATTACTTCTGTAATTCACATACACGCACACAGACACACATTCACTCAAGGAAATGATTAAGAATCATAATACCTGGGGCTGACAAGGAAAACAGGTCCTGTCACATACTACTGGTAGGAATGTAAAATTGTACATAACAGTTTTTCTAGAAATGATTTAACAATTATGTTAACCTTGACTTGGAAATTCCACTTTGATAACCGACTCTAAGAAACTGGTTGGAAAGGTAAGTAATAGCACTTAGTATAAAATAGGAAGACTGTAAATGTCCATCACTAGGTAACTAAATAGGACTAATGTTATTACCCCCAAAACTGACACTGAAACAAATGCATGGTATACGGGGAAGTAAAGGCAATTTTGAGAGCAGTCTTGTAGTTAGTTCACAATTTTAGAAGTTCACAGGAGATCTTATTAATCTGCCTTCATCTATTCAAGCAGTGTTTTTCTCAAAATGTAGTTTCCAGACCATAGGCATAAGGATCATCAAAGGTGACTACAAAAGGTATAAAAGGCTTGATCTGTTACATTTCTTCTCATTTGAGCTTTGAGATGTCAAAGACACTCCATTAAATTCTAGTAAAATACAGAGATATAGGCAAAGACACTAAAATTTATGGGACCAGATTTCTAGGCTGAAATGTTTAACCTATGCCAAATGTGTAGATATCTGATCTAAATTTATTTGATTTTAAAATGTAATAAGTATCAGTCCATTCAACAGTTACATGTAAGTCAAATAGTTGGTTACCTTGTACAAATTCTATATGCTTTATATGAAGGATCTAAACAAGAGTGAAGAGGCAGGGCCAGTCTTTAGAGTACCATTTATCACTATGGTTGCTCTCCTGAGAGACTTCATCTACCCTTTTCAGTTTTCCTTTCTTTAAAAAGAAATAGCAACTGTTGTGTCTCAATTTTAAAACCTTTCTAGATAAAAACTTAAGAGACAGCTATATACTCACAGAAGCTGGGCAGCAAATGCTACTGGAACAAACTCATAAAAGAATTACAACATTTGAGCATTGAGTACAATTGAGTTGATTAAGAATAAATAACAGCCAACAATTCTGAAAAATTTTCTTTTTACTACCAACTCCTACATGATATGTGAAAAAAACTTAAAGGTTAATTTAAACAATAATAATTTCATGGAAGTATTCAATACCTTGAAGAAGTTGCTGCACGTTTTCATTTCCCATCTGTAAGGCAGTAAAGCCCTGAAGGGATATAATGTTAGGATCACACCCATAGCTTAGGAGTAGGCGACAGGTTTGTAGATGACCACAATGCGCAGCTCTGTGCAGAGAAGTCTGACCGAGATTATCCAGAGCATTAACCTTAACAATCAGAAAAAGGTGAAATTAGCCTGCGGTACAAAATTTAAAATGATCTACTCATGTATCCAGCACTTGTTACTAATTTTAAAATCTCAATTAATTTCTTATGAAGCCCATTATCCAGTGCCAAAGAAAGTATTTTTGCTCAAACCTAGAGTATAAATTCACCAATTCATGAAGGTCCAATTTTTGATTAAAAATATTGAATAAAAGTTGTTTAGCAATGAAGTACTCAATAGATTCACCACATTTAGAGTGAGACACTGCCTAAGAAAGTCTAATGCATGTACTTTTATGGATCTCTGAGGTGCAGAAACGTTGAGAGACTAACCCCAAGATAACAGTCGGTAACAAAGCCAGACACTAAATTAGCATTAAAATACTTATTTCTATTGCCTTAATCTTCTATCTTATTTATCATGTAAAATATAATCTGTATGGATAAGGACACTATGGTATATTCACACAATGGAATACTTCTCAGCAATAAAAAGAACAAACTATTGATACGTGGTTCAATCTCCAAAACATTATCCTAAGTGGAAAAAGTCTTACATAAAAGAGTATATATTGTACGATCCCATGAAGGCCCAGAACAGGCAAGTCTAACCTATGTTAGAAAAATTCAAAATGATTGTTGCCTCTAGGCATGGAGACTGCCTTGGATGGGACATTGCCTCTGCCATGAGATAATGTTCTCTATCTTCAAGAGTTTTGGTTACACAGGTGTATGCATTAGGCAAAATTCAGTAAATGTACATTTAAGATTCGTACATTTCATTGCATGTAAATTTCACATCCAAACAAAGACTGTAAACAAATATTGATCTCTAGCTGATGCCTATTAAAAGAATTTAGGGAGAAGTGTGTAGTAACTTGCGAATTACTTTGAAGTGTGTCAAAAAATAAGATATTGATGGATAGAGAGAGAAATTGATGGATATGTAAGAAAACAATATGGTGAAATGCTAACGGTAGAATTTAGGTGGTAAGTATATAGTTATACTCTGTAAAATTCTTTCAGCTTGGTTGTATTTTTGAAATTTTTCATAATTAAAAAAAAAATCACCTGTAAGACTCCTCCTATCTCATCCCCACCCCCCGGCCCAGGAAAATAATTCTTCAAAACCTAACTGAGAAATCAAATTCCTCAGTAATCAATCATGTGACCACTAGTGTTTTGAGACACTGTCCAATTCATATTCATGGAATCGGAGAAGACCTGAACAGGATTACATAGTAAGACTTTCGCAATGAATCTAAAAGTATCCTATAAAGAGCTAGTCTCCATGCTTACAGAATCAGAAAAATCAACTTAAAATGCCCAGATCAATTAATCTGTTTATTCATGTACCAAAATTCACTGCGATGTGAACTATATATCCACTTGAAAACTTTATTTGGGTGCCACTCTGTGTTAGGGTTATTAGGGTGACGAACTCGTCCTGGTTTGCCTGGGACTTTTCCGGTTTTAGCACTAAAAGTCCTGTGTTAAATCCCTTAGTCTTGGGACAAACCTGGATGGTTGGTCACCCTAGACAAGATTGTTTCACTGAGCTTCACAACTCAAATTTAATATGCAACCAGATATTCCTCAAGTAACGCACCACATGTAAAAAAAAGTGCAATCAACGAAAAGTTATAGGACAGACAGACAAATGAGATATGCCAAGCAGTCAAGCAGAAATAAACTTTATTTTTTCAATAATTTACAATAGGAAAGATTGAGATTATACATTATCAAGAATTCCCCCAAATAAAAGAGAAATTAGGACACTGAGAGTCAACATAAAAAGAAACTGTAGAATTCTAAGTGGTTCCTTGAGTGGAAACACAAGGAAGGACAGATTAGAAAATCATTCTGCAAAGTTTATTTAGAGAAGAGCCTCAGGGGTCCCCAAGGGGTAAAGGGATCTCTATTTCTTTCTTCTCCCTTCATCACAGCAGCTCAATTCTATTATATAATGAATTTCTACCACAGATTTTGTTTGAAGAAAGCAACAATCAATGGCTATAAACTGAAAACTGTTGAATTAGGTGACTGTTATCTCTTCCAATCTGAGATGCTATGTGTATTGTTTACTGAGTAATTTTTTTTAAGTTCCTGGGTAAGAAATAATGACTTTTAGCCTTGATGAAAACCTGATTATTCCATGAATAAAATGCTTTGTTTTCTTTAAATCCACTTGACTTTTTTTTGAGGTATAGTTGACATATATTATATAAGCTTCAGGTGTCCAACACAGTGAAATCACCTTGACTTTTAAACTTAAGTATACCATTTCTACAAATAGGAAACCAATATTCTCCTAATAAAAATTATAACTCTTATAAAAATGTTCATTTGGGATATTCCCTAAAACCATCTTACACGCCACATTTTAGAATACATTTCTCTATTGAATGATCTGGAATGAATGACTTTTGTGATTGATTTTAAAAAAATGCTTTGTGTACAAATGCCAACTACAGAATTTCGCAATATGAGGAGCTACGTTTTTAGTCAAGTTACTTAATTTATTTCCTTCTGTTCCATGATCTCTGGCTTAGTTATGAAATAAGAGAGGGTAAGAGAGACTGTGGTTGGGGTAAATAACAGGAGTTATCATGGTAACCAAGCAACAGAAGATAACAGAAGAGAATCCCAGAAAAGATGATAGGTCAGAATAAATATATCTGGCTGGGGATATTCTTGAGTGTATTGTTAGAAAAAGAAGGATAACTTGACCAGTGGGGTGTGGTTAAAAGGAAGGGAGAAGGAAAGATATATAGGAATAATGTTTCTTGAGTAAATCCACAGACTTTCTAGCAGAAAGATATAGAAAAAGTATCTGCAAAACTAATCTGAGGGAAAAATACCTATGAAAGAGTAAATAGCTTGGGAAGTCAGGCATTTCACCTGCTAAATAGAAAACAACTCACTGGATTACCAAAGATTACCAAAAATGAAGTATACCTTTGCTTCATGTTTCACCACTACTTCGACAACATCGTTATGAGCTTTCTCAGATGCAACGTGTAGAGGAGTCAAGAATCTTAAAAAGAAAAAGTCAGCCGGACAATGAATGTATTTTCCAAAAATAAAAGTGTCAATAATTTTTAATTATCAAAAGCATACTTACTCTTTAGTCTTTTCATTGATGTTTGCTCCTTTTCTTAGCAACAGTTCACATATTTGCTTTCTTTTGGGATATGGAGATGCGGCAGCACAATGCTAGATAATTTAAATTGCAGCATTAATCAAGGACTATACATAACTGATTTTTAAGAACTTTCGTGTTTCCCATCAAGAACATTAAGAAGTTATTTCATGTCTTTGTTTCATTTTTGACTTAACTTTGCTCTTCAAAGACTTTCTTTTGGATAGAATGTGCAATGATCACCAAATTCTGACAGGGCCTGAAACCCCTATTTAGCAAGTGATATGTTATTAAATATTTTGATTAAGCTTCATAGTTGTCCTATGTCTCTGAAAAAGCTACTACTGCTGTAATGAAAAACTTAAATTGTGACCAACAGTCCTTTCAAAACTGTTCCCAAAAAGCATGGTGTTTATGTTATTTTTAAAGGTTAATAGAACACCCCAAAGGTTGGGATTTCTTTACATGAAGAAATAACACAGCACTTGTCAGCTCTGGATTCTGCTTAGAAAAACATTGATGGAATAGCCAACAAACTGGGTGGTATTTGTATCTTCCTCAATGAGTTGCTCCAGCAGGATAAGGACTTTGAATTACTTGTTTGGTAAAATCAGTGGTAGAAAATTATATACTCTGAGTTGGAGGCTGCAGGATCTATGTCTATGATGTATCAAGGAGAAAAGGAGATAGGAGATAGGGATTTGCCAGTCATAAACCCAATAAGTATCTCATGGTCATGTCCCAGATCTTCCATCTCTCCACCATCCAGGATTATACCCATACACAACAGGTGTTCAATAAATGTCAGAATGAGTGAACGACTAAATTAATGCATGAAAGTTAAGTTAAAACTGAAACCTGAGATTTCATGGAATAAAAGTTCTGGTAACTGTCAAGCTAACTTGCTCACACATCTAAACACAGTACATATGAAATGTGTCTGATTTTAACCTATTGTTAATTATAAAGCTTATCTGATCTTCATGACTTTGCTTCAGATTCATTCTCTGATGTTGTTGCTGTCACCAAAATCATTCCTTTGCCCTCAATAAAATCATTTCTAATTGGTGAACACAGCTCTTTTGGTATGTTTTGAATAATCATCCCAGGACATCTATCAGGATGGCACAAAGAATGGAAAATAGTTTATAACCAAGAATTCTTGAGTTCATCCATTTCAAATTGCACCCTTACTCTTCTGCCCCAACCTGTTACA
This sequence comes from Phocoena phocoena, assembly GCF_963924675.1. Lineage (NCBI taxonomy): Eukaryota > Metazoa > Chordata > Mammalia > Artiodactyla > Phocoenidae > Phocoena > Phocoena phocoena. The sequence continues at coordinate 34,660,800 of NC_089234.1, forward strand.
GACAGGGCCTGTAATCTCTGGAAACCTGGAAGACAATGCCTCTGCAACACAACTATCTACCAACAGTTAATTCCCTGTATTTTAAGGTTAATAAAAAAAATGAGTCGTTTAATGGTAGAATACTCAGAGGAAAACAACACATAGAATTAACTTTTCAGACTGGAAGATTTTCCAAGTCAGTTTTTCCAAGTTTCCCTGTACCATCTTGATACTGTTATGATTTAAATTTTGCAGTGGTATTTCTTATTAGTCTGCAACTTTGCTATTTTTTTTTAACATGGTTTTTTTTTTAAAGTAGCAAAAAGTTCTACAATGTTTTATAGATAGGTTTCTACGTAAAACTTCAGAGTTTATATCATGGCATAAGGAAGAAAATTAACCATAAAAGATATTAGGTAAGTAAGGCTATTACAAGTTAAATCTTCCCCTAAAGACATTAATTAGTGTCATCTTCCCTCACCGAAAGCACATTCTGCAACTCATACAGCTTTGTTCCTTTAAATTTCTACTTCTAAGGCAGCCTTTGATCACAACATTCCCTTTCCTATCTTGCACCACTTACCTCTACTAGCTTCCGTTCTTTTCTTACTGCTTTTCCATAGACTGCCCAATTCTCATCTACTTTGTTATAGCACCACAGAGCTGACATTACCTCTATCAGGGAAGCTGCCTCTACTCACACAGATACTTTACTCACACAGTATAAAGGGGATATACACAGACTTTAGATCTAATTCTGAAAAAATTACAATACCAAAAGGAAAATCAAGTGGTTTTTATCTTTTTTTTTTTTGGCTTTTATCTTGATGGCAAGATTATTTTCTTTTTCAGTGGGTTCCAAATTTTCAATCACAAACATTTATGCTCTTTATAATTAAAAAAAAGCAAATGATATATACGATTTATGATAATAGAAAAGTCACATATAATACATGCCAGTATGTGAATAAAATAGAAAAGTCACATATAATACATGCCAGTATGTGAATAAAATAGAAAAGTCACATATAATACATGCCAGTATGTGAATACAATAGAAAAGTCACATATAATACATGCCAGTATGTGAATAAAATAGAAAAGTCACATATAATACATGCCAGTATGTGAATACAATAGAAAAGTCACATATAATACATGCCAGTATGTGAATACAATTTTTGTCTGGACGGATGTGCAAATGAACAACAGTACTGCATTTTGAGCAGATGTGGTTGTCTATTTTTCTGTATTGTTTGAAATTTTTTCTTTATATACCTACAGGCATTAATTCTTAAAAAGCACATATTTTTAAAACAATACTATTATTAAAAGTAGGACATTATGTTAGTCATCCTGCATCACCAAAAGAAGATATTATGATTAACTTAGCATGTTTTTGGTTATTTCATTTTAAAAACTTAAATCTGAAACATTACCAATGCTGTTTCATGTGTTTGAGGATGCTTAAAATTCACCATTTCCAGAGAGAGATGTTTTTTGATTCGTGTAACATCAGCTTCCCGTGCAGCCTGAAGCAACGAGTGACCTTTAAATTCATCTAGATGAAGAAAAAGCATTTAAATCTGCATGAGAATTATCAAATTTATGGGACTTGCCAGACGTAGTATTTTTCTTGAACTTATTTTCAAAATTATCTACCAAGTAGCCAGAATGAAGCTCTAAAGATAGTCTCCAAATATAACCCTTGGAAAGGGAGACAGTGGTATGCCAGCTCCCCTCAGTTATGACCCAATTCATTCCCATGTGTATACAACATGGTCTATTCAAGGTCTATTTTGGTCTGATATAAGGATTATTGCTATATATTCCCAGACCAGAGAGTTCTGAGAATTTTCCAAAGCACAGAACTTTTCTCAGTGAAGAAATAAAATAAAAGGTGATCATAGTCCCCATATTAACATTACAGCAGCAGCAGATGGTTCTGCTCACACATCAGAGAATTGGGGACTAGACTAGTGGGATATTTCTAAGAGCCACCTACTGATCAACAAATGAAAGAGGGCATTTTCTCAAGATTCCTAGCTATTATTCATCAGACTTGTGAAACCATCATTATATTTTACTATTCCAGAATAATACAAGCTTAACACAAGTTTCCTATTTATGTATAGTAATACTATATCTGAAATATGTGGCTATTTCTCACCACTGCATCTATTTCAGTTATAGACAGAAAAGCACAGAATTGCCCAGATACCAAAGAATATTAGATGGTAAGATCTGGGGACTATGTTTACAAGAGAGCAATCCTACAAATAACACTTCAAAACTTCACAGCAGCTAATAAGAAAGTCACATCAAAGACAGGAATAAAACTCAAATTCTTTCTTTCCAAAAGCATACCATCTATAAGAGTAACACACACAAAAAGCATTTAACTTGACTTGAAAAAAGCAAATACAAATATACTTTCTTTTCATAGCATCTTAAGAGCAAAATGAGTAGAAAACATTCAAATGATTAAATATTTTAGTGTGAACAATAATAGATACCCATGGCTAAGGAAAATACCTTATTATTCAAAAATTTCCAAAAAACAAACAAGAAAGAAAAACTGTTAGTTTACTGATATAACAGCTTAGCTGAATGAACATTCATCATTTTATACTTACATGCTAATCTTTCTTTTAACTGTGGTGTGGGAGCCAAGTCTATAGCACTTTTATTGTGACAATTCAGCAGTGTTGGATCTGCGCCGTAACTTAGGAGAAGAGAACACACTTCAACTCTGTTCTTGGAAGCTGCCTCATGAAGAGGAGTGAACTGCCACAAGTCCATTGCATTTACGCAGGCACCATGCTGGGGGTGGGGTAGGGTGGGTAAAGCATATACTTAGCGCTCAATTTTTAAGAGAATTTAGAATTATCAGTGGTGTGTAATTTAACAGCATGCAAGCTTAAAAAGGTTATGTTCCCAAAGGTCACTTTTCAAACCAATTACTTCAGAAAGAGTAATTTTTTTCCCCACAGAAAAACAGTCAGTGGTTGCCAGGCCTACCCACAAGTGCCTATTTAACTTTTATTGTTAAAAATAGTTAAAAATGAAGCTTTACATTTAACCTGCATCCTTTTCAAGAACTATTTTTTCCTTTCCTGAGATATAATGTACATATGGTAAAATGCACAGTTCTTAAGTATACAGTTTGATGAGTTTTGACAAATGTATATATCTGTGAGACCATCACCCAATTCAAGAAAGAGGATGCTTTCATCACCCCAGAATGTTCCCTCATGCTCCTTTTATAGACAATTCCTGCCCCCATTCTGACTGTTAGCACTATATATTAGAATTACCTGTTCCTGAATTTCATAAAAGTAGAATAGCACAGTATGTACTTTTGTGCCTAGCTTCTTTCACACAATGTTTCTGAGATTCATTCATTTTGTTGTATCAAGTTTATTTTTATTGGGGACTTCCCTGGTGGCACAGCAGTTAAGAATCCACCTGCTGGGGCTTCCCTGGTGGTGCAGTGGTTAAGAATCCGCCTGCCAATGCAGGGGACACGGGTTCGAGCCCTGGTCCGGGAAGATCCCACATGCTGCGGAGCAACTGAGCCCGTGTGCCGCAACTACTGAGCCTGTGCTCTAGAGCCCATGAGCCACAACTACTGAGCCCATGTGCCACAACTACTGAAGCCCGCGCACCTAGAGCCCATGCTCCGTAACAAGAAAAGCCTCCGCAATGAGCAGCCCGCACACCACAATGAAGAGTAGCCCCCGCTGGCCACAACTGGAGAAAGCCCCGCGCAGTAACGAAGACCCAGCCAAAAATAAATAAAAGTAAAAAAAAAAAAAGTTTGTTTTTATTGCTGAGTAGCATTCCACTGTGTAGATATACCACAATTCACTTATCCATCATCCTGTTGATGGGCATTTGGACTGTTTCTAGTTTTTGACTATTATGAATAAGTTGTTATGAACATTCACAACAACTATGAATGTTGGATACATGCTGTGATTTCTCTTGGATAAATCCCTTGGGGTGGAATTGTTGGGTCCTGTGGAATATGTATGTTTACTTTTAGTAGAACTGCCAAACAGTTTTCTAAAGTGGTTGTATTATTTTTGTATTGCCATCAGCAACGTTTTGAGTTCCAGGGCTCCACATCCTTGCTAATATTTGGTATTGTTAGTCTTTTTAATTTTAGACATTTCCAAGTATTGGATTTGAATAAACCACAGAGGTCATTCTAGCTCAACCTCTCATCAAACACAAAATCCCTTCCATAGCATTTCTGCAGAAGGCAAACCAGCTACTTACTCTTTTAATACTTTCAATGATGGGAAACTAATTCTCAACGAACACAGTGTTTTATAACTATTAGATAACTCCTGACTCTCCTGAGCTTGACTGCTCTGGTAACTGCACCCTCACCTCACTTAGCGTCCTCTCTATATATGACCTCCTCCCACTCTTATTTAGTGAACACTAGGTCTTAGGAAAACACCATTCAGTTGCCTGTAAGTCCCAATGCAATCTATCTCATATTTCACTCTCATCCACAATTAACATTCCAAATATTCTGTTAAATTCAAGATTCAGTTTTACAATAAGCAAAAGCATTACTGTTAAATGTGTAATATTATAGTCACCTTATACATTTTAAAAGGCTTATGGGCTACTCAGAGTATCTAATCATTATAGTAAAGTTATTTCTGTGGGAAAATATATTCGGTGGTAGCACATGCCCAAAAGGAAGCCGAGAGGCATTGGAAACAAATGCTCTCTTTCCCTTCTCGTGACAGCTGCTGACACAATGAGGAAGAGTTTCAAGGGCAGAATGAAAGCGGAGTGGGAGAAGCGTGAAGAATGTCAAATACATATGTAGAGACTGGGGGACAAAAAGAAATGGGTGTGGGTAACATCCTTGAATCCACTCTCAAAGAGAATATAGAGCTTCTATTCTCATCCAACAGGGAGCAAAACAAGAAGTTTCTTGCCAGTCCCTGGAACCTGCTTGTTAAACAACAGCTGCCCAGCATAACAGAGGAAGTGAAGCTTACCAAGTAAGCCTGTTCCAACCCAAAGTACAACTGGGCAGGTCTTGAAAATCTAACTGGTGGTTTTAATAACATATGGTCCACTAAAAATTACTTCTGATATTTTCAAGAGTTTTGAAACTTCAAAACTTTATTCTGATATTCACAAAATGGGACAGGTACTTTATATAAAAAATCTTACTGTATCTCAAAAATCTCAAAGCAGTCAGACGCTGATCTATCGATCATCCACATTTTGTAATGATTGTAAATACTCTTTCTATATCCACCAAGCACTAAAAACACAAAGAAGACATATATACTACATATTTCAAGTAATATTTTATAAGAAAAGTATACAAGAACTAACCTTGACCAGAAGTTCAGTTACTTCATAATGACCATAGGAACAGGCATTGTGCAGGGGCACCAGGTCACTACAATAGGAGAAGGGGGAAAACCCTGTGTTATTACAGATTCCCTAGGCTTTAATTTAATTTTAATTAAATTTACGCAAATTTAACTAGCAAATAGCTTATGTGACCTTCTAACGAAAGTGTATAAAACTTAATAATATGTATTTGAACCCTAAGTCCTAACAATTCTAATGCCCAAGTCTCTTTCAAATCTACCCCCCCACCCCTGCCCCCACTGTTACTGCCATCCCCTTAGTTTGGGCCTTGTTTATTTCTCCCTGTACCACTGAAATGGGCCCCACTTCAATTTATCCTCCAAGCTATAGTCAGAGTTTTCTAAAAGGTAAATCTGATATGGTTAGTCCTCATTTTCATGTCCTTCACTGCTACTTCCTTGCTTTCAAATGATGGCTCCAACTGTTTAGCCTGGCATACAATGATCTGACTCTCTAGCCTTACCCTTCGATAACAGTATGCTAAACCATTTAAAGTTCCCTGAACTCCATAGTATCCCCTGGGTGCAATGGGATAGATTTCCCTTCCTTCTGATTTCTACACATCTTTTCCAAACTCAGAGCTCAAACACTGGCTCTTCTTTGAAACTTTTTTTTTTAAAGATTCTGTAAGGTAAATTGCTATATTCCGTAATATAAAACCCAATTCCTTCATGACGGCAATGGAGGAAGAACTTTCTGTACAGGAAGGTACAGCAGAACCTTAAAATCCTGAATTATATCTCTAAGTTGCTCCTCCTTGGGAATCACTCACTAATCACCACAGACATCATCATGATGGCCGCTGCTGAGGGATGGCCGCTGAGTGATGGCTACCCATGGCTTAGTCTTTGGTTCTATCAGTCCTCTCTGTAGAGGCTCATGGCTTTCCTCACCATTTTGATTATGATTTCTTACTTACCTGAGCACCAATTTCATTCCCAACTATCTACTAGCTACCTCCACCCGAGTTCCCATCATCATCTCATAAAACCAAGACTTCTAAAAGTGAATGCAAGGTTTCTCCCCTCCAGGATAATTAATGTTCTCTACTGGATTTCAGTATGTGTATCATTGGGTCTCACTCATTCAGCTTCAGAATATGAAATGGAATAATCTCTACTATTCTCCCTCATCACATCCAGATATTTGACAAACCTTAACCATTCTTACACTGTAATATCTCTTGCATCTGTGCCTTCTTTTTATTTCCATTTCCTCTGCCACTACTATTGCAGACCTTAATACGCCTGAACCCCTACAATGCTCACTCTCCTAACTGCTCTTTTTGCCTCTAGTCTCCTTCTTCAATCTACCCTACACATTGCTGCCAGAGTGTGTTTCCTAAAACTCCTCTTTGCATAAAACTCCTCTTTTAGAAGAATCATTCCCCTTGCTTAAGATCCTTCAACAGCTATTGTGGCTCACAGAATCAAGCTTGAATTCCTTAGGCTAGAATATCAAGTTCTTTAAAAGCTGGTTCTTACCTACTTCTCCAACCCTAACCTTTACTTCTCCCCTATATTAATCATAGGCTTCAGCCACGTTGGTCTAGTCATTGTTTCTTAAGATATGCTGCAGTATCTGTTTTAGCACCTTCTCTCACATCAATTCTCTTGCACGGAGTGATGTTTCCTAAACTCTCTGCTTTCTTGAATTAAGTCCAGGTCAAGTATCATCTCCTCCTGAAGGATTTCTCAACCACTACAGCCAGCACTAAGCATTCCCTCCTGGGAACTCCTGTAAGTGCTATCCCTTTCTGTTTATCACCTCACACTTAGTAGAGAACTTATACTGTTAGGTATCTTTTCATGCCTCCTAGAGTACAGTGTAAGACCTATGGGTGGTGGCCTTAAGGTTTTATAATTCCCTGTGCTCTCAGAGCAATCTGCATATTATAAAAGCTCAATAAATGTTTTATGTTGTTTAGTAAAAAATATGATTTTTACAAGATTACAGAGATTATCACAAGTACAGTAACATTTAAGAAATCCTCATTTTTGTTTAAATGCTTATTTACCCTTTATCTTTAGCATGGACATCAGCTCCATGTTGCAACAACAGCTGTACAATCTTTACTCTGTTGTAACCTGCTGCCAAATGCAATGGAGTTGACTGAAATGTTAAACAACAAATTAATAAAATTCAATAGCTAAGAAATATGCATGAAAAGGTAAAAATCCAAATATAAAACCAGAAATTCAGAAAAACCTTTATAACTTAATTGTCTAAATAATAGTAATAGTATTAATCTGGTTTTACAAAATCCAACATATATACTGAAGGCACAGTATAATAGTTTATAAGTTCACTATTGCAAATAGGAAGCTACCTAAATGTTCATTAACAAAGTTTTACTAAGGTTAAGAATTAATCCAAATTATTGCTTAAAAGAAAATATCAGCATTTCTGTCAAATGTTTTAAGTTAAGAGATAAACACAATTTCATGTTACCAGGAGATGCACACAAACTTAGTTGCAAAAGGAAGTACCTTTCTGCCATCACTTGCATGGCAGTTGACATTTAATGGTGTAAGCAGAGCCATCATTTTTTCCTCATTGCCACTCCTAGCACACAAAAAAATGTATTAGCAATTTTTATTCTTTATCAGATCCTATCTGGAGACATGTATGTGACCATTAAAAAAAATTCATTTTTTAGAGAGTTTGTTTATTGTAAAAAAAATAAAATTAAAAATTAAATGGTGAAATATTTATGATACATATTTATAACACTAGTACACACCTGGCACTCTCCAAGAGTTCATCTTTCTTATATTCACCTGTGAATTAGGGAAAAAAAAAAAAAGCAGAAATTAAAACAAAAGTAATTACAGAAGTAATGTCAGTTTTATGCATAAAGATGCTCAGTGAACTATATTTAAAGTAGAAAAAATTGGAAATAAATGTCCAGTAAATGGAAAATAGTTAATCAACAGAATACTGAGCAGTTTAAAAATATTTCTATGAAGACAGACAGAACACCTCTGTTATGAAAGTGAAAAAAAGATTCACTGTTATATAATGAAACATTACCGCAACTATATGAAAACAATATGCACAGAAAGAGGAAAGCCGAGAAGGAAATAAATCAAAATTTTAACAAAGTTTGTCTTAGGGGGTAGGTTATGGGTAACCTTTTCCATTTCGTTTTTACTCCTCAAATTTCATAAAACCAATGTTATTTGTTTAACAGACAAAATGCATTCACAACTTCATTCAAAATCAGAACAAAACAAAATCCAATATAAAAATATAACAATATCACAGAAATTACAAAAGATACTCTATAGCATCACCAACGGAACATAATCATTAACATTTTTATGAATCCAGAAGATTTTTCTACACTAAAATTGTTTTATTACAATGCTGCTTTAAATATATACAAATAGGGCTTCCCTGGTAGCACAGTGCTTAAGAATCTGCCTGCCAATGCAGGGGACACGGGTTCGAGCCCTGGTCTGGGAAGATCCCACATGCCACGGAGCAACTAAGCCCATGCGTCACAACTACTGAGCTTGCTCTCTAGAGCCTGCGAGCCACAACTACTGAAGCCCGCAGGCCTAGAGCCCATGCTCCGCTACAAGAGAAGCCACCGCAATGAGAAGCCCACATACAGCAACGAAGAGTAGCCACTGCTAGCTGTAACCAAAGAAAAGCCCACGCGCAGCAATGAAGACCCAACACAGCCAAAAATGAATAAATAAATTAAAAAATATATATATATACACACACAAAAACAGGACTAAATAAACTTCTTATGCCTACAGCCTTTATATTTACAAATGAATACAAGCAAAAACTTTAAAATCGATACAATTTAAATTAACATAATAAAGTGTTTATTTATCTGCTTAAATGAAATCCTAACTGGTGTCCATAATATGAATTGTATATTGATTGCTGTGCAAGGCTTCTTTTGAGCCCCAAGATTTTTAACAAAGGTACAAGTAGGGAATAGCATGGAATAGGGAAGGAGGAAATGAACACTGAATTGTTGGTTACAATAGATTACTTTTCTAGAACTCTTTTAGGGGACTAGTCTAAATTTGCTCAGTAATACCAGGAGCAGTATCACAAAGCCCAAGCACAAAAGCTCACAGCAGAGCCCCTCAAGCTCCTGACTATTAGACATAATTCTAATGGTGATCACACAGTAGATAAGAACACAAAAAATAATATGGCAGAGAGTTGCTTCAGAGGAAATACTCTGGTAAGGGAGAAAATATGTGAAGTAGATACTACCACTCAAAAAAGCCTGACAGTCTAAAATAAACCTAAACCTAGGGACCACAGCCTTATATATCTGAATATGTTCCAAGCACATGAATATGTTCTAGTAGAACACAATAATTCTCACTCTTCATGGTACTGAAATTGATGTGCCCAGAATCCTGTTTAGAAAAGCAAGAGAATGATTACTAACACACAATTATCTACCACCCCTGCCCCCAATAAGGCAGGAATCATAAATTTAAAAGCTAATTAAAAAAAAAAACACAGAAAATTTTACCTTCCTTGGACAAGAATCAAATGTCAACTGTTCAGATGCAAAAAAGAATAGCAACTGAGGGCTTCCCTGGTGGCGCAGTGGTTGAGAGTCTGCCTGCCGATGCAGGGGACACGGGTTCGTGCCCCAGTCCGGGAAGATCCCACATACCGCGGAGTGGCTGGGCCCGTGAGCCATGGCCGCTGAGCCTGCACTCCACAACGGGAGAGGCCACAACAGTGAGAGGCCCGCGTACCGCAAAAAAAAAAAAAAAAGAGAATAGCAACTGAACTGATGCTATTTAAAAAATCTCATTGAGGTCATTAACTGACTGTCTACCTAGCAAGTTCATTCTTTATATTCTTCCCAGAATACCCAAAGAGAGTATGTAGTAGACTTACCAGTCAGCACTGCTTTGGCAGACGGGTCTGCTAAATCCAATGCTGTCCTTCCATCTGTATTTCGAATGGTTGGCTCAGCTCCATGCTGTAAGAGCACTGCAAAACAGCAACACTACCTTTCAAAATGGTAATTGTGACAATTTGATTTTAATAAATCATTTTCTCAAAAATTCTGGTCCAGGGGCTTCCCTGGTGGCGCAGTGGTCGAGAGTCTGCCTGCCGATGCAGGGGACATGGGTTCGTGCCCCCGTCTGGGAAGATCCCACATGCCATGGAGTGGCTGGGCCCATGAGCCATGGCCGCTGAGCCTGCGCATCCGGAGCCTGTGCTCCGCAACGGGAGAGGCCACAACAGTGAGAGGCCCACGTTCCGCAAAAAAAAAAAAAAAAAAAAAAAAAAGGAAAATTTCTGGTCCAGAAGTCTCAAAGTAATTTAAAGACTTTATATCCTGATAGTATGGTAAATGTTATAAAGATAAGAATATATAAAATATTCCATTATTTAATGTATTAGACACATTTAACTTATCTCCCCTAAGCTCAATGTCAGATTTTCCTTTGCTAAACAAGTGACTAAGGACAGATAAAGAACTAAAAGGCAAGTTTACTTGAAAGCTTGTTTTCTCACACCAAATGAACACTGTCTAGCAAGATTACTCTATAATAGCAAAAAAGAAATTTCTAAAGCTGTGAATAGCCCAGGAATAGGGATCTGAGGCATTAAAAAAAAAAAAAGAAAGAAAGAAAAAGAAAAAAGCACTCTGTAGAGTTAACAAACCCCCAATCAAAACTGCTACATTACAACCCAAAAAGCATAAAAAGACTTGTGCTATACTCTGTACATATTGCTATTTGGTTATATAAAGATATTTCATCACACTGTATAAATAAGGAGCTGGGGAAAGACAGGCAAATACATGCAAAAAGGGAAGCTCAGCTCCTGTTCCTTTATAGGGTTAATGTTCATTCCACTGTACTCCTATCTCTAACAGTGATGTCCAACAGAAACAAAATGTGAGCCACATATGTAATTTAAACTTTTCTAGCAGCCAGATTATAAAAATAAACAGGTTAATTTTAACATATTTTATTTAATCCAATATACCCCAAATATTGTCATTTCAATATTTACATTTATATTGTAAGCAATATAAAATTGAGATATTTTGCATTCCTTTTCTTCGTACTAATCTTTGAAATCTGGTATGTATTTTCCCCTTACAGTACATCTCAATTTGAACTAGCCACATTACAAGTCTTCAACTACCATACTGGACAGTGCAGATCTATAACTATATTTGGAAAACCCTACATTATTAAAGCTAATTATTTATATGCCTGAAACTCAGGTACCAGAAAAGGATTCTGAGCAGAGGGCAGATAACACAAAGGACAAAAACAACCAAAAAAAGAGAACACACAGGAAAGGAGAACTGGACAGAGGTTACTAGGTAATCCTTTTCTTATCTTTATAAATTACCTAACCTAATTTAAACTAAGCTCATGACTTCAGTATAAAGTGATTTGGGTTGGTGGGGGGCTGGGAGAGAGAGAAAGAACAATTTAAGTCTAGCATAGAGCCCCTAGACTTTTCCTAGTGCACAGAACTGGTTTTCTATCTGTCTCAAGGATTTGAAGTGTCCCTGTTTTGCATCAGGAAATAGAGGTAAGGTAGCAGTCCAAAATCTCTGACTCTGTTAAGCTCAGAAAAGTCAATACCGGGTTAATGACAATTCTCAAATAAGCAGCCTTCTCACATATAATTTTCTGTCAGTGACCAAACTGTTAAGCAAATCCTATTTCATTCATTAAAGTATTCCTAAATGACTGACAGTTTTTCCTTCAAATGCTTCTTGACTTATCCTGCCATTTCTACTCTCCTACAACCACCCTAGTTCATGCCTTCATCATTTCTCATCTGCATTATTCTATAGCTTCCTAGCTAGTCTACCTGATGCCATCCTTTCTACTCAGCCCTCTACCACATCACTCTTTCTAAAATATACTGCTCTCACCACACTGTCCCCTCCTTAAAAGTTATCAACGATTCCAAACTATCTACGTAACAATATCAAGCTCCTTACCCTGGAATCCAAAGCTCCTTATAAAGAAGTCACAACCTACCTTTTTGACCTTTCTCCCCAGTACTTCCTGGGAAGACTCAGGAAGGAGTGACTCAACTCCAGCCCAGTCACTGCACTCATTATCCTCTACCACTCTGTTCACTTCCACCACGCCTTCATCTGGTTCTTTGTGTGTGTTATTCCCAAGAGAATCCATATTTCTAGAGAAGAGAAATTCTGTACTACTCTATTCTCTAAAATACTTAAGCTCGGTACCACATACAAAAAGACACTCAGTAAACAGTGGTTGGATTAATCACGAAATGTTCTTAAATACTTAAATTCAGCCTGGCAGAATTTGATCACATTAACAAATGAATTCAATTAAGATCAAGAACAGTTACAAACTATTTCAGAAAAATTCTGGAATGTAAACAGTCTTACCAATGCAAACATCAATCTTTCCTTTAATTGCAGCTTCATGGAGAGGAGTATAATTCCAATTATCACGAGCATTTGGGTCTGCACCATGTCGCAAGAGGAGATTGACTACTTCAGCATGACCAAAAGAGCATGCGTTATGAAGAGGAATAAGCCCCCCATCATCACGTGCTTGGACATTTGCACCATTCTGAAGCAAATATTCAACTACATCTTTCCGTCCAAAACCTAGAAGAAAACAAATGGTCCACATTTAAGTTCTCCAAAGAAAATATATCAAATTAGAATAAATAAGTACAAGCCATGCTAAAATGTTTTTGGATGCAAAACAGTAACAGATTCATGAAATATATCATTAACTAATCTTAATTAGAAAGTCAAAGGGTCTCTCCAATACATTAGGTAGTACTACTACTAACTTCAGAGGAAGGTTATGAAATTAGTGACTGAAAGCCCAAAGTTCAAACATTTCCCACTCTACAATAGCATTCCTAATTGCAAATGATGAGTTCTGCATATTTTGTGTGCAGACATTTTCAGGTATTCAAAGTATATACTAACCAACTCTTGCTAGAATCCCTTTCCCACATGTATCTCATGAAATGTTTCTATTGAACTGGGGGACTATGAGACAGCAACAAAAATGTTTGTATTTGTCTATGTAGTGAAGATCGAGAGAGGTGATACTAGGCAGAAGCGTGATATGAGGTGTCTTCAAAGGAGCCCTTACTTTGCCACTTGCACAACACAAGCAACTTCTGCCTAGGCAGGAGGCCTTCTTTAGAAACCCATGTCCCACAGTTCTGCTGCAATTGCCCCCGTAAGGAAAAACACCAAAAGACAACTCATTTATACTGGTTAATAGATTTAGTACCGATGAGTTTCAATCTTTTACCATTCCCACGTAACAACACCTGAAATCTTTTTACACTTACTAGTAAAAAGAAAAGGATTTCAGGCATATGTTAAAGTAGTTGGGGAGACATACCTGTGTATTGGGAGAGAGACAAAAGACCTTTACATTCATCTGAAATTTTATCAGAATATTCTTAAAACCACCAAGCCTGAATATAGTCCTTCTAAGAAGACCAGAGTGGAGTTGAATGAGAAAGCAACAACATACAATGTTTCCAAGGTGTATGTCTGAGGCTGGCCTGGCTGCAACTGAGGGAAGAGTTACATGACTGAAGAGATTAACTGTCTTGTTTTGTTTTGTTTTGTCTAAACATTCTAAGCTCTATGTCACAGAGGTGGGCGTCTTTGATACTCCCTATTCTCGATCTTTGATTCTCCCTACTCTCAAAGAGTTTACAATTGAGGATGTGGAGAAACAGTAATCTCAATATACTATAACTGTCATAAAAGAGGTATATAGAAAATGCTACTAGAACTCAAAGAAGAGAATACCTAATTGGGGGAAAGCAGAGAACAGGAAGGACTATCCCAAAGGAGAGTCCAGTGATGCCATGTGAGCTGAAGGCTTACAGAAAAATGAAGGGATCATTAGGAAAATGAGAGGAGAGAAGTGAGGTGAGGAGAAAAGAGACAGGGAGTGGGAAAAAACTAAGCAAGGACAGAGCACTGCAGTTGAAGCAGAAGAAATAAAATGTACACAGGCATTGAAGTGTGAAAGAGCGAATCATTCATAGTAGCCAGGACATAGAAAGCCCAAGTAGGCAGAAGCCAGATGAGGAAGAACCTTACAAGCCACACTAAGGTAGTATATGGATTTTGTCCTATAGACTAGTGTTTTTCAAGCTGCTTTCAGGCAATAGATTTAATGTAATTTTTTTTTGCCTTAAAAAAATTGAGATATAATTGACATATAAGGTTATATTAGTTAACCTTAGTTATATTAGTTATATTAGGTGCACAACATAATGACTTGATACCTGTATATAGTGCAAAATGGACACCACAATAGTCTAGCTAACATTTATCACTATGCATAGTTAAAAATTTTTTCTTGTGATGAGAACTTTTAAGATCTATTCTCTTAGCAACTTTCAAATATATAATACAGTATTATTAACTACAATCATCATGCTGTACATTTCATCCCCAGGACTTAATTTCACGTAACATAATGCCCTCAAAGTCCATTCATGTTGTTGCAAATGGAAGATTTCATTCTTTTTTTTTTTTTTACAGCTGAATTATATTCCATTGTGTATATACACCTCAGTTTCTTTATCCATTCATCCCTTGATAGACACTTAAGTTTTTTCCCATGTCTTGGCTATTGTAAATAATGCTGCAGTGGCTCTATTTACAATAGCCAAGACATGGAAGCAACCTAAATGTCCATGGACAGATGAATGGATAAGACAAATATCATATGATATCGCTTATAGGTGGAATCTAAAATACGATACAAATGAACCTATTTATAAAACAGAAATAAACTCACAGACATAGAAAACAAGCTTATGGTTACCAAAGGGGAAATGGGGTGTGTGTGTGTGTGCGTGTGTGTGCGTGTGTGTGTGTGTGTGAGACAAATTAGGAGTTTGTGATTAGCAGATACAAACTACTACATATAAAACATAAGTAACAAGGTCCTACTGTATAGCACAGAGAACTTTATTCAATATGTTGTAATAATGGAAAAGAATATGAAAGAGAATATATATACATATATACACACACACATATATAATACCGAATCACTTTGCAGTAACCAGAAACTAACACATTATAAATTAACTATACTTCAATTTAAAAAAAAAAGAAAGAAAAATAATGCTGCAGTGAACATGGGGGCGCACAAGCTTTTTTGAGTTAGCATTTTCTAATGAAATCCTATATAAAATTCCAATACATGTCTCGTTCACTGCAAAAATACCCAATGCCTGGTACATAGCTGGCACTCACATAAAGTTGCAAATTAACTGAATTCAATTTAAAACAATACTATTCAGGTTGAATCTGCTGCCTTCTCCTTCACAAAGACCCAAAGGAAATTACCCCCCTATTCCAGAGGCATCTTGTAGAAACAGTATGAAAAATACTGCTACATAACACATCAATGGTCACTGAAGGACAAGCAAATACTTACTAATATATTGTATATTTTAAACCCCTGTTTTGCATCTTCCTTAAAAAAAAAAAACAAAAAACTAATAACGTGCTAGAAATCAACTCCTATTAGCACACATTTTATTGACTGCAAGTACCAAAATTTAACAAGTTCCTTTCTCATGAATAGTTAGGTTGTGTCTAATCTCTTGCTACTGCACACAATGTTGCCAGGAGTAACTAAAGACAGAAGAGAAAACTGACAGTATCTGGCAACTTCTTTAATTTGGGGAAAAGAGATGACTATCAGATATCTGAGACACAAAGTAAAACAGGATATTTTGTGAGATAAGATTATTTGTTTTTGGAAATGCTTAGCTTGAGGAACAAATGCCTAGTAAGTAGAAGGTTCTGTGGATTTTGATCTAAGGAAATTAGTATGAGCTAGCAACTGACATTTTGAAGTCCTGACCATAAAGATGGTGTTTGAAGCCATGCAAGAAAATGAATGAAGTTGACTAGAGAGCACTACTAGTTTTCTGTTTTGTTGAAAGAAGTGTATTTTCTATCAAGGATCAATCCCTTCTACACTGTAGCCCTTGCTCACCTTCTCAAGGTCTTCCCACTCACATCAGTCTCTCCCTCTCCACCAGATCATTCCTGGAAGTATGTAAACATGTTCTATATCTTCCATCTTATTAAAAACATTCTCCCTGAATTTACTTTTCCATTTCTCTGCTCCCCTGCATATTCAAACCTCTAAGGATTGTCACCAGTTCTCTCATTTACTCTTCTCCCAAATCCAGTCTGGCTTCTTCCTTACAACTGCTTTCATCAAGGCCACTTACAATCTCCATGTTGCCAAACCCAAAAGACACAGGTCTGTCCTCATCTGACTAGACCTCTCAGCAACATTCGACAACTGACTACTTCCTCCCTTGTGAAACATCTCTCCGAGTTTCCATGACATTACACACTCCTGGGTTTTCCTTGTTTCATCTGTTCATTTAACAAATGATCAGGCAATATCAACCATGTAATGGACACTTTTCTGGGTGCCTGGGACATACTAGTGTACAAAACAGCCCAAATCTCTGCCTTTGAGGAACTTCTACGGAGGTGGGGCAGATGAACAACAAATGCACAAAATGAGTACGTTAGAAGGTAATTAGAGGGAGACTTCCCTGGTGGTCCAGTGGTTAAGACGTTATGCTCTCAATGCAGGGGGCCCAGGTTCGACCCCTGGTCAGGGAACTAGATCCCACATACATGCTGCAACTAAGAGCCCGCATGCTGCAACCAAAGATACCGTGTGCTGCAATGAAGATCTGGCGTAGCCAAATACATAAATATTTTTTAAAAAAGGTAATCAGAGAAAGAGTAGAATAAGAAGTAATCAGGGTGTGTGTATGGAGTGGGTCATAAAATGGAACAGGGAGGTCATCATGGGCCTTACTGAGATGGTGATATTTGATGAAAGACCTAAAGAGAGAGTGTTAGCCCTACTGACCAAATGTTAGAAGGTCAGAGTAAATGGAGCCAAGTGAGAAAGGGGTAGCATAGCAGGAGATGAGGTTAGAAGTAACGAGGACCAGCTAGAGAGGCTTGAGGACCACTGTAAGAACTTTGGCTTTTTTACTCTGAGGAAAAAGGGAGTGTCACTGCAGGGTTTTGAGCTGGTAAATTACATGATATGACTTATATTTGAAAAGAACCCTCTGGCTGTTGTGTTGAGACTAGATTTAAGGGGGTTTAGGATAGAAGTAGATGAGAGATTATGGTGGTTTGGACCATACTGGGGTGGAACTTGTGAGAATATTAAGTAACAGATTCTGGGTACTCTGAAGGTAGAGCCTGCACAATTTGCTCACATATTGGATGTGGGGTGAGGGTAAGAGTGAGGAGGTTAAGAGAGGTTGGGGCCGAGAGAGGAGTCATGGATGACTCCAAGGTTTTTGGACTAAGAAATGGAGTGGTGGAGTTGGCATCAACTCAGATGGGGAAGGCTACAGCCAAAATAGGTTCATGGCAAAAGATGAGGAATTCAGGTTTTGGACATGTCCTACTTCCCTGGGGGCTTCTTGCTTATTCCACCCCATTTTTAATGCCAGGATTCCTCAAGACTCAGTTCTCTACCCTCTTTTCCCCTCTTAGATGATCTCATCTTCTCCTATGGCTTTAAGCACCACATAGATACACAACCCGCAAATTTAAATCTCCAGTCTAGACTTTTCACCTGAATTCCAGGCTGTTTACTGGACATATCTCCACCTGGGTATTTCAAAGGCATCTCAGACTCAAGATGTTCCCTAACTTCTCTTCATTCCACCGAAACTGCCCCAGCCCACTGTCTCCAGCCTGAACTACTGCAAAAGTCTCCTTAATTGGGCCTCTCATTTCTACTCTGTCCACAGAGATCTTTTAAAGACAATCATCATACCATACCCCTGTTTAAAATAATTCACTGGCTTCCCACTGCTGCTTAGAATAAAATTCAATCACACGCCCATGGCCTACAAGGTCTGCTGCATGAACTGGCCGTTACTGCCTTCTCAAACTTCATTTCATACCACTCTTCCCTTTCTGAGCTGTGATCCAGCTTTCTTTCAGTTCATCAAGTATGCCAACCTTACTTCAGTGGTACATGCTGCCTGTCTGCTTGGACTCCTCCCTTGCTCTTTGCATCCCTCCTTTCTACTCACTGTCTAACCTGTTTAAATGTCTCCACCTTAGAAGGCATCCCTGAGCATTCTATTTACAGCAGACCATTTGGCACACCCACACATTCAATTCAGTTGGTTTTCCCCTCTCCTTCACTAGAACGCAAACTTCAGGAAAAAAACACAGGAGTTTTTGTCTTTGTTGTTCACAGCAGTATCTTCTGGCACTTATTAAAACTTGTAATTACTGTTTAGTACTTATCTCCTGGACTCTCAAGTTCCATAAAAGGGGATCAATGTCTATCTTAGTTCATCATTACTTCCCCAGTGTCCTTCACACTGCATGGCACATAACAATTTGTTGATATTTGCTGAATTAGTATTATCACGGTACGAGAAAAGGAGACTGAGAAATAAAACTAAGACAAAATGGCGGGCTTCCATGGTGGCGCAGTGGTTGAGAATCTGCCTGCCAATGCAGGGGACATGGGTTCGAGCCCTGGTGCGGGAAGATCCCACATGCTGCAGAGCAACTAGGCCCATGAGCCACAACTACTGAGCCTGCGCGTCTGGAGCCTGTGCCCCGCAACAAGAGAGGCCGCGACAGTGAAAGGCCCGCGCATCGTGATGAAGAGTGGCCCCCGCTTGCCGCAACTAGAGAAAGCCCTCGCACAGAAACGAAGACCCAACACAGCCAAAAATAAATAAATAAAAAAGCAGTTTCTTTAAAAAAAAAAAGAAAGAAAGAAAGAAAGAAAATGGCAAAGCAGAAGCCACGAGGGAAAATTTCAAGGAGGGAAAGGCCAAATCTGCTGCCACTATGCTCTGACCTGAATCTTCCTTACCACAGCCTGGGTACTGTTGACCACACTGTCCTCCCAAGTGAGCCACCCACAGCTGCCCCAGTCAATGGCTCTGCTATCCCAGCCACGCAGCACCCACCTGGAAGAAAAGCTTTTAAAAAAGACTTAGGTTGGAGAGTAAGAGAAAAGGAATCAAAATAAAGAAAAATTAGTAAAGGTACCTCTTTCTTTGGAAAGTTACTTGATGTGCCCAAGCACTTTGAGAAGGATCACTATTTCTTCGGTGGTGATCAACACATGTGCAGTAGTCAAAATGGTGACTCACAGAGTAACTTCCCAAAAAAGGAGTGTGAGGTGGGCATAGAAATAGTTGTAGTAGAACATCTAGCTGTTACAACAGATAGTGTCAATTAGGAAGATATCTGTTCCAAAGGATCAGTGATCAAGCTGAAGAAAGGTCAAGTGTAGCCTTTTGTTAAAATACCATTGAGAAGAGAAGATGGCTGCCTCAAACCAGAGCTGAAGAGAGAGAATCGATACTGATGTGTCTGACTAAACACTGAAATTGAAGTTTTAGCTAGGGAGGAGACAGGGGAAGAAAGGGTTAGGTGATTTTATCTACATAGTTACCAACAGTCCAAGACACAGATGACTTCTACTTCAATAACTGTATCAACATGATTTCCTAGCCATTAAGAGGTCTGACACCCATCTGGAGACTGACTGACCAGCATGTTTTCCAAGTCACAGTGTAAGGACTATTTATGTGTGCAGAGGTCATGCTGCTATCCTGAGACAGTAGATAAGAGTCTGAGATTTGAATGTTTGAAGCCACTTCTTGACATGAAAGGAATTATTTAGTGGGGGTCAGCAGGTAGCTAGCTCAAATTTTAAAATCTTCTACTTTTGGAAGTTTGGTGAAACCTTAGCTTTAAATGGCTTCCCAAACTCTGAGGGTTAATTCCTGATAAAATCCCCATTCTTACAGTGTCAAGAATAGTTCAAAGCACTTCTGTTAAGTACTCATTTCTTGAAGAAAAAATAGTTTTGCAAGGTATATTCTGTTCATGCTCTCACTGGCCAGGTAAAACATGACTAGGCATATCCTCAGAGTCAATGCCAATCTTCATATCCTAAGGATCTCTTTATAAAGGAATCAGAAGCCTACAGTTAGCAGTCATGGCTGCTCAGGATACACTGTGGTTTATTTTATAACTATGGAATAGCACTCCTCTTCAAACATGAAAATCCTAATGAAATCATACACTGAGTTTGAATCCACTATAAAGCACTGACAATGAAACAAAACAGGCTTATTTGGAAAGTAAATCTGCTGATCAATAAACTGTGTTACTTAATGGCAGGCATTGTCCTCTGTTCATTTCTGTTTACTGGACAAGGCTAGTATCTGGTATATAGGAGGACTTGACAAACATTTGTTTGGTGCATAGCTAATACTTTGTTGGAACAGTAAGCAAACGACCTCCACAGAAAACATGAAGTTAATGATTTGTGATGACTAAGAAAAGTAGTCTATTCAATTTCTCTTTTGTCAAGTTTCCTTACAATCTAGATGCCATCAGTTTCAGCAGTCCCAGGAACTGTCTTGCCAACCATGACTATTGTTAACAGTATCATATTCTGCTGCTCTACTGGAAACATGCTTTCAGCTGCATGGCTTCCAGAAAGCTGTGAAGCACTGGAAGTCACTACAGAGAAACCAACTTAGACTCTTAGGAAGTTTCATTGAGAGCCACGACCTCCCCCTTTTTACAGTCCAAAGGTGGAATGGGCCATTGATGATGCAGCTGGTCCAATATGAAATGACAGTGATGTCTTGCCAACCTAAAGGTAGGCTGGTGTCATGTAGGGCTTTGTCAGAAGGAAACATTCAGAAACAGAAAATGTCAACCAATGCCATGAAACAGAGAAGGCTCCTGTGGCCTAGGAGATGGGAATGTATAATCAAGCAGCCTTCAGCTTGACTTACACAGCCAGGACTCTTGTCAGATTTTTTTTAAGGAATATCACTTTATACTTCTCATTTACTATTAACTTTAGTTTACTAAGATCTAGAAAAAGTACTTCCCATGTATATTTCTTGAGAATGAGGAACACAAGGGACAAGGTTTTGCCTAGCTCAACTTGGGACAAATAATCTGGTCAGAGTGGAAGAAACTTGGAAAAGGATGCCATGGCCTCTGGGGTGATGAAATTCTGACAACCTGTATGCGGAAATGCTGCAACAAGTACTCCAGACTGGTTGTTACTGAAGTCAACTGCCTACCTCTAAATCCATCAAGAGCTGAGGAAAAAGGTATAACTCAAGTCTTGATAATATACTGGGAGATCTGATAAGTCAAAAAAATTCTGAATTCTTAAATAGACTGGTTTTTATTTGATACTGGAGTTTTCTACTGATGCAGAACTTAATTATTCCCCACAGCAAAAACCAATCCTGGAAACAAAAGTCTATAATTCTAGCCCTAGGTAAGAAATGTGGGTACATTTTGTGCATGTATTGTGCATAATTATGACGGTGACCTACAGCCAAAAGAAGGAAATGCTTTTGAAACATTACTGGAGGTCTTCAATAGCACCATTTTGGGAAAGGATATCAGTGGCAATCACAAAAGCTATTATATCTTTGGTAGCTGAGTTGTTAAAATCTACAATTGGAGGAATCATTCCACTTTCTTATACCAGTCAGAACCTGACTTACTGGTCCAATTGCCTACCCTATACAGAAATTCTTTCTACAGCATCTCTGAAAGATGCCAATCCAACCACTGTTTGGAGACTTCCAGCCAATCCCACAGTTGAACAGATTGTTAGAGGCAGTCTGACTCCTTGTAACCTTTCACCTACTAGCCCCTAGTTTTGACTGCCAAGGCCAGAGGAGTCATATCCTCTCACTTTTCTACTTGACTATCTTACACATATGTGTAGATAGAAACATTGTTTAACCTTAGCCTTCTTTCATCTCTAGAATAAGTAACTCTAGTTTTCATATCAGTTGCTTGTATAATAAGTTCCAGTTGCTCTAGTTCAATTTCCCTCTTCCAGGGGAAGAAAACAAAAAAACAAACAAACAAAAAACCCCTCTTATACGCAATTCACTTAATTGAATATAATAAAGTTAAGTCTGACTAGTTCAATGTATATGGCTGAGTAGCATACTACAAATACAGAACAGTAACAACACGCTACAAATACAAAACAAAAGTTACCTTGTTTAACTAGAACCCTAACAATGCAAGTAAACCTGTCATTCTCTAGCTACACACATATGTATCACCTCCTTTCCACCATCTCTGTACCTGAATTCCTTGAACCTAATAAATTATTTTACATATTTTCCTACTGAATGATACCTCTCTGCACACTCCAAAGAATGTTTAAGATTCTCAAGCCAGGGAATTCTATTCCTCACAGCCCAGTCCCCCGAGTTCTAAGATTCTTGAGAATACTGTGTATTTCTTTCTTTGGCTATGATGGACAACAAGATGACTTTCTCCCAAAGATTCTGTCCCTCTTCATTTTTCAGAAATGAGCTCAGAGAAGCAATCTCCTTTACTGAGATTTGCTGTTTTCTAGGGGATTATACTGTCAAGAATTTCAGATGCAATTGCTTTTAGCAAAATTAGAGCTGTAGCCTTCCTACCACCAACCTGCCTCTACAAGTTTCATTCACATCCTCTGTGTGTGTGTGTGGGGGGGTGTAGGTAGGGGGCTGGTGGCAGAGTGATTGAAGAGGGAACAATTTTTCTCGTTAAGAAGTGACTTCTTAAAGCATGCTTATCTAAGAAATGTAATCTAGACCAATAATAGGAGAAAAGTTCCTATTTACGTTGATTACTTTTTTCATTTGATAGAAGAACTCCTTTAGGACTGGCAATTGATTATTCCTTTAATCGAACTAAATATTTTAGATGAAAAGACAGACCAAATTTTTTCTAATCTGTTCTATCGTGATTCACTTTATTTTTCGTTCCTGTTCCTTGGAAATCCAAACAAAAGACAAAATCATGTCTACCCTACCCCCCAATAAAACCTCCAAGCTTTGATCAGCTTAAAAAAAAATTTTCCCTCCCATAGCTTACCCTATAATGTACAAACACAAGAAACTGCTTGGTCAGGCAGTTACATAGTCCCACCTACACTGAGCTTCCAATAACCTGCTTACATGCATATTAACATAACGAATAACTCACCACCTACGAAGAGTTCATAAAATATATTCTCCATATATTAAGAAAAATGCAGCTGGATGCACTTACTTAAAAATTAAGAAAACAGGTTCTCTCTCATTAATCTAATAATAATTTAGATTGAATTTACCGAGCTAATTAAAAAAAGTTTCTAATACACCTGAGTTTAAATGCAGGGCTTTAAAGATCTGATTTAATGTAGACTATTAGTAATTTTTATTTTATTAGTTTCATTTATACCTTGACTTCTTAAGCTTATAACCTGTACCTGAGAATTTGGATAAATTGTGAGAGGTAAGTTGGTTCCTAAAATAAGTTTTCCATTTCAGTCTAAACAAACCACATGAAATCTATGTAAAAAGTACTTTGCAATGTTGGGACAGAACTCAGGGTGGGATGGTTGGGAGGAATAAGGTCAATAAGAAGCTAATCCATAATCTTAAGCCTCTAAATATTACTATTTTCAGATATGAACTCATTAATACAACAAATTCTTGAAAGGTAGCAACTAAGATCTTCTTTGGTTATTTTTATCCCACAGATCAAGTGAACAGAATATAAGTAACACTACCCCTTGGATTACATATCGTTGGTTATGACGGTTTGCCAAATCAGTTATTTAAATGCTTACTACACGGACAAGCAGGACAATCCAAATTAGCTGAGGACAGGCAGCACTGATCATCAAAATTTTAGGCAAAATGGCCAAACAGAAGATTAGACTTTGGTATTCTTCATCTTTCCCTTTCTGCTGCCCACAGGCTGTTTACAGTTCTCCCACCGACGGTCCCCCAAACCTTCTCCCTTAAAAAGCTCCTCAATGGAAACCCAACAAATTTGTAATTGATGGAGAAAGCATACCTCCCAGGAGTATTTACATTTTCAAACAGGTACAGGTTAAAACAAACAAATCTCCCATTGGTAGAAGTGTAAAAGCAATGCCTGTGAACAAGGAAATCTTTCTTATGCTCCTCTGCTCATCATTCCTACTCCAAAAAAACCAGAGTGCTTTAAAACATACCCTTCTGCTTTTTCAAAAAATCATTTTAAACAATCATGTAACGCATCAAGTGAAAAACCAGCATTATCGGAAGTATGAGACTCTATTCCCGCTTTCAACTGTGCATGGCTCACTTGAGGATAGAGGTAATCACGATCCTTCCTCAAAGTGAAAAGTATAAATGCTTCATAGAAATAAGATGTAAATTTTAAAAAAACGTAATTCAAACGATCTAAATCTCAGAATGAGGCGAGATTAGTCCCAATTTAAATTGTAGATCCAAGCTAGAGTACCTGCACCATCTTTCCTCGCATTCTACTACTTTCCACCCCAACTTGTACGTGTCTGGCAGAGATTACCCGCCCGCACACAACCTAAGTCAGGTATCAATTCTCCCAAACTTGACTCTTTCCAGCTCTAGTCTCCAGAAACTTGCTAATGACGGCTACCCAGGTAAACCTATTAACGCTAATGTGTCAATGATCAATTAAGCTGCTGCTCTTAAATCACATCCCTGCATTTTACAAAAGCATTAAGAACGTAACCCAAAGGCTTTTTAAGAGTTACAGTGGAACGTGCAAGAACGATAGATTTTGGAGGTAATTGGCCTTTAAATCACAAGGTCTACTACGTCCCTACTCTTTCTAGTATGTAGAGGCCTTTTAGGGTAGTAAGACCGGAAGTTGGTACAGGTATTGTCGACACAAAACAAAGCAGAAAGCCCAAACAAACAAACGAACAAAAAAACCCACAGCTTCCAGTGAGTGCGGCACACTCGCCCCCTAGTCCCCACTCGACGACATCGAGATGACCAGGACCGGAGCCCCGGGGGGGAGGGCGGGGGCAGAGGTGCACTGTGTCTGGTTTCGGGCCTGCGAGCCGGGGTGCGCAGGTGGAGTCTGGGGGCGAGGCGAGGCGGCGCTGGCCCCGGTTACCTGCGGCGAAGTGGAGCGGGGTGGACTTCCTCCCCGCCGTGTCGCGGCTGTTCACCTTCTCTGGCGTCACCAGCCTCTTGACTCGCTCCACGTCCCCGTTGCGGCACGCCTCGAACAGCTCCCGGGCGGCCGGTTCCACGCCCTCGGCCGCCGCGCCCGCGCAGGCCGCGCCCCCGCCAGCACAGCGGCGGCCCGACATGATCCTGGCCGCCGCCGCCGCCAGCAGCAGCGCCAGCAACGGCAGCAGGAGCCCCGGCCCCGCGAGCAGGAGGGCGAGGCCCCCCTCAGGAGACGCGCTCAGGGCCCGGGCCGCTCGGATCCCTGCTGTCACCGGGCTTGGCGCAGTTCCATGGCCGCGCCGCCGCGCGCCTCTCGCTTGGCCTCGCGACTCCGGCTGCCCCGCGGCGGCAGCGGAGGCACCGCGAACGCGCCGTTCGACCTCCGAAGCGACGCGGAGGCGGAAGCTGGCAAGGCCCCTCCTGCCAGCTCCTCTGAGCCCTGGGAGCGCACGTGACGTCGCGCTGCGCGTGCGCACTGGTCGTAGACGGCCGGGCAGGTTTCGGCGAGCTGGGCGGCGCGGAGGGGTTTGTGGGAAATGTGAGGCGAGAGCCTCCGGCTTTGGGAGGAGAGGGGGCTTCGTCCCACCGCCATCTTTGTGGTGGGTTTTGCTGAAGTCGAGCGCCTCTGCTTATCGTCTTTTTTAAAGAATGGATTTCGTGATCTGAATTTCATTATTAAACTGAAAAGAACTCTTGAAAGTTTTCCCCCGATCTTGCATATTATTTTGGACTTCTTTTGTGGAAAATTTCCATTTTTTCAGCTTCCACAATCCCTTTTTCCTGGGGGTTTCTTTTCTGTTTCGCTTGTTTGTACACCCCCTCCCCCATCCCCACTGTCTCTTCCCTTCCCCCCGCAACTGCTAATTTGCTGTTTCTTGTGGGCCACTTCTCGGAAATGAATGAGTTGCTTGATGGGAAGTTTGGATGAGCTGCCCCAAGGTCATTTGAAGAAAATTAGGAAAGCAATGAAAGTTTGTTCCAATTTTAAATTAATAATTGAGAGGCATGGCTTAGATTAATTACTGTTTCCGTAGTTATTAGTTTAGGACTAAATGAGTGACCACTCGTAACTCCATATTATGCTGCTTTGGCTGAGGTGTGGATATACTGGTGACAAAGTTCAATGAGTTGCGATTTATTTATTTTTTTGCTATGAAACAAGAAAAGCACATAATTCTCACGCTTAAGGTAGTGATCAGCTGGGTTTCTTTAAATAAAGATTTTTTTGGTGTGGACCATTTTTAAAGTCTTTTATTGAACTTGTTACAATATTGCTTCTGTTTTATGTTTTGGGGGTTTTTTGGCCAGAAGGCATGTGGGATCTTAGCTCCCCAACCTGGGATCGAACCCACACCCCCTGCATTGGAAGGTGAAGTCTTTTTTTTTTAATTAATTAATTTATTTATGTATTTATTTTTGGCTGAGTTGGGTCTTTGTTGTTGTGCCCGGGCTTTCTCTAGTTGCAGAGAGCGGGAGCTACTCTTCATTGCAGTGTGCAGCCTTCTCCTTGCGGAGCATGAGCTTCAGGCGCCTGGGCTTCAGTAGTTGTGCTTGTGGACTCTAGAGTGCAGGCTCAGTAGTCGTGGCACACGGTCTTAGTTGCTCCACGGCACGTGGGATCTTCTCGGATCAGGGCTCGAACCCGTGTCGCCTGCATTGGCAGGCGGATTCTTAACCACTGCGCCACCAGGGAAGCCCTGGAAGGTGAAGTCTTAACCACTGGACTGCAAGGGAAGTCACTCTAGACAGTCTAATCATCTGTGAATGTGAATGTTGGAAAAAGTTTCTCCTTTTCCCACCCTAGGCCTTAGGCCTTACTGGGTTGGCTAAGACCGCTAATGTAATATTGAGTAAAAGTATTAATATTGGATATGCTTGCCTTGTTCTAGTTTTTAAAAGGACATCTAACATTTTACTGTTAAGAATGATGTTTGGGGGATTTCCCTGGTAGCCCAGTGGTAAGAATCCGCCTTCCAATGCAGGGGACGCTGGTTTGATTCCTGGTTGAGGAACTAAGATTCCACATGCCGTTGGGCAACTAAGCCCACGCACCACAACTACTGAGTTCTCGCGCCTCAACGAAAGAGCCTGTGTGCCGCAAACTACAGAGCCCACGCGCCCTGGAGTCTGCGCGCTGCAACTAGAGAGAGAAAACCCACATGCCACAACTAGAGAGAAGCCTGCGTGCTGCAACAAAAGATCCTGCACACCTCAACGAAGAACCCACGTGCTGCAACTAAGACCTGATGCAGCCAAATAATAATAAAAAAAAGCCACCACTAAAAAAAAAAAAAAAATTCTTTTCACCTAGAAGAGAACATAGGCAAGACATTCTCTGACATAAACCGTAGCAATATTTTCTTAGTCTCCCAAGGCAAAGGAAATAAAAGCAAAAATAAACAAATGGAATCTAATCAAAGTTATAAGCTTTTGCATAGCAAAGGAAACAATAAACAAAATGAAAAGACAACCCACAGACGGGGAGAAAGTATTTGTGAATGATACGACTGAAAAGGGCTTAATTTCCAAAATATACAAACAGCTCAGACAATTCAATATCAAAAAAACAACCCAATCAAAAAATGGGCAGAACTAAATAGACATTTCTCCAAAGAAGACATACAGATGGCCAACAGGCACATGAAAAGATGCTCAACTTTGCTAATTATTAGAAAAATGCAAATCAAAACTACAATGAGGTGTCATCTCACATCGGTCAGAATGGCCATCATCAAAAAGTCTATAAATAATAAATGTTGGAGAGGATGTGGAGAAAAGGGAACCCTCCCACACTGTTGGTGGGAATAGAAATTGGTGGAGCTACTGTGGAAAATAGTACGGAGGTTCCTCTGATAATAGAGTTACAATGTGATCCTGCAGTCCCACTTCTGGGCATATATCTGGAAAAGATGAAAACTCTAATTTGAAAAGATACATGCACCTCAATATTCATAGCAGCACTATTTACAACAGCCAAGACATGGAAGCAACCTACGTATCCCTCTACAGATGAATGGATAAAGAGGATGTGGCATATATATATATATATATATATACACACACACACACACACACAAAATGGAATATTACTTAGCCATAAAAAGACTGAAATTTTGCCATTTGCAGCAACATGGATGGACCTAGAGATTATCATACTAAGTGAAGTAAGCCAGATAAAGACAAATATTATATGATATCACTTATATATATGGAATCTAAAAAATGAACTTATTTACAAAACAGAAACAGACTCACAGACATAGAAAACAAAATTATGGTTACCAAAAGGGAAAGGAGAGGGGGTGACAAATAAGGAGTTTGTGATTAGCAGATACAAACTACTATGTATAAAACAGATAAACAAAAAGGATTTACTGTAATACAAGGAACTATATTCAATATCTTGTAATAACCTATAATGGAAGAGTTATAGATATCTGAATCACTGCTGTACACCCGAAACTAATATTGTAAATCAACTATACTTCGATTAAAAAAAAAAGAATGATGTTTTCTAAGATGTTGTTTTCCATAGTGTTTTGGTAGTTACACTTTTTTCAGGTGAAAGAGGTTTCCTTCTGTTTGCACTTTGCTAATGATTGTTGTCATGAATGGATGTTGAATCTTTATAAAATGCTTCCTTTTCTGTTAAATTTTTATCATAATTGGATGTTGAATTTTATCAAATGATTTTTTCCTACACCTATTGAGGTATATTTTCTTCTTTTATCCGTCCATGTAGTTAATCTTATTTATGGATTTTCTAATGTCAAACCAATCAATAATTTAAAATTTTCCCACAAAGTAAACATCAAGTCCAGAGAGTTGTTTAGGCAAATTCTACTGAACTTTCACAGAATAATTCCAGTCTTGTTCAAACTCTTTCCAGATACTAGAGGAAGACAAAATACTCACTAACTCATTCTATGACACTGTTATAACCTTGAAACCAAAGCAGGTAAGGACAAGAAAGGAAAATTACAGACCACTTTCAATCATGAACATAGATGTAAAACTTCTAAATAGACAATAAGCTAACAGAATCCAAAAAGGTGATGTAGAACCAGCTGGTGCTTGAAAAAAAAAATACTCAAAACAAATACAACACACAAAAAATAACTCCAGAGGTGTTTATATGTATAACTAAAGCAACTGTGGGACTGAATCTGACAGTCATTTTCTTAATTGGAAACAAGATACTTTCCCTTACCTATCTTTATTTTTCCCTTCATTAGAAGGGAAGTGATGGACTTCCCTGGTGGCGCAGTGGTTAAGAATCTGCCTGCCAGTGCAGGGAACACGGGTTCGATCCCTGGTCTGGGAAGATCCCACATGCCACAGAGCAACTAAGCCCGTGTGCCATGACTACTGAGCCTCCGCTCTAGAGCCCGCAAGCCACAACTACTGAGCCCACATGCCACAACTACTGAAGCCTGTGCGCCTAGAGCCCGTGCTCCACAACAAGAGAAGCCACCACAACCAGAAGCCCACGCACCACAACGAAGAGTAGCCCCCGCTCACCGCAACTAGAAAAAGCCCTCATGCAGCAGCAAAGACCCAATGCAGCCAAAAATAAATAAATAAATAAATAAATAAGTTAATTAAAAAAAGGGAAGTGAACAGCTTGGACGTAGAGATAGTGAGTTAAAACAGAAATAAGGAGCTGCAGAAAAAGACTATACCAGGTTGAATTGTGTCCCCCCCAAATTCATATCCACCCAGAATCTCAGAAAGTGACCATGTGAGGATGGAGGCGGAGATTGGTTTGATGCATACACAAGCCAAGGAATGCCAGGGATTGCAGGCAACCATCAGAAGCTAGAAAAGGCAAGAAAGGATCTTACCCTAGAGAGCCTTCAGAGACAGCACAGCCCTGCTAATTCCTTAATTTCAGACAGCTAGCCTCCAGAATTGTGAGAGAATAAATTTCTATTATTACAAGACACCCAGTTTGAGGTACTTTGTTATCATAGTCCTAGGGAACTAATAACAGATTATGATGCTATAAAGTGGGGTGCTGCTGTGACAAATACCTAAAAATATGGAAGTGGCTTTGGAATTGGATAGTGGGTAGAGGCTGGAAGAATTTTTAAGTGCATAATAGAAAAAAGCCTAGATTGCCTTGAAGAGATGGTTGGTAGAAAAAGAAATTAAACATAATTCTGGTGAGGGTCTAGAAGGAAGAGAAAACTGTAGAGAAAGCTTCTGTATCTGAGGGCATACAAATATCACTAACAGAATGTTACCAGAAATATGAATGATAAAATGCTTCTGATGAGGTGCCAGATAGAAATGAGGAACATATTAATGAACACTATAGGAAAGGTAATCCTTGTTATAAAGCAGCAGCAAACTTGGCTGAATTATGTTCTACTATTGGGTAAAAATAGAATTTATAAGAGATGAATTTGGATAGATTTCCAAGCAACAGGTGGAAGGTGCAGACTGGTTTCTCCTTGTCACTTACAGTAAAATAAGAGAAGAGATCAATTGAGAAATAAACGGTTAAGGAAAACGGAACCTGCAAATGATGAATTGGAAAATTCTTAGCCTACCCAGATAGCATACTCTGGAAACAGGGCCAAGGGTGTGAGTGGACAACTCTTTGCTATAGAGATCAGGTGTGTGTCATTTATGGCTCCAATTAACCATCTCAGCAGCAGCCAGCAATAGACAAGTTTACCCAGGAACGCTTGCGTCTGATGGTGTGGTTTCTCTTGACATCCACAGAAGATTGACAAGGTTTTGGAGAATTTTACACCAACAGAAACACTGCCAGCCCGGATGGAAGGGGACAGAGACAGGATGAAATGAATACCCTTGAGGGCAGAGCCATGAAGGCAGAGGCCAGAGAGGGTGGGGCTTCCACCTAGGAGGGCTGAGAGGATGGAGCATCAAGCCACACAGGATTACTCTTAAGCCTTGAAGCCTAATAGAATTTGTCTTTCTGGGTGGTGAACTGTTTTAGAAAGGTAATCTCTTTACTCCTTTTTTTTTCTTTTTCCAGTTTAGGAATGGCAATGTCTATCCCATGGCTGTCCTGTATTTTGGAAGCAGACAGTTTGTTTTCTAGTTTCACAGGTCTGTGGACAGAGAAGAATTTTGCCCCATGATGAACCATACCCAGAGTTTCACCCATACCTTATTTAGATGATTTAGATGACAAGATTTGGAATTTTTTTTAAGTTGACAATACTTTGGAATTAGATTTAATGCTGCAATGGGTTAAGACTTCAGGGGACTTTGGGATGGGGTGAATGTATTTTGCACATGGGATGGATGCGAGTTTTGGGGGAGGCGGATGGCAGACTGTACTGAGTTGATAGTGTCCCCTCTAAAATCATGTCCAGTTTGAACCTCAGAATGTGACCTTATTTGGAAATAGGGTCTTTTCTAATGTAATTAAGTTGAGGTCGTATTGGATTAGGATGGGATCTAAATACAATCACTGGAGTCCTTACAAGAAAAGCCAAAGACACACAGACACAGAAACATATGGAAAAAGGTAATTTGAGGATTACTGGCAACCACTAGTAGCTAGAGGAGGCAAGAAGTATCCTCCATAGAGTGTTTCAGAGAAAGCATGGCCCTGCCAACACCTTGATTTCAGACTTTCAGCTTGCAAATTTTGAGGGAATAAATTTCTGTTATTATAGGCCACTCAGTTTGCAGCACTCAGTTCAGCAGCTGTAGGAAATGAATACACAGGGCCACTGACACTTGTGAGAAATGCTTGTCAAATATAAGTGCTCAAAGAACTGAAAGCTCACAAGAGCATGGCAAAGTGGGCAAATGGACTAAATGTACAACTTGTGAGGGAATGAAAAGGGTTACCAACTGACCTCTGCTCAAGGGTTATGTTGTAGGAGCTTGGGAAGGAGACAGAAACAGCAAAATGATTTAGTGGAAAAGCTTTGCCTTGGTGTTTAACTTGCTGCCTAATGGAAACAGATTATATGCCTATTTACTATTCATCTTTCATAGCCCTTTGCATTTCCCTAGATAAATAGTGAAAGTATTTTGGCTGTTCAGTTTCTATGGTACTTTCAGCTATTTTATGTTCATGACAGAAAATTTGGCATGTTTTGTTATGACTAAAGCTGACAGAAATGCATTCTCATTTTTAAAAAAAAATTTGTTTTTTCTTTTCACAAAATGTTTGTTGTTGAAAGTTTGAAAAATAGAGGTCAGCAAAAGGAAAAATATGCTAACAAAAGTCAACACACACACACACACACACACACACATTAACGTTCGTGTCACAGCTTGCGTTCTTTGGGAAGCTGACTCTGAGATGGAGACTAGTGTGCAGGATGTTTATTAAGGAATGGTCTTGGGATCAATACTTGTGGAAGGGAGGAGAAGGAAGCAGGATTGGGTAGAGGGAGAAGTTGAACTGAGATACAGTTCCAATCAACTAACCTGATGACAAACTCTGGATCTCAGATGGTCCTTAAAATTGTCCCAAATTTGGGCATGAGGAACAGACACTTACACCTCCTACGTTGATCAGTCATTGAATAGGAACTACCCTTCTAGGGAGGTATGATCTTGGGCCAGTCTTATTTAGGCAAAGTAATCCCCAAAGAGGGCTGAGAACAGAGGGCTGTCTTCCTGAAGTACTTCCAGTGGCTGGGGGAATGAGTCCACCCATTTCTGGGTGGCACATTGCAGCATCTACCACATATAGGTATAGAAAACTGAGTTAATCATATTCTGTAATTCATGGCTGCTATGGACTGAATGTTCGTGTCCCCCCTAAATTCACAGGTTGAAACCCTAATCTCCAGTCTGTTGGATTTTTGGATGTGGGGGCCTTTGGGAGGTAATTAGTTCTTGAGAGTGGGGTCCTCATAATGGGATTAGTGCCCTTAGAAGAGACATAAGAGACATGATCTCTCTCTCTACCACGTGAGGATACGGCAGCAGGTTCTCCAGAACTGTGAGAAATAAAAGTTTGCTGTTAAAGCCACACCTTCTATGGTGTTATAGTAGTCCAAGCTAAGATGATGGCACTTTATCATCATCTGTTTTGGCAGCAATCTCTTTTATTTTATTTTTTTCCCTTTCAACTGATCCCTAGATCCATTCTTCTACCCTGATACGTTTGGTGTATATTCCTTGATTATGAACTATTATTGAAAAATATATAATACTGTTTTGTGTATTTATGTGTTTTTCATTTATATCAGTGGCACTAAGCTGTAGTTCTTTTCAGTTTTCCATCAGTTACATTGATGATACTATGCTATTGCCGTCTATAGTTGTGCTCCTTGCTGTTTTTCCCAATATTATCTTCTTCAGATTTATATATCTTACTGTATGTTTATCTAGTACATTGCTTCCAGATGCTTCATTTTACCTCCCCATCTTTTTTAGTGATGAAAACCCAAGGTAATTCCAACTCTCACTACCATAAGCAATTTTGGTACATATTTCCTTCAGGTAAAAAAGTTTTAAAAAAAGGTATTTATGGGTTAAGGTGGATTCATATATCAATTAAAATAAAGCTAACTGCTGTAATAGATAAGCCTTAAAATCTCAGTGGCTTTACATAATGGAAATTTCTCACACATATGAAGTCCAGCTGGTGGTGGGGCATGCTCCATAGAATCATTCAGCGCCTAGACTGGTGGAGGCTCTGCCATCTTTTGCCGTGGTTCTATATGTTGATAGCCAACCAACATATGCAGAAAGAAAGAGAGAGAGTAGAGGACTGCATGGGAGATTTTTATAGGCCAAGACTGGAAATGGCATATATCACTCTACTCACGTTCCACAGGCTTAAAGTCGCACAGTTGCTCCTAACCAAAAGGGAGGCTGGAAAATATGGTGTAGTTGAGGGTCCAGGAGAAAAAGGAATTAGGTCTGTTGAGTGGGTGGCCAGTCTCTGCCATAGTTCACTCTTCTGGCAACCGATATCTGCTTCATGCTTCTTCCCACATAGTTTACACCACATCTTAAGAGAGACTACCCAAACTCTCCTTCAGTCACTGCATGCAACTCAAGTTCCAGAATTTCCTGGTGATACGCAATTCTTTCCATCATAGGTGGTCAAGGCACCTATGAACTAAAGAGATAAGTTATTTGTACCTCTTCTCATCCCTACTCCCACACATCCAATATATTAATGGGACAGGGCTAGAATAGCTACAATTAAAAATTCTTATTTGGAAAAGGAAACGATGGGAGACAGCAGTCAGGGGTTCATAATAATTATGAAATCCTCTGGGACTTGCATTGTGAATACCTCCTACCCTTGGATGTGGGGTAATTTTTGATTAGATACTGATCCTGTTCCTGTTGAGGAGTTCCCTTGTCCACTGTTTCTCATGGTCCTTGAGTTAACCCTCCTGGATATTCTTCCTTGTCCATTTTCCTTCCTGGCCACAGCTGAAGAGGTAGTTGGGGAGTAAACCCT
The DNA here is from genome assembly GCF_963924675.1 of Phocoena phocoena. Taxonomy (NCBI): domain Eukaryota; kingdom Metazoa; phylum Chordata; class Mammalia; order Artiodactyla; family Phocoenidae; genus Phocoena; species Phocoena phocoena. The sequence goes on from NC_089234.1 coordinate 34,695,694, forward strand.
TCTTGGGGACAGCAGAGTTTTCTTAGTCTGCTTGCAGCTATGCAGATTTGAAGACCTGAATTTTGAAGACCAGGAGAGTCAATGCTTCTTTAGTAGACTCTGTTTTTGACTCTGTTTTTGGTTTTGGCCAGATAATTCCTTCAAAAACTTATTAGGTTTCTGATCAGTTTGCATCTAGTCAATTCCTGGTGCCTGTAACCACAGTTAAATTCTTTCACAAACACAATCCTCAATCCTAATTTAATTTTTGCTTCCTTGATGCCACGCTTCTTTCTCTTACTATAATGATAGCTACATTAAGTCCATAAGGCTTGAGAAGGAGGGCCAACCTCTTAATTTATTCTTTGCTACCTGGCTAAGTCTTAATGCTCCTTGATTGCACAAGAGTTTTTCTCAATGCTATTTCCTTCTGTTTAGCTTTTGTGACCCTCCTAGGCCTCACGTTCTGGATTCTCTTTATTCCCTTTCATTTCTGCTTGAAATTAGCTAATTCTTACCTGAGATTATCTTGTTTTCTAATATCTTGCTAAATACAATCAGTAACAACCATAACACACAGTTAACTTTTTGTTTTCACAATGTCTTCCTCTAAGCTATGGACCTGGTAAATACCTGGTCTGTCTTTCAAGTTATCTCTGATAACAGTTTACCATATATTTTGCCATTGCATATATGGGTCTCTATATCCATTTCCAACACTACCCCACAAATCATAATATTTTCCTCACTGCCTATCCACCATTAAGCCAATGCCACACAATTTAGATTTTCTTTTACAACATTCAACTTCAAGGTTCTAATTTCTGTATTAATTAAGGTAATACAAAACTACCAAAATTTTGGTGGCTTAATACAACAGAAATTTATTTCTTATACCATAAAGTCTATGTGATTGGGCTGTGGGGAGGGAAGGTTTTTTTCCACATGGTCATTCAGGGATCCAGGGTAACAGAAGTTCTGACTTTCCAATGAATTTCTTCTAAGGTTGCCCTAGCTAGTTCTGTGCCATGAGCCTAAAATACACATACATAAATATATCTCATTAGTATTACATGTTAAATGAAAATATTTTGGATATATTAGGTTAAATAACATGTATTATTAAAATTAATTCCCTCTGTTTCTTTTAACTTTTTAAATGTGGTTACTAGAAAATTTAAAACAACAAAGACTTACCACTTTATATCCATCAGAATGACAAAAATAGGAAGTCAGATGTGGGGATGATATGGAGAAACCAGAACCCTCTTGCACTGTTGATAACATATGGGACTTGTTCAGTTTTTACTGGGGCACAGTCATGCCCACTCATTTACATCTTGTCCATGGTTGCTTTTGTGCTATAACAGCAGAATTGAGTAGTTGCAACAGACATTCTGGTTCCCAAAGCCTAAAATATTGAGTATCTGGATTTTCACAGGAAAGGCTTGCTGACCACTGGCCTAGTTGATTAAAACCTGTTGTTGTCGACATTACAAATGTCTTCTGCAAATGCAATCCCTGGCTGTTTAACTTTCTCTATGGTTTTCTTTGTTGAAAAAAAAATCCTTTAATTTAACGTAGTCAGATCCTTTAATTTTTACCTTAAGATTTGTGCTTTTTGGTCTTTTTAAACAAGTTTTTCCATTCTCAAAGATCATAGAGATATACTCCTTCATTCTCTTAGCATTTCACACTTAGGCCTTTGATCCATATCAAATTTACCTTTTTAAAAGTTGACGTGGGGGTTTCCCTGGTGGCACAGTGGTTAAGAGTCCGCCTGCCAATGCAGGAGACATGGGTTCGAGCTCTGGTCCGGGAAGATCCCACATGCCACGAAGCAACTAAACCCGTCCACCACAACTACTGAGCCTGTGCTCTAGAGCCCACGAGCCACAGCTACTGAGCCCGCAGGCCACAACTAATGAAGCCCGCACGTCCTGGAGCCTGCGTGCTGCAACAAGAGAAGCCACCACAATGAGAAGCCCACGCGCCTAGAGCCCATGCTCCACAACAAGAGAAGCCACCGCAATGAGAAGTCTGTGCACCGCAATGAAGAGTAGCCCCCACTCGTTGCAACTAGAGAAAGCCTGCACGCAGCAACGAAGACCCAATGCAGCCAAACCCCCCCCCCAAAATGATGTGAAATTATTATAAAAATTAGTAGGATAAACTATTTTCCTTACAGCATCCATTAAATAATCCATTTTCCCCATTGTATTATGGTATTACCTAGAATTCCTATTTCATTCTATAATCTTGTGCAAGTTCTATGTTTCAGTTGCCTCATCTGTAAAATGATGATAATAACATTACTTACCCCATGACGTGACTGGGCAGATTAATTGTGTTATTACAACTAAAGTACTTAGGATAGTACCTGAGATAAAAAGTCTACAGTAAGTATTGGCGATTGCTATTTGTATTACCTCTTTCTGTGATATGTGTATTGTGTGTGTGTGTGTGTGTGTTTCATGGCAGGTGGCAGATATGCAAGAGAAGACAAGCCACGAAACACATGTAAAGCCTCTGCTCATGTCACATTCACTCACATTCCATTGACCAAAGTAAGTTCTATGGCCAAGCCCCAAAACAGTGGGGTAAGGATATCTGTCCATAGTGAAACTATGGCAGGGGCCAAAAAGAAAGGAAGAATTGTGACAATATTGTCTTCCACATTATTATTGTTGCTGTTCTTATTATTTAAAAAATTCCCATATATCCGTGTTCTGTTTTTGAATTTCAATTCTGTTTCAATGGTCTATTTGCCTGTTCCTGCAATAGAAGCATATGTTTTTATTATTATAACTCTGTAATATACTTTCATATCTTGTAGGTTAGGTTTCCTCCTCTTTGCTCTTCTTCTATAAAATTGACTTTTCTATTTGTGGAATTTATTTTTCTACATAAATATTAGAAAAAGTTTGAGTACCTCAAAAATTCTGGAATTCTAATTAGAATTGCTTTTATTGATTAATTGGGGGAAAGACTGACATATTTCCAATGTGAATTAAGATGAGAGACTACCTTATACTCATTAGATCATTAGATAATATTAGGAGAGGGTGGGGAAACTGGGAAACCATTTATGGTTGAATGATATAGTGCTGCCATTCTGGAGAGCAGTCTCTCAACGTTTAATAAAATTTATGTGTACATGCTATGATGTAGCAATTCCTCTCAAGAGTTTTTACCTGATGCACAAGTAGACATGCACAGGATGCTCACTGCAGTTGCTTATGGTAGTCAAGAGTTGGAGACAACTTACATGTCCTTAATAAAGGAATGGATAAGGAAAATATATAAGCATATGCTTGAATATGATGCAATGATCAGAAGAAATGAACTGGATTTTCATACAGCAACATAAATAAGACCTCATAAACAAGATTGTACAAAAATTGAAAAAGAATGCAATTGATAGAATAGTTTCATGTATGTAAATTAAGAAATACACAAAATAATACCACATATTTTCAAGGACAAATACATGTATTGAAAGGTAGATTGGAAGGACATACATTATATAATACATAAGAAAGAGACCTTATGATGGGATGTAGGAAGAACATGGAATTGGAGACTGGGGACAGAAATAAAGGAAAAAGATAATAAATACTACATTTTTAAAAATGTTAATGGGTCTTAACTTGAATGGATAATGATAGCTTGCCTGCCATGAAATTAATATTATCAATTCAATTCTATACATCTGAGGTAAAAAAGAAGGCTCTGCTAATAGTTTACTAAGGTATAACACTTTTTGAAAGGATTCTATTTTTATTTTGTAAATATTTTAGTTTACCTATACCAATATGAAATAAATGAAATAAAATTAACATTTTGCTTCCATCTTTTAAAATTGCAAATTACTTTATTAGGTTAGCGCAGCATATGTTTACTTAATAAGAGCATTCCTATTCCTATGAAAACCTTACCACATTCTCTTTTTGCTTCAATCTTGAACAAAATTTATTTTCAATGTCCTTTATTAATTGCATGTTTGTTTTTATTGTGTATATTTATTTTTCTCATTTGTTTCTTGACCAAATAGTCAAATGGCAAGTTCTCTTAATTAATTTAAATCCACATTTTGTCAAAAGGCGCACTAATTACTATACAGTTAGTATTTAGAGATCATAATATACCTGATTAAAAAAGAGAGAGAGAAATTCTCTTATTCAGCATTCTAACTTCCTTAAGCAAAATCAATAGCTTCACTGAAGGGGAAGCTCTAAAACTCTGTGGTTGCAACTTCTACTTTTAGCATGATGGAGTAACTTATGTCAGAAAAATGCATCCTTTCAGAATAACTAGAGAGAAGTTGGATAAAACAACAACAAAAACAAATAAAATCTCTTTATGGGTATTGGAAAGCTGATAAACAACTTAGAACTTGAGAGGTCAAGATTCTGGAGGGGAGAAAACCACGGAGAGCTGAACTAATATTCTGCAGGCGTTTTTCCAAAGGGTATTTCACAATTCTGGGCTCAAGGAATGTGGCTGAACATGCAATAAAAGTCTTGGGCAAAGGACAGCTGCTGGAAGGCAGAAAAACTATCAGAGCATCTGGTAATCCTGTGGGTCTAAAGCAACATAAATTAGAGCCTGGAGGGGTAGAAAAATGAACTCAACTGGTCAGGTTTTTTTTTTTTAAAAGCATTTTGCTGAATTCTGAAGCTGTATAATATAGGAGGCAGAAAGTTTCTGAAAAGCAGAGTGGGGTTTCTGGCTGTCCCAGGCTACTTAGAAGTCAAGTATTAGAGTTCAAGACAAGCCATGGGAGAAAGGCCCTGGGGAACTAGTCAGGCTTTTAGTTGGAACTTTGCAGGCTATGCTCTAGGGTGGGAGTGATGAAGAGGTAGAAAAAGCTTTAGTAAAACTGCAGCATAACCTCGAGTTAGCTCAGTCTGTGACTGGATTAAGGTGACCAGCCCTAACTCTACCTACCTAGCAGATGAAATGGTGAATCCTCTCTAGAGATTCCCTCCTCATCCAGAATTTCTACAACTTTTCAACACAATATCTGACTGTCAACTAAAGAGTACTAGGCGTGCCAAGAAATAGGACACAATAACCAAAAACATAAGGGAAAAACCAGACAGGTGATTCAGAATTATAGATATCTGTAAAATTTTTAATATAATTATGGTAAATATATTCAAGAAAATAGAGAAAAAGAAGGAAGAACTAGATTAAGAAAAAGAGAATTTCACCAGTGACAGATAGGACATAGCAAACAGGTCTAACATATACGTAACTGGAGTCCCAGCAGACTAGGAGAAAAAGAGAAAGAAAATGCTCCAAGATAGAAAAAGAAAATGTGGAAAAAAAGTGAAGGGTAGTGAAAAAGCTAAATATATGAATAAATACATAGATAAACATGAATGGATTCTGAGTGTATAAAACAACAGTAATGTTCTTTGCAATTTTAAAATATGTGGAATTAAATCCACGATAACAATAACACAGCAGGCAGGAAATGGTACACGGAATTAAAGTGTTCTAAAGTCTTAGCATTGTCAGGGAAGTAATAAAAGTAATCATTAATTTTAGACTGTGTGGTGGGTTAAATTGTGTTCCTCCAAAAAGATATGTGAAATGCTGACCCCAGATACTCAGAATGATCTTATTTGAAAACAGGGTCACTGGAGAATTATTAGTGAAGTAGAGATAAGGTCATACTCCAGTATGGTGTTCTTATAAGAAAACAGCCACGTGACAACACAGAGACATAGGAAGAATGTCATACGAAGATGTAGGCAGAGATTGTAACAATGCATCTACAAACCAAGGAATGCCAAGGATTGCTGGCTATCACCAGAATCTAGAAGAGAGGCATGGAATAGTTCTCTCTCAGAGCCCTCAGAAAGAACCAACTCTTCTGACACCTTGAGTTTTGGACTTCTAGCCTCCAGAACTATGACAGAATACATTTCTGTTGTTTTAAGCCATCTAGCTTGTAGTACTTAGTTATGGCAGCCTTAGGAAATTAGTACATGTGGTAATAAATTATAGTATTTAGGCTAACCACTAAAAGAATAGCTTAAAAAGTATAAATAAATAATAGATGGAAAATATAGCATTATTTAATAATAATAATGTAGCATTATTTAACTAAACCAAAAGAAGATAAGAAATGAAAGATAAAAACCATCTGGGTGAGATGTAAAACAAGTAATAAGATAGTAAACATATTATAATATTATGCATTAATCATTACATTACATTAAGTGTACATTTAGTTACATTAAATGTAAATGAACTAAATATTTCAATGAAAAGATTGTCATATTGGTTAGAAAACAGAATCCTATTATATGCTGCTTAGAAGAAACATACCTTGATATAAGAACACAGAAAATGTGAATCTAAAAGAATTAATGAAATAAAAACTGATGTAGCTATATCAATATTAGACAAGAACACGTTACAGCAAGAAATATTACTAGGAGTAAAGGGAAATATTTAATAATTTTAAAGACATGACTCCTTCAGGAAGATATAACAATTTTAGATTTACATACACTCAATAAGATAGCTTCAAAGTACATGAAGCAAAAATTTGACAGAACTAAAAGGCGAAATAGGGAAAGCCACAGTCACAGTGAAACACTTTAATGTGGATCTCTCAACACCTGTTAGAACAAGCAGACAAAATATCATTAAGTATAAAGATTTGAACAACGTGATTAACAAAACAACTGACCTACATAGAACACTACACACAACAACATAATACACATTCATTTCAAATGCATGTGGAACATTTATCAAAATTGACCATATGCTGGATCATAAAGCATGTGTCATAAAAATTTCAAAGGTTTGCAATAATACAGAATGTGTTCTTTAACCATAGTGAATTCAGTTAGAAATCAAAAACTGGTAACTAGGGGCTTCCCTGGTGGCGCAGTGGTTGAGAGTTCACCTGCCAATGCAGAGGACACGGGTTCGTGCCCTAGTCCAGGAAGATCCCACATGCCGTGGAGCGGCTGGGCCCGTGAGCCATGGCCGTTGAGCCTGCATGTCTGGAGCCTGTGCTCTGCAATGGGAGAGGCCACAACAGTGAGAGGCCCGCGTACCACAAAAAAAAAAAAAAAAAAAGGACTCAAAGAATGTGCTAACCATAAAGAAAAAAAATGATAGGGACTTCCTTGGTGGCACAGTGGTTAAGAATCCGCCTGCCAGTGCAGGGGACACGGGTTCAATCCTTGGTCTGGGAAGATCCCGCATGCTGCTGAACAACAAAGCCCATGCGCCACAACTACTAAGCCTGTGCTCTAGAGCCCGTGAGCCACAACTACTGAGACTGCGTGCTGCAACTACTGAAGCCCATGTGCCTAGAGCCCGTGCTCCGCAACAAGGAAAGCCACCACAATGAGAAGCCTGCATGTCACAACAAAGACCCAACGCAGCCAAAAATAAATAAATAAATAAATATAAATCTTTTTAAAAAATGATAAATTGGATTTTGTTCATCAAAGATACCACTATAGAGTAAAAATCAAGCCCCAGAGTGGGAAGAGATGGTTACAATATATTTATATCTGACCACCGATTTGACAAACCTCAGATATATAAACAACTCCTACACATTAATTATAAAAAGGATATAAAAAACTATAGAAAAATGAACAAAAGATTGTAATGTTCTTAACCCGTAAGCTTATAAACAATTTCAGTAGGAAATGCAATTTAAAACCACAATGAGATATCACGCTTACTTATCAGAATGGCTACAATATAAAAAGACTGGCTACCAAATGCTGGGGAAGAACTAGAGCATTGGAACTCTTATACCCTGCTGGTGAGATTGTAGATGGTTACAACCATTTCAGAAAACTGGCAATGTCTACCAAAGCTGAACATATGCAAATCCCATGACCCAGCAATCTCACTTCTAGGTATATCCCCACCCCAAGAAATGCATATGCATTTTGGTTCCAGAACTTCATAGAAGCACTATTCATGATAGTTCCAAACTAGAAAACACATGTGTCCATTAATAATAGAATGAATAAAAAGTTATATTCCACAGCAGTGAAAACAACACGGATGAGACCCACAAACACAATGGAAAGCGAAAGAATTGAGAAGATTCATATAAGTTTCAAAAACAGGCAAAAGTCTAATAGCATTAGAAGCCAGGGTTATGGTCACCATCTTGGGCAGGTAACCAGGGGGGAGAATAATGGGCTTCTGGGTGGCTGTAGTACTCTTAGTACTCTAAGTCTTGATCTAGGCGCTGATTACTTGGGTGTAACCAAACAAACAGAAAATAGAATCTAAAAAGATAAAATCTACAATTGCACAAAAACATTTATATTCATTTCACTTTGTGAAGATTTATCGAACTGTACGCTTACAATTTGTGCACTTTTCTTTAGTTATGTTATACTTCAATAAGAAGTTTTCAAGGTGCTCAATTTTTCTACTAATCAAATAACAAATTATCAAATACTAATAAATAACAAAGCATGTGAGGGGGAAGAAACAATCTCATTGATGATCAGAGTAGAAATTGCAGCATATGATAAATTCTACTCAATGGATTATGTTTTAACTTAAAGGTATCTTTATCACCTGGGGAAAAAACGCAACACTAATGTCAACTATAAATATCAGTAGCCAATGTTTTCTCCCAAATATCAAACACTTAATTTTTATAATCAGCAAGTACTTAAAAAAATTTTTTTTTACATCTTTATTGGAGCATAATTGCTTTACAATGGTGTGCTAGCTTCTGCTTTATAACAAAGTGAATCAGTTATACGTATATATATGTTCCCATATCTCTTCCCTCTTGCGTCTCCCTCCCTCCCACCCTCCCAACAAGTACTTTTTGATCTGAGAATATGAACAACAATTACAAAGAGATAATTTTTATATATGTCTTTCAGTCTTTCTTTTGGGTAAAATTCCTTATTTCTTTAAGAAAAATTTCAGTTGTTGTTTAAGGCTACAAACTTGCAATGAGTAGTAAATAAGTCCTAGAAATTTGTGCATTAGCATAGTCTAGTGAATATAGACAACAATATTGTATTATAATCAACAAACTTGATAAGAGACTAGAACTTAATTGATCCAACCACTAAAAAGAAATGATAATTACGTAATGTGATAGAGGTGTTAATTATTGCTACAATGCCAATCATATTACAATATATAAATATAACAAATTAACATGTTGTACACCTTAAATTTATACAATACTATGAGTTCAATTAAAAGGAGAAAAAATTTAACCAGAAACAAAAATAATTTCTCTATTTTTTAAAAACACATTACGTTTTTAACATTTATTGACTTTTTTCAAAGTGGTGTCTAAAAAAAATGGAATCATAGATAAAAGCTTTGTATTAGTAAGTCTACTAAATGGCTGCATATATATATACTTTTCTGTAAAAGGTAGGCTTTAAAATTTGCAAATTGCTACAAGCTGGCATGGCTCTTACAGTTCTTGGTAAAGACAGCCATCTAGTGGAAATGGCTTTACTCATTTTTAGAGACTGGCAAATAGCATGAATATGAACCTTCAGCCCAACTACAAAGTGCAATGTTGGTTTAAGGCTTAAAAAGAAGTATAAAAAAAGCGTTCAGTTGCTTCCTTATGTCCAGGTCTGAAAGTGAAGTGGGGGAGGGGAGGCAAGTTGTGGGGTAGGGAGAGAAATTGGTGCTTTGCACATAGTCTGGGGAATAGTGTGCTATTAGAGTAGAGAGAGCTCTGGACCCAAACATGCACTGCTTTGAGCTGCATCGAATGCTCTTTCAAGGAAGTAGGAAGAAGAAAATTTTGCAGGATAGCAGGAAGTTTCGCAATGAAAGCTGAACAACTAGCACCTAGTTGTGATGTCAGAAGTTCAGTTAGTTAGTAGTCATCAATCCAATTAGAGTTCCAGGAGAGTATTCCTTTAAGTTGATGGTTTAAATAACGAAAGCATTGTACTATACCAAATGTACCCTAAAGGCTCCAATTCTGAGAAGGAATGGTGTAAAGCAGAGTCTGAATTAGGGGTGAGGAAACCTGAGTTAGGTCTGCTTCTCGTGTGTACAATCTATATGACTCTGCTCATTTTACTTACCCAAATTACAGTTTTCTTGTTTAAAAAAATAGACAGTACAGTATAGTAATAATACCCGTTTCCGTGACTCATACCTAGGGAGAGAAAGAGTCTCTCCTTTTGATTCCTGTCTGAAACCTTGGATGCTAGTTGTAAATCAGTGCTACCCAGAGGCACAGAGTAAAACACTCTCTCATCATAGCTTACCATCAAACTGTGTTTTTCTAACTTTTGATGTCCACAGACCATTTAATGGATTTTTAGAGCATATGCAAATCACCAAATTTAGCCTTAAAATCTATTAGCATTAAAAAATAAAGCATAGGGACTTCCCTGGTGGTGCAGTGGTTAAGAATCCGCCTGCCAATGGAGGAGACACAGGTTTGTTCCCTGGTCCGGGAAGATCCCACATGCCATGGAGCAACTAAGCCCGTGTACCACAACTACTGAGCCTGCGCTCTAGAACCCGCTAGCCACAACTACTGAAGCCCACGTGCTTAGAGCCCACGCTCCACAGCAAGAGAACCCATAGCAATGAGAAGCCCGCGCACCGCAAGAGTAGCCCCCGCTCGCCGCCAACTAGAGAAAGCCTGCATGCAGCAATGAAGACCCAGCGCAACCAAAAATAAATAAGTAAAATTAATTTAAAAAATAAAGCATATTAAAATTATTAATAATAATCTCTGACCGGTTTGATCATGGATAACTTGAACTGACTACTGAGCACGTGCTCTAGAGCCCGTGAGTCACAGCTACTGAGTCCTCGTGCCACAACTACTGAAGCCTGTGCGCCTAGAGCCTGTGCTCCGCAACAAGAGAAGCCACCGCAATGAGAAGCCCGCACACCACAACGAAGAGTAACCCCCACTCGCCGCAACTAGAGAAAGCCTGCGCGCAGCAACGAAGGCCCAACGCAGTCAAAAAAAAAGGTCATGAAAAACATAGGGGCAGGACGGGAATAAAGATGCAGACTTACTAGAGAGTGGACTTGAAGATACGGGGAGGGGGAAGGGTAAGCTGGGACAAAGTGAGAGAGTGGCATGGACATATATACACTACCAAATGTAAAAATCGATAGCTAGTGGGAAGCAGCCACATAGCACAGGGAAAACAGCTCGGTGCTTTGTCACCACCTAGAGGGCTGGGGGAGGGAGGGAGACGCAAGACGGAAGAGATGTGGGGATATATGTATAGTTGATTCACTTTGTTATAAAGCAGAAATTAACACACCATTGTAAAGCAATTATACTCCAATAAAGATGTTAAAAATAAATAAATGAAATATTTCTTCTCATTGCAAACTTAAAGTATTTATTAGCTGTCCTTAATCATTGGCATAATTCACTATTTTCTTCAATGCTGAGTGAAGACCCAGAGGTATATGTAGATTACCCGCTGAGCTATGGATCTGTGTTTAGACACCGGTTCTTTTATTTGCATAGCAGCACATCCCTTGCTCTAACATAGCTGGTACTCCATCATTACTAAATCCACCACACCTTTTCCATTTCACATCACAGGTTCACAAAATAATTATCAATCATAAACTCTCCCCCTGTAGCATGAGGTTTCAGTGTTAAATACATAAAGCCATCAAGTGCGTATCTACTGCCTGTATAAAATATATAGAGTTACGAGGTGACTCATAATTTCAGTGCTTTTAAGCAACCGTAGAGTGAAGTAACTTCTAAACTGGGTATGTGATAGTAATTGCCTTCCACAGCTATATTCCAGATATTCAAAATTCAATAGTGTTATTTGATAAATAAATTTTGCTAAATGCTTTCTAAGAGGAAAGTATCAATTTTACTGATATGGCTCTTAGTACAATCATCGTACTAATACCATAACTTACAGCTGTTTTTACCATGAGGAATGAAATTTTGAATGATGTTTCTTTAATTTTGTCCTCTTTTTCGCCTCTAGCAACTCAAATTCCTCAATTTAAAGCTGGGAGCATTATTTTGTGCGTATTTGGCTTACTAGAGGGATCATGGTATTTTAATTAAAAATGACCCTTATGTTTCCATGGCATGAACCATTTGACAAGTTTCCATAACAGATAATGCTCTGGAGACTAGGACAACAATTCTAATAAGAAAATGTGCAAAGGATATGAACATGAATTTGCCTAACTTACAATGCAGGGAACTCCAATAAGCAAATTAAGAAATGCTTAAATGCATCAATAATCAGAGAAATTCAAATTAAAACGACGAGATATCAGTTTCTATTTCTTAGAAAGCTATATCATGCCAAATTTGGAGTTACAGGAACTCTCAGGGACAGCTGGTACCAGTAGACAGGTGTAATCTAGCAGTACTTGATAAAATTAACGTTTTATCAAGTATAATATATAAAATTATATATTATATACATTAATATATAACTCTGCTCCCAGATATGTGTGCCAAGGAAATTTCACATAGGTAAATGTGGGAACTCATTTAAGAATTTTAATTTCAGCATTATTTGTAGCGGTAGGTGGTGGGATGCTCCCTCAAGTGTCCATTACTGGGACAGGGGCTAGGTGTGGTGGTTCCACACCACAGAACAAGGCAATAATCAGAAATAGCTAAGCAGATTTACACATGGCAGTATAGATGAACTTAAAAGCATAGTGTAGAGTGAAAAAAAGAAATAAAATATATAGCAAAATACTATTTAAGTAAATTACAATTATCTTTACACAAAACAATATATTTTGTAAGTACACTTAACAGCCAAAAAGATATCTGTTCAACTCATTGCCATGGTTGCCTATGAGGGATGAAGGAGAAAGGCATGAGGAATAGGGGTTAAAGGAAATAAATAAAATAAGGCCGAGGCCGTGCACAAACCAATGATGATAATGGGCCATGAAGTGGAGAATATGATTAACTCAACCCTGTGCACCTGGGGCATCCACCCCACCTTCCCACCTCCACCAAAAAACCCAAAAAAGACCTATGATTAAAAAAAGTCTGCACCCTTACAATCATGTCTTTGTCTTGCATGTATATCTCATCTCTTCAGATAAAGTTGTTCCAAGCAAGTTTGGACATACCTGACTTAGAAAATCTTGCTTTTGAATTTGCCTTTGAAAAGGAGCTGTGAAGGACTAATATTTAACAGATTTTATGCTTTTCCCAAATCACAGTAACAAGAATTAAAGAGCTCCTCCAAGCTGAAGCCAAAATGGAAATAGAATAAAACCAGAATGAGATATATAATACTATTTATAGAAATGAAAATTACCTTCACACAAAACAATATATTTTGCAAGAACACTTATAAACAGAAAGATACTCATTCAACTCATTGCTGTTAAGGAATGAAAGGGATGCTCCCATATACATCCCTACTGGCTTGCAATAGTAAGAATGTTTAGAGATGGGGAGAGGTTCAAAGGAAATTCACTAGATTCTAGGCACTGAAATAGATATTTCATACAGGTTCTCTCATTTAATTCCTACAACAGCCCTGTGAAGTAGGTTATTATCTCTATTTTGTAGGAAATAGGAAAACTGAGACTGAAAAGCATTCTAAATATCATGTAGCTCTTGAGTGGTAGAACTGGGCCTCAAATCTTGATTAATTCTGAGGAAGAGCATAATAAAAATCATGGATATGCTTGAATCTGTTTGGTTTTGTCCTCACACTAGACAATCATGGCTTAAATGATATAGATACTGGGCTTCTCTGGTGGCGCAGTGGTTGAGAGTCCGCCTGCCGATGCAAGGGACACGGGTTCGTGCCCTGGTCCGGGAAGATCCCACATGCCGCGGAGCGACTGGGCCCGTGAGCCATGGCCGCTGAGCCTGTGCGTCCGGAGCCTGTGCTCCACAACGGGAGAGGCCACAACAGTGAGAGGCCCGCGTACCGCAAAAAAAAAAAAAAAAAAAAAAAAAAAAAATATATATATATATAGATAGATAGATAGATAGATAGATAGATATAGATAGATAGATAGATAGATAACTGGTAGAGAGATCCTAAGGAAAAATCAGGCCCAGACCCTTGAGAGTAACTTAACCTGTAATTAGAAGCGTTTAGTTTTTCAATTCTCCTAGCTATGTGGTATTTTTCCATGGACTTTTAAAACATATTTGTTACTCTTTAACTGTGTTAAAAGTAGAAAATGCAGTGGTCTGGTTTGTACATATCATGCTGCATCAAGCTGACATCTTACCCTCTAGCTAGTTACTCATTAAGTAGAGCATATGATAATCAGACATTTGATACTGGAATTGATTGAAGCTGGAGCTCTGGATTTCCTGTTAGACTCATGTCAATGAATCCAGTAGAAAAGAGTTTATAGTAGCTCATATTTATTGTCATATCATAATGTGATATTGGCATAAAACAAGTATGCAGCCTTCCAAAATAAGTTTCCTGAGAAAAAATTTTACATTTCTCCTTAAAACACTTTATAATGAATACTAAATACATCTGTATTCAGATTTATAAAGAAATAAATGATCTATTGGATCTATTCATATCCAGTTTTAATATACTGACCTTAAAACTTCAATTATAGATTACCCACAGTTCACTTTTTAAAATTTCTGTTGTTCAGGAAGAGGACAGGAAAAACGAGCCAGCGGACAGAAAAGGGAAAGTGGGCACTGTAGTAATGACTGGTGACAAAAAAAGTTGTTTTTGTTTTGTTTTGTTTTTGTAAATTGAGAAGAGAAAGAAAATAGGCCAAAAGGAGAGGTAGAAATCTAAATGATTTGCTATTGGTAACGGGACAGAAGGGAGTATGAATTTGACTTGCTTGGTTAAAAAAATATTTGAAAAAATGAAGTGTGTTGGTGGATGTGTGGGTACAAACAGAAACAGTTAGAAGTTGGACTTTTTGTTTTGGAAGATTTATTTCCAAGTCTACAGGCTCATCCTGGAAAAGCTTACTTGGTATGTTCACTGCCAACGACATCAGCTAATGACTACAATAAAGGAAATAGGCAGGGTCCACATTTGGAAGAGAATATATAGTCTTCCCTTTACATCATGGACTGGCACACTTTTATTTATTTATTTTATTTTTGGGCCCTGCTGAGCCACATGTGGGATCTTAGTTCTCCCACCAGGGATCGAACCCCTGCCACCTGTAGTGGAAGTGTGGAGTCCTAACCACTGGACTGCCAGGGAATTCCCACTTCTTCCTTTCTGATTTGGATTCCTTTTATTTCTTTTTCTTGCCTGATTACTCTGAGTAGGACTTCCAGTACTATGTTGAACATGAGTGGTGAGACTGGTGAGTGGACACCCTTGTCTTGTTCCTGATCTTAGAGGAGAAGCTTTCAATCTGTCACCACTGAGTATGATGTTAGCTGTGGGCTTGTCATAGATGGCTTTTATTATGTTGATGGATGACCCACATCCATTAAATCAGAATTATTTTAGATTGGGATCAGCCACTGGCTCGGCTCTGCAGATGGGCAGAACTGCTGGCTGAGATCTCTGCTCTGGCACTGCTGCAAGCAGGAACATGGTCTGCCAAGATTGGAGACTGGTTGCTGGCAGCCCTGCTCTCCTTCGCCATCTCTATCTGATCCCCAGTGGTTGAGCCCTGAAGATCCCCCCAGTGGTCCCTGCGAGATGAGAACTGAGTGAACCTCCTGGGAAGAATCCTGCAATGCTGGGGGAGCTGGATATCCACCTTGGGCTCTCTTTTCCCACTGGAAAAATTGTAGTCCTAGGGGAGTCCTCTTGGTGCAGTGCTATGCTGGCCTAGGGGAGGGGTGACGTGGTCAGAGTGCCCCCTGACACTTTGAAAGGGGTCCTTCTCAGTCTCTGTGGTCCGGGAGTATGCTTTAGCCTCAACCCCAGTTTCTGGGATTTTCACAGTGGTGCCATGTCTATGGATGGTTGCTGATGGTGTTTTGTGAGAAGGACTGAAGTTGGGAATGATTATGTGGCCATCTTGATGGCGTCACTTTTAGCCAGGCTTCTGATATAAGAGAAGGTGCATTTAGATATCAGAGAAGTACATTCTCTGGCATGAACTTAAAAAGCAAATCTTTTGTGTTGGTTCTTTGAAGGGAGAGTTGTATTCTTGTATAAAACATGCAAGACTCATAGTTGACAAGTTAGGAGCCTGGTCTGAGAGCCTCTTTACTCTGTACTTAGATCAGCTACTGATGAATGATGAAATTTGGGGAAGTATGACTCTTCAAAGGACCTTTTATTTTCATTATTTAAAGAGCAGAGGCTAGAAAATAAGATCTACCAGTGGAGTGACAGGGAGCTGGATCTCACTGGTCAGGTGATCTAAGGCAGAGCCGGAAGTCCTTAGTCAGTTGGTTGCAACCCTGACTGCTCACTTAAATTATCAGGGAAGATTTAAGAAAGTGAGTAAGGGAGAGTGTGCATGTGTGTGTGTCTGTGTGTGTCTGTATGTGTGTATGTGTGTGTGTGTGTATCTGTATGTGTGTGTGTGTGTGTGTGTGTGTGTGTGATCCCACCACCCTAAAATAGTTCTGATTTAATTGCTTTGGGGTAACGTGGACTGGCACCCTTTTAAAAGTAGGGTGCCAAAGTTCCTACTCCCTTTCCTTTGACATGTTGGAGGCGGCTGGCCATGATTTCCAAACAGGGAGGAAGCAGGAGAGCTCACTGACACTGAAGTGGAGGAATAAGCATGCTGGCTGCCAATTTTTGTCACTGAGGCAGGTAGCAGACTGTCGTAGGCAGCGGGGAGGTAGGCATGTGATGGCAATCAACTTTGGTATGGCATAAGTGCTATTCGTTGCCGTTCTGTATTCTGATTTAAAGCATATGCATTTTTGATTTGGCGATGGGAATAGCAGTGATGCGGGGTGAAAGGGGAGGAGTGGGACTGGGTGGCGATGGCTAGTGGCTGACCTAGTAAGTTCTTGTGTTAGGAAGAAGGAGTTCTTGTGTTATCTTCCCTTGCCTGTTAGGAAAGACTTTGCAAGGAGCATATGGTTAAAATTGATAGAGTCCTGCAGAACTTCTCGAAGGAGGATTTGGGTCTTCATTTATTGATGCTGATTATAGTATCCTACTTTCTAGCTTAATCCAGGATTTATCTTTGACCCAATAAATTGCTGATAACTCTTGAAACATAAAGAATTTATATTCAAAGAGTCATCTGCACCTCGGTCACATAAACTGGTAAGTCAAGGGTTTGTACTCTTCCCATTCAACAAGTGTTCATTGCATTCTTGCTGTTCTAGCTGTGATGTGGGAGACTGAAAAAAAGTACAGTGTATTCTAAGGATTTACTCGTGAGTAGGAAACTCTGAGTCTAATAAGAGAGGTAAGCTATAACTTAGATCAGTTTGCAGTATAAACAAATATATATTTAAGAGAAAACTTGGATCTAAAAACTGCAAAAATTCATCAAAAAAAAGGAGCCAACTGTGGTCTGGAAAGGTTACTTGGTGAAGGTTAGATTTTGACTTGGTTTCAAGGGATGGAGCCAGATTTAGATGGGAGGAGAGAAGATGTGTTCTAAATGGTCAGGGCCTGATTTAACTTTCAGAAGCAAATTTATGATGTGTGTATACCATATGCAATTCAAAATAAAACAATTCTAAAACTGTAAGCACAAAACATGCATGCATGATGAAATTAAACAGTTTATTTTAGTTTTCTGGTTGCAAAATTCTGGATAAATGCACTATAGTTGAATCTCTCTTTCTCTCTCTGCCCTCTGTTTTGCTAGTGTTTTAAATACCTACTTACTTTCTCTATTAGATTATCCAGCAACTTGGAATGGGGAGATCAAGGCTTAGATATAATAAAGAATAAGAGAACAGTAAGGACAGTTTGTTCTTATTTATTTGTTTTTATTTGAGTGGTAAGATTTAGATTAGGAAAGAGTAGGAGATAAATTCAATGGATTGGTGTGACTGGATTTTAGAATCTTTGAATGCTAACTAGATGAACATTACCTGGTAGATTATGAGAAGTCATTAAAGGTTTTAGAGTGTGATGGTATGAAATCACTGTAACAGATTTATCAAAGAAGTGGCTTACTTTATGATCTTTACGTACTAGTGGAAGGTTCAGATAAAGATAGACTGGAGGAAGTTGAGACTAGGTAAGATATTGGAAAAAAAAATATATATTTGCTTCTTTATCCTTCCTGTAATTTACTCCATTTCCAGGATTATTTCATCCATAAGTTAGCTGAGTTTGTTTCTCTCTTCCTTCTCTCCGTCTTTCCTTCTCTTTTCTTATCCAGAATGTTCTTCTACATAAAAGAAAAACATGTTTGTCCTCACAAACATTCATAAATAAAATAATTGAAAGAGTTATGATTTCAGTTGGCTGTTAATAAAGGAAAACCTAACTAACAATAGCCTAAACCATAAGAATATCTATTGTTTACTTAATAAGAGCATCAGAAGTGGGCAGTTCCAGGCTTATTCACTGGCTCAATGATGTCATCAGGATTTACGTCTTCCTGTCTTTCCATTGTACTATTCTCATTGAGTTGACTTTTAGTCTTCATGAATGTCACCTCATTGTTGCAAGACAGCTGCCACAGCTCTGAGCATTATATCTTCAAAGCCATGTTCCAAGAAGGAAGGAAGAGACAGGTACAAAACATTAGTTACTTCTAAGACTTGGTCTTTTTATTTGAGATGTGAAATATTTTAGTTAATTTTCCCTTCCTTTGAAAAAAAATCAGATGACATGTTTACTGTATAACAGTCTATGCCAAAGTAGAATAGGATTACCATGACTGGTTTAGGTGAATCATGATTCATTGTTGGGGACTGGGATAGATCAATGGCTCTATGGTTACTTGAAAAAAATCAGCCTTTTATTGTCATGGAAGTGGGGTATGAGGCTTAAGTGATGGGTGGAAAATGAACCATGTGTGTCATAATTATTAATTTAGAAAAAGTAGAAGAAATGGTAAAGAATGGTAATATAGGATAACTCAAATTTGGGCAGAGGTATATGGGAAGCTTATTAATTCTACAAATACAATAACTGAGCGCCTACTACATGTCAGGCACTTTTTTAGATGCTAAGGATACAGTTGTAAATAAAATAGCGTCTGTGTGCCTGTGCATGTGTCAGTGTTGGAGGGACAATATAGAAATAAACCAATACATATTAATGGTAAAGTCGAGTTGTAATATGCGCAATGAAGTAAGAAGTATGTGCATAATGCGATTTTAGATACAATATTTGGAGAAGGTGTCTCTGATAGGGTGATGATTTAGTAAAGACCCGAATAAATGAAGGGGAGACGTATCTGGTGGAAGAGTGTTCCAGGAAGAGAGAACAACAAATAGAAAGACCCTGATGAGGAACATGCTTGGCATGTTTGAGTAACAGCAAGGAGGCCAGCAATGCTGACGCAGAGTGAGCAGGCAGGAGAGTGGTGGATGTGGATGTTGATGAGGTGGCTGGAAATCAGATCATACAAGGCCTTGTCGATTATGGTAAGGAGTTCTGCTTTATTCTGTTTAAAGATGTTGGAAGGCTTTGAGCAAAGAAGTAATATGATGAGGTTTGCATTTTAAAAGAGATAACTTCAGAGCTGTTCTTTGGGAAATAGATTGTAGGGGGTAAGAATGGCGGCAGAGAGACTATGGCAATGGCCCAGGCAATAGATCATGCTGACTTAGATGAAGATAGTAGTGATGGAGATGGTGAGAAATATTTAGATTTGGAATACATTGTGGAGGTGGAGCAAGCAGAATTTGCTAACAGATCAGATGTGGGGTGTGGGAGAAATAGAGGAGTCAAGCTTGACTCCAAGTTTTTTTTCTTAAATGATAAAAGTGTCAATTCATTAAGAAGATAAAACAACAATAATATGTATGCACCCAACAACAGAGCTTCAAAACACATGAAGAAAAACTGACAGAACTGAAGGGAGAAATAGACAATTCAACAATAATTTTTGGACACTTCAATATCCCACTTTCAATAATGGACATAACAACTAGACAGATCAACATGGAAATAGAAACTTGATCAAATTATAAACATAGTAACAGACACAGAACATCTATAAAACACTCCCTCAACATCAGAATATATATTCTTCTCAAATGTGCATGGGACCTTCTCCAGGAGAGATCATATGTTAGGGCTCAGATTTAAAAGAATTGAAATCATACAACGTGTGCTCTCCAACTCCAATGAAACAAAGTTAGAAAATCACAATAACAGAAGGAAATTTGAGAAATTCACAAACATATAGAAGTTAAACAACACACTCCTAAATAATCAATGGATCTACCTGGCTGGACAGCTGGATTGGGAGATGTTAATCCTGTAGATGATTGATGGTGATAAGCCTTAAGGCTAGAGGCAGTGTTAGGTAAGGCCTAAGAAATGCTGCTGTGTTCAACTCTCAAATATTTCTTGGATCTGTCTTTGTCTGCAAACAAACATACATTTAATGGCTTCTGAGATAAGCTCCCAATCCCATTATAATCAAACTTTGTGAATCTATTAGACTATTACTCATTACTGCCAGTCCAACTGCCCAGCAACTCCAAGTTTTTGACTTAGGCAATTGAGGGAATGCAGAAGGCTTCTTCAGCCCAAACTGTTCATTTAGTTATCCCTAGTTTCAAAAGAGGCCGAGAAAGTAATAATTTCGCTTTCCTAACTTCTATACTAGAGGAAACAAAGAAAGAAAAGTAGGGATGAATGCCAAGTGAGCCAACCTGTGATGCCCGCAACATAGTTATTATAAAAAATGGCACATGTTGGGACTTCCCTGGCGGTACAGTGGTTAAGACTCCATGTTCCCAAAGTGGAGTGCCTGGGTTCAATCTTTGGTCAGGGAACTAGATCCCACATGCATCCCACAACTAAGAGCTCACATGCTGCAACTAAGGAGCTTATGAACTGCAACTAAGGAGCCTACCTCCTGCAACTAAGGAGCCCGCGAGCTGTAACTAAGACTTGGCGCAACCAAATAAATAAATAATTTTTAAAAATGGCACATGTGATACCACTGATGACTGAGTTTGTTTTGGCACAGGCCAGTCACCCCTTTCTCACGTACTCTCTGTTCTCGGGGTACATCTTTACTTGGTCAGTGCCTATTAAGGCCTCCCTGGTTTCCACTTGGTGATTTAAGCCGTATGTCAACTTTGAGGTTGCTGAGTGTACATTACCAAAGCAATTGATTTCTGGATACTTTCAAGACTGTTCTTCTGAAAAAGCCAATTGACTATGTGGAAAATTAGGCGTTCTTGCCTTATGTAACCATTGTTTTTTTTTTTTTTTTTTTTTTGCCTGAAATTTTGTTAACACAGATGGCATTGACACCGTCCTTGAAGCCATTTCAGAGAAACTGGTTTATTTATTTCTACTCCATTGGTGGGAGATGGAGTTAAATCTGTAGTATTTTCAGTGGCAAAGTGTGATTCTGGGGCCAGTAGTAGGTCATTTTAGAACTTCCTCTTCCTAATGTGTTTTTCACATTGAAAGGTGTTGGTTTAAGAAGGTAGAAGCAGGTCTCCTCTCACCTTCCTAGGGAGGGAGGGAATGGTTGGAGCAGGTTCTTAATTCACTCTGTAACATTAACTGACCCTAATCATGTGAGCTGGATCATTTGGCTAAGTGAGGAAAGCAGTGTTCCAGTTGGAGTGATTAGCATGTGTGAAGGCCTAGAAGCGATATGGAGTGTTGGCTCATTTAAGAACCAAAAAGAAGTTCAGTGAGACTGTTTGTCATGTTTGATTACAGGTACTCAGTGGGGAACAAGGAAGCACGTGCTGAAATCTACCAGTGTTGGGGAGCAGGGAGGGTGGTTGAGAAAGGAGTTATAGAAGAAGTGAGGCTTGAGCCAAAGCTTCATGTATTCATTAATCTGATTGTTGGAAAAAAAACCCAAGATCATGTGCCAGGTGCTGGCAGAGTGCTGGGTATAAAAGTGATGAGCCAAACAAATATTCCCTGGCACCCTTTCTCATGCAGTGTATGATCTAGTTCTAGTGGGAAAACACACTAGAAATAATCAAATAAATAGGTATATAGCACAAACCAAGTAAATTATACAAAGGCCAAGTACAAGACGGTATACTAGAGAGACCTAATTTAAAGGGAGATTAGTCTGCATAGTTGTGTGGTATTCCAAGCTACACCAGTTACTTGGGGGCAGGCCCAAAGATGCAGGGTCCTGGCTGGGGTTTTCCAGGTGAGATGTTTGCCTGTGCAGGTGAGTGGATAGGGTGAGAGTTGGTGAAGATGTGGGGGTCTGGGATAACGTCGGGGTGGGAACGGATGAGAATTCTAAGCCAAAGGAACAGGCATAGGGTCGAGGAGGTGCTGCAAGAGATGAGGCTTGGAAGTTTTAAATGGAGGTATAAAAAGTCACCTTCTCTTTCATGGACTTTCCATGCATGCCCTTTTCTCACTGGTTATTATCCTTTATACATTAATAATATAAACCTTTTGCTTGTCTTGTAATTATGTACATATTTTTGTTTTTCATATACATTTTCATTTAGTTTTGTTTGTGGTCAGTAGAAATCATATTTTTAAATGTTAAATTGATTCATCTTTTTCAGACTTTCCCCTCCTAAACTTCCTATGGAATTTATAAATTGCTTTCCCTCAGAGATTGTATAAATTTTAATTTATATTTTCTTTCTTTAAAGTTTTAATTTTTTTACATGCAGTTTTTATATAGTCTGTATAGTGAAGGTCTAATTGAAGTTTTTGTATAAAAACTAAGCAAAGGCATTTTTTTTTTTTTTTTTTGGTGGTACTCGGGCCTCTCACTGTTGTGGCCTCTCCCGTTGCGGAGCACAGGCTCCGGACGCGCAGGCTCAGCAGCCATGGCTCATGGGCCCAGCCGCTCCGCGGCATGTGGGATCTTCCCGGACCGGGGCACGAACCCGTGTCCCCTGCATCGGCAGGCGGACTCCCAACCACCGCGCCACCAGGGAAGCCCGCAAAGGCATTTTTTAAAATAAATCTTTCCTACATTCTTTATTATTTATTGAATTTATATACGTAGAAATGTATGTGTATATACATGTGTGTGTTTCTAAGGACACATTTTGGTATATATACATTCTGATATTTTTCTGAGTGTCTCTACCTATGTCTAAGTCTACATTTGTATCTGCGCGCGCGCACACACACACACACACACACACACACACACGGAAACTTAAACAATACATTCATACTGTAGGGTTGTGTATCAGTCAGGGTCCTGCTAGGAAACCGCACACAAGTTGGTTATTATAGGGTTTCAAGAGTTTAACAGAGGGAGCATTTACAGAGGTATGAGGCCAGGGTTAGAGGAACTAGCAGGTAGAGCGCATCTAGAAACTAGATATCTCAGGAAACCTTTTCCACCCTAGGCCTCTGGGGTTTGAAAGAGTCTGGGGAGGGAGCTGTTATTGGAACCTGGTGGGAGCTGTAGCTGAGGGAAGGACCATTTAACAGGTACTGTGGACTCAGGTATGGAAACACAGCATGGCACACCACAGCCCAAATGCAGGAAATAAAAATTCCAATCTCTCTCCTGCTTCCTGTCTCTTGCTGGTGACTCCCATTGGTCAAATGCAACAAAAAGTCACTTTTGCAAATATTTACTATTGTTATGCTTTGATACTATCTTTAATCATTTGACAGGTGGAAATATCTTTATATCATTATTTTAATATGCATTTCTCAGATTAATAGTAATGTTATGTTTGTTCTTTGTCTATACAACATTTGTATTTCTTAAAAATACAGTTTGAAATGGGCTCACAGACATAGAAAACAAACTTATGGTTATCAAAGGGGAAAGAGGGGAAGCAATAAATTAGGAGTTTGGGATTAATAGATACAAGCTACTATATATAAAATAGCTAATCAACAAGGACCTGCTTGCTATATAGCACAGGGAACTCTACTCAATGTTCTGTAATAACCTATATGGGAAAAGAATCTGAAAAAGAATGGATATATGTATATGCATAACTGGATCACTTAACTGTACACCTGAAACTAACATAACATTATAAATCAACTATACTCCAATATAAAATAAAAATTAAAAAAAGAATATATGTACGTATAATGGAATCACTTCGCTGTACACCTAAAACTAACACAACATTGTAAATCAACTCTCCTTCAATAAAAAATGCACTGTTTATGATTTTGCATGTATTTCTAATGAAACATTAGTTTGTTAGAGATTCTTTTATATTTGAGCAACTCTTTCTCTGTCATAACATATTACATTTTTCTCCCCACAATTTGCCTTTTCTTTTTTGTTTGTGTTGTTTTTTCTTGTTAGAAAGAAATTTAAGGCTGTGTGGGGTTTTTGCCAGTTTTTATATTTTGACTTCTTTTGATTTGTGCTTAGAATACCATTTGATTTGATTTGAGACGTTACTGCTATATTTGGGTCTTTTGGGGATTTTATATTCTGTTCCACTGACCTGTCTATGATTGCCCAAAGTTCAGCCTAACGTTTACGTTATTGTGGCTTCTTAGCACATTTTGTTAGCTTGTTGGACGGGTTTCCCTGTGCTGATATTCTTTCTATATTGTTCTGTGTTTTTTTCTTGTATGCTTATTCTTGCAGATGAAATTTTGAATCATGTCAAATTGGAGGAAAATCCTGTTGGCATTTTTATTTTCATTGTGTTGCCTTGGATTAATTTCTACAGAATTGACATCTTACCACTGAGCCTTCCTAGTCCAGAAACACCTCTTACAGTTTTCCAAGACTACTTTATGCCCCTCAGTAAAGACCTGTAGTTTTCTTTACATTAGATCTGCATATTTATTTTAAATGTATTTTGAAATACTTTGTATTGTTGTTAT
The DNA here is from genome assembly GCF_963924675.1 of Phocoena phocoena. Lineage (NCBI taxonomy): Eukaryota > Metazoa > Chordata > Mammalia > Artiodactyla > Phocoenidae > Phocoena > Phocoena phocoena. The sequence continues at coordinate 34,720,509 of NC_089234.1, forward strand.
TACAATATATAAAAACCATTATTTTGGTATGTTTTACAACCAACCACCAACTTATTGGAATTTCTTCCACTAGTCTTTCATTTGATTTATTTTTGTAAATTCTGTTGGAAAACCAGTTCATCTACAAATAATGACATTTCTATCGCCTCCTTTTCAATATTTATATTTCTTATTCATTTTACTTACTTAATTCTACTAGCTAGAAATGTCAGATTAATTAAAGAAACAATGAAGGTAGTAATAGTGGACATTCTTGGCTTTATGGGAACCCATCTAGTATTTTATCATTAATAGCATTTTGGATATCAGCTTGAGAGACTTTTTAAAAATCATTTTATGAAACATTTACGAAATTCTCTTAGAATGAAAAATATCAGGCTTTAAAAATGTTAGCTGAAAATTTAAATTTTAACTAATTAATATAATTTATCATATTAATACTTTTTCAATATTATGTAATCTTTGCATTCATTGCATTAAGCTTACATGATTAAAATATTCTAAAATATACTGCTGGGTTAAAATTTTCAATATTTTCTTTAGGATTTTAAAAAGAGCGTTTTAAAGGTACAATTGAAATATACTAAACTGAACCTATTTAAAGTTTAAAATCTGATAGGTTTTGACATATGCACACGACTGTGAAACTATCATCACAGTCAAGCCCCGAAGTTTCCTCATTCCCATGTGTAATCCTCCCCTCTCTCCCCATCCCCACCCCTTTCCACGCTCCTCCCCACACCCTATCCCCAGGCAATTCTGTTCTGCTTTCTGTCACCATAGATTATTTCCATCCTCTAGAATTTTATATAAATGAAATCATACAGCAGGAATTTTATCGGCAGGGGTTGACTTCTTTCACATAGCAAAATTATTTTGAGTTGCACATATTGATAGTGTATTCCTTTTTACTGCTTAATAGTAGTCTATTGTGCGGATATACCACCTTTTGTTTATCCATTTACCTTAGTGGACATTTGGGTTGTTTCCAGTTTTTTGTCATTACAAATAAAGTTGCTTTGAATATTTGCGTGTGGGTCTTTGTGTGGACACATACTTTCATTTCTCTTGGGTTGATACCTAGGAGTGGAGTAGGATAGCTGGCTCCTATGGTAGATTTATGTTTTATCTTTTGCTCAGTTTTAGCATTTTGGTTTGAAATATTTTAAACACACAGTGAAGTTGAAAAGACTTTTAAGTGACCACCTTTCTACACACTATAAAATTGTATCATTAACATTTTATGCTCTTGCTTTATCAGATGTCGATCAATGCAATGAATTCTCTATCCACCCATCAATCTACCTTTTTTCTGATGCATCACAAAGTAAATTGCAGACATCAGAACAATTCACCCTAAATATTTCAGTAAGCATTCATTAGCTATTCAAATCATTAGTATTCAATACTTGTTTACAGCTTTTTCTTATGATATGAAGTTTACATACAATGAAATGTATACAGAATTGTTCCTTTGCTGAGTTTTTGACAAATGAATGCATGTGTGGAACCCAAACCCATACAAAGATATAGAACGTTTCTAGCACCCCAGAAAGTTGCTCACGACTGTGCATAGTCAGTCCCCAGCTCTGCTTCACCCCAAACGAGAGCGTCTATACAATGCTGGTGAGAATCTAAAATAGTACAACCACTTTGGGAAAATTTCTGGCCATACCTTATGAAAGGAAACATATGCCTACTTTATGAGCCAGATATTGAATTCCTAGGTATTTACCCAAGAGAAATGAAAGCGTGGTTCACAGAAAGACTTGTATGAGAGCATTCATAGCTTTACTCATAATAGCCCCAAGCTGGAAACAGCTCAGGTGCTCATCCGTAAGAGGCTGGATAAACAAACTATGGTTTATTCATACAACTGAGTACTTCTCAGCTATAAAAAGGAAAAAACTACTCATGTATACAATAATACAGGTAAATTTCAAAGTCATTGTGATGAGTGAAAGAAGATTTACACAAAATGGTAAATACCGTGTGATTCCATTTAGATGAAGTTCAAGGACAGACAAAGCAATCTATGGTGGAAAAACTGAGAATTGAATTTTTTTTTTTTCAAGAAGCAGCCAAACAATTTTCCAAAATGGTGGTACCACTTAACATTTCCTTCAGCGTTATATGAGAGTTCCAGTTGCTTCACACCCTTGCCAACACTTGGTACAGACTTTAAAATTTTAGTTATTCTAATAGGTATATAGTGGTTTTAATTTACATTTCCATAATGACTAATGATATTGAGCATCTTTTTATGTGTTTATTTGCCATCCATGTATCTTTTTTGGTGATGTATCTGTTTAAATATTTTTGCCCATTAAAAAAAAACTGGGTTCTTTGTTTTTGTACTCTTGAATTTTGCGAGTTCTTTTTATATTCTTGATATAAATCTTTTATCAGGTACATGCTTTACAAATATTTTCTCCCTGTCTTGGCTTGTCTTTTTCATTTCTTAACAATGTATTTTGAAGAATAAAAGTTTTTAATTTTGATGAAGTCCAATTTATTAATTTTTTCTTTTGTGGATTGTGCTTTTATGGCATATTTAAGAAATCTTTGCCCAGACTAAGGTCACAAAGATATTCTCCTATGTTTTCTTCTAAAAGTTTTTTTTTTTTTTTTTTTTTCTTTTTTTGCGGTACGCGGGCCTCTCACCGTTGTGGCCTACTCCCGCTGCAGAGCACGGGCTCCGGACGCGCAGGCCCAGCGGCCATGGCCCACAGGCCCAGCCGCTCCGCGGCACGCGGGATCCTCCCGGACCGGGGCACGAACCCGCGCCCCCTGCATCGGCAGGCGGACCCCCAACCACTGCGCCACCAGGGAAGCCCCTAAAAGTTTCATACTTTTAGGTTTTACAGCTAGGTCTATGATTCATTTTGAATTAATCTTTGTATATGGTGCAAGGTATGGATCAGTTGTTTTCGCTGTTTTTTACATATAGGTATTCAAGTTTTCCAGCACCATTTGTTGAAAAGACAATTCTTTGAAGAATTTTTTTTCATCCCTTTGTACCTTTGGCAAAAACAGGTTGTTCATGTATTTATTTTTCCCTGGATTCTCTGTTCTGTTCCATAGATCAATTTATCTCTTTTTAAGCTAATACCATGCTGTCCACACTGTACCACAATAATAAAGTAGTGCTTTAATAAATCGTAAAGTCAGTTAGTGTTAGTCCTTCAACTTTTTTCTTTTTCAGAGTTGTTTTGCCTTTCTAGGTCCTTTGCATTTCCATGTGAATTTTAGAATTAGCTTGTAAAGTTCTTAAAAAACTGCTGAGATTTTGATTGGGATTGCATTGAATCTATAGACCAATCTCTCCATGTATTTAGTTCTTTGTTAATTTTTTTTCTCATTATATTTGAACTTTCAATTTTAATTGTTCACTGCTAGTATGTATAAAAATACAATTGCTTTTTATGTATTAATCTTAAGTCTGCAATATTGCTAGGCTTATTTATTATTTCTAACAGCTTTATTTTTTGCAGATTTCATCATATTTTTACATAGACAAACATGCCATCTCTGAATAATACAGTTTTACTTCTTCCTTTCCAATCTGGATGCTTTTTATTTCTTTTTCATGGCTATTGCACTGGCTAGAATCTCCAGAACAATGGTGACTAGAAGTGGTGAGAGCGGATATTCTCATTTTGTTCCTGATCTTAGGTGGCAAACATTTAGACTTTCACCACTGAGTTTGATATTATTTGTAGATTTTTCATAGATATTTTTTATTATGTTGAGAAAATTTCCTTCTATTCCTAGTTTGCTGAGATTTAGATGTCAAATGCTTTTTCTGTGTGTGTTGAGATGATCACACAGCTTTTACATTTTTAGTTTGTTAACAGGTGAACTACATTAACTGAATTATAAATTAAGATATTCTAAAAATATACTTCTGGATTATAATTTTCAGTATTTTTAGGATTTTAAATCTCTATATGTTAGATAACTATTTTTTTGCATATTTTCAGGTTTAAATATCAAGGTTATATCATCTGGTAAAATGAAATGGGAAACATTCCTTTTTTTCCCCTATATTCTTTAGCATATAAATTATGGATTCCTCTTTGTGATTTGTAAGAACTAATCTGTGAAACCACATGGGACTATAACCTGGTATCTTTTGGGGGGATATTTTTAGACATGTTGAAAAGTTTTCCCCTTTGGTTATTATCCTACTAGGTTTATCACCTTTTCATCAAAGATTTTGTCATATATATACATAATATGTATTCAGAAAATAGAGATTAAATAAATTTATTTGTGTTTGTGCCTCCTTTCTCATTCCTTATGTTGTACATTGGTGTTTTTTCTCCTTAACCTTGATAATGATTGCCAGAGCTAAGTTTTCTTAGTCTGTAAAAGTGAACCATTTCTTAAAAATAATTGATACTTTGAACTGATTATGCTGTGAGCTGCTGCATTCTGTCTTTCCTCATATTTTCCTTAAATTTATTTTTTGGTGCTTTTTAGAGCTTCTTGACTGAGCTATATTTAAGTTATTTTGATTTTTTTTTGTTTAATATAAATGCTTGAGGCTTCATGTTTTCCTCTGAGTACTTTTCTCCACAAGTTTAGATATGTAGTGTTTTCTAAAAACACTAGACTTTAGTCTTTTAGACTTTTCTAAAAAGTCTGTAATTGCAATTTAATATTCTTTTGTGGCCCAAACTATTTAATATAGTGTTTAATAATTCCCAATGGTCTACTTTTTTGTTTGTTTTCCCTTTTATTAATTGCATTGTGGTTAGGAAATGTAGCCTGTACAACTTTTTAGTTTTTGGAATGTATGGAGATTTTCTTGTTGGCTAGGATGTGAAACAATTTAAAACTTATGGGATACAAAGTATGATATATATTATTAACTCAAGCTTTCCATTATATTTTTATACATTAACTGTGTTTGCTTTTAATTAGATCTATTAAGAAGGGAGAGTATGTTAAAGTCTCCTATTATGGTTACAACTTTGGACTTTTCCCTGTGCTTCTAGCAGCTTTGGTTTTATCTATTTTGATGCTATCTTATTTGGTGCATAATCATTCGTGACTGTATTCCTGGTTGAATTTTCCCTTTTATACATCTAACATTACCCCTTTTCCTGTTTAAAAAAATATTTTCCATTGAATTCTATTTTGTCTAAGTTTAGTGTGTGTGCACACACACTGAGCTGCAAATTTGTTTCAGACATTTAAAAAAAAATAAATTTATTCATTTATTTATTTTTGGCTGTGTTGAGTCTTAATTGCTGTGCACCGGCTTTCTCTAGCTGCGGTGAGCGGGGGGCCTACTCTTCGTTGCGGTGTGCGGGATTCTCATTGTGGTGGCTTCTCTTATTGTGGAGCATGGGCTCTAGGTGCGTGGGCTTCAGTAGATGCAGCACGCCAGCTTAGTAGTTGTGGCTCACGGGCTCTAGAGCACAGGCTCATTAGTTGTGGTGCACAGGCTTAGTTGCTCTGCGGCATGTGGGATCTTCCCATACCAGGGCTCGAACCCATGTCCCATGCACTGGCAGGCGGATTCTTAACCACTGTGCCACTGGGGAAGCCCCTGTTTCAGACATTTTTAGATGAGTCTACCAGTCAGTGAGATCAAGCATCTCTTCTGCCACAATGCCTTCTGAGATGTGGATGACATCCTTCTCTGATTTCCAACAGTAATACAAAGTATTTTCTTTGGTACTTGCTTCATTATTCCAATGGAAATTGGTAAGTGAGTGGTGTTCTGATTACCACCTTGAACTTGAAGGCTCTGCCTCCAGGTTTGACTTCTTTTTGTACACTCCATCCTTCACGTGGATCCTCAGGCATCTTTCTAAAATGCAAATCTGATTCTGGCTCTCCCCAAAGACTTTAATCATTTGATGTCCTTATTTGTGTACAGTATACTACTCCTGACCACCAAACCTCATTGGCACTCCAGCCATCGTAAAAAAATAGCCCTTTTTTGATGCTTCACTTTTGCACAGGTTCTTCTCTCCCTCTGGAGTGCCTTTTGACTTTTTCTTCACCTTAAAAAAGCCCTCCTAACTCTCATTCAGTTTTGATCCAGCTTAAATGTATTTCTGGGATGAAGCCTCCTCACTTCCTTCAGACACAGTAAGTTTCTTCTTTTCTGTGTTCTCATAGTATGTAGTTTATGCCTCTGTAGTAGTGGTTAGGACAGAGTTCTCAGGAATTAGACTCTTCTTAAACTAGCCATACGACCTTTAGGGAGTTAATCTTGCTAAAACCTCACTGCTTAGAGCTGTTGTGAGAATTAAATAACTCATGTAAAGAGTTATACAGTGTTTGGCACATAGGAGACACCTGGTAAATGTTAGCGTCACTATTACTCTGAACTTTAATCTATCTGCTTAAATTTCTATGTCCTTCACTGTCCTGTGAGTCCCTCCAAGGTAGAGGCTCTGTCTTTTTCACCTTTCTATCCTCCAATGCTTAGCACAGTTCCTTAACAATCATTAGTTAAATGAATGATTACTTCCCTACGTACTACACTTCTGTGTGCGGGGAGGCAGTCTTTAATAATGTAAAACTCCCACTCTCCCCTACTTACATATCAGTGAATGTTAAAGTTTTGAATAAGAAAGAGTTGACATCGGTTTTTAAAAATTATGGCTTACTTAAAAGATCTGTAGTTCTTCCAGAATTCAGCAGTTTGAATTTAGATTTGCTGTCCTCAAAACAGCTGGAACTGTTTATTTTCCATTTTAAACATGTAATTTATGGTAAAATTCACAATTAAATGCTTGGAAAAATGCAACATGGCTTATTTAATTATTGGCATGAATAGATCCGGCACTTCATAATAATATAGCAACAGTATAGAAGACAGCGTTTTGATGAAAGGCAGTATTTTGATAAAAACTATAAATAAATATACGGCTCTTCCCATACAAAGATGATATACTGAGTATTTGGTTTGACTAATTTTTTTTTTACATCTTTATTGGAGTATAATTGCTTTACAATGGTGTGTTAGTTTCTGCTTTATAACAAAGTGAATCATTTATACATATACATATGTTGCCATCTCTCTTCCCTCTTGCATCTCCGTTCCTTCCACCCTCCCTATCCCACCCCTCTAGGTGGTCACAAAGCACTGAGCTGATCTCCCTGTGCTATGCAGCTGCTTCTCACTAGCTATTTTACATTTGGTAGTGTATATGTGTCCATGCTACTCTCTCACTTTGTCACAGCTTACCCTTCCCCCTCCCCATATCCTCAAGTCCATTCTCTAGTAGGTCTGTGTCTTTATTCCTGGGTTTGACTAATTTTTAAAACAGCAGTGTCGGGTTTAGGGTAAGCTGCCTATACTCTTTTACTCATATTAAAAAATAATGAAGATAATTATAATAGAAACAATAGCTGCTATGTACTGTATACCTACTGTATGCCAGAGATTGAGGTAGTATTTTCAATTTGTTAATTTTTGTTATCAAAACAGCCTAGCAAGGTATATGTTATTTCTGTTTAATAGATGAAGACACTGAGGCTTAGCGGGTATATTAGTTTTTCACGGCTGCTGTAACAAATTACCACAAAGTACGTTACTTGAAACAACAGAGATTTATTCTCTCACAGTTCTGGAGGCTAGAGGCCTGCAGTCAAGATGTTAGCAGGGCTGGTTCCTTTTGGAAGCTCCAGGGGAGCATCCGTTCCTTGTCTCTTCCAGCTTCTAACTGCCGTTGCATCCTTTGGCTTGTGGCCACATCACTCCAATCTCCACCGCCACCTTCACATCACTTTTTTGTCTATGTGTGGCATCTACTCTCCCTCTTTCTCTTTAAGGACACTTGTGATGGCATTTGGGGCCTACTTGGATAGTCAGGGTAATCTCCTCATTTCAAGATCCTTAGTTAATCACACCTGCAAAAACTTGACCATATAAGTAAGGTAAGATTCACAGGTTCCAGGTATCAGGGTGCAGACATATCCTAGGAGCCATTTTCAGCCCAGCACAGCAGGGTTAAGTAACCTGATCAAAATCTGTACCTAGTAAGTGGCAGTTATGAGAGTTGAACTCTGATATACTTGACTTCAGAGTTTATACTCTGCACTATTTCAAAAAGGAGGCATTTGCAAGATAGCTACTTTGTCAGGAAATGGTGGTGATGGGACAGAAACAGAAGAGTTCAGAACTGGGGATTCATCCCAGTAGGAGGGAAGGGTGTAGGTAGGCATCTAACTTCTCTCAGAGTCAGTTTCTTCATTTAAAATGGTGACTCTCTAGAACAAGGTGGGTGACTGTGGGCGCTTAGTGCAGGTGACTGCAGCACAGGAGAGGGCCAGGTCCTCTGGGGGGATCCACTGGGTCTTACACCAGGGGTCTCCATAAAAGAGCCAAGTGGCGAGAAGGCTGGGGGGGGATCCTCAGTTTTGGGAGGCAGGCAGTGTGTGCACCCAGGAGGTCTGGGCTCCTCAGAAGCTCTTGGGATTGTGGTGGCTGAAATGATTCTATGACAGAGACTGTTTTCCTCCCTGCTCCCATTTTTTGTCTTCTATGGAGAATGGTTGTCTCTAAGGCCAGAATTGCTTTATAGGCCTAAAGAAAAATTCTGTCAGGGAAAAAGACACTATGATTGCCTCCTAACGCTGGTTTGGATTATGAATTAAGCCAGTGACTATGACGCAGAATTTTTTCACACAGGGAACTTCCCTGGCGGCACAGTGTTAAGAATCCGCCTGCCAATGCAGGGGACACGGGTTCGAGCCCTGGTCTGGGAAGATCCCACATGCCACAGAGCAACTAGGCCCGTGAACCACAACTACTGAGCCTGCGCGTCTGGAGCCTGTGCTCTGCAACAAAAGAGGCCGCGATAGTGAGAGGCCCGCGCATCGTGATGAAGAGTGGCCCCCGCTTGCCACAACTAGAGAAAGCCCTCGCACAGAAACGAAGACCCAACACAGCCAAAAATAAATAATAAATAAATTAAAAAAAAAAAGAATCCGCCTGCCAATGCAGGCAACACGGGTTCATGCCCTGGTCCAGGAAGATATCACATGCTACAGAACAACTAAGCCCCTGCGCCACAACTACTGAGCCCACACAGCACAATTACTGAAGCCCACGCACCTAGAGCCCGTGCTCTGCAACAAGAAAAGCCACCGCAATGAGAAGCCTGCGCACCGCAATGAAGAGTAGTCCCCGCTCACCGCAACTAGAGAAAAACCCACCCACAGCAACAAAGACCCAACGCAGCCCAAAATAAATTAAAAAAAAAAAAGGCTACACAGATCCTAAAGGGTGTCTTATGACCTGATTGTCATCTTGTTCTGTCTAGCAGAGCTAATACTATAAACACCTCAAATTTAGACTCCATTTAATGTTTTAAATAACCAGTGTCACAACTGTCAGGAAAAGTAGTTTAAAAAATCCACATTGTGAAGAAAATGAAAATATGTCAGATTATATTAAGTACCATGTAGATGGAAAGAGTCAAAGGGAAATAATATAATGTGAAAAGTCACTGCTGTCAACTTTAGATAATGTCAACTTTAAATAATAGAACGTCTTTAAAAGGTTGGAAAAAGGCATATACACTGTATACAAAATAATAGTGCCACGAAAACATCCACCTCCCCTTCCCTGACAGGAAAGGAAAGGTCACGATTAAGTGGAAAGTCATTGCTACACAGAAAGTCACTGGGGCGGGGTGGGGGGGCGGAGAAAAGCAGGGAGGCAGTTTTTCTTCTTCTTATTACCAAGGACCAATCATTTTGGATCAATCATTCCTGTTCAGGGTGATTTTAATGCCCGAATCTAAGGATATTTCAGAAAATTTGGTATTAAATTGTTTACCATCTGAAGGCTGTATCAAAGAACATGTATAAAAACAAAAACATGGGGACAATATATAAGCTTTTAATCTTTAAATATTTGCATAGTAGTTAAAACCTTTGGATAATCCATAGATATATTTCCCCCCCAACATTTTATTATAAAATCTTTAAA